>NC_069390.1:41822500-42140000 GCF_027475565.1 Acinonyx jubatus | reverse complement strand
CAACAAGAAAGATCGTGGCTTTTGCCTTTGATTAGAAGAGGTATCTTTCTCTAGTTGACTGAAGGTCACAGCATTTGCAACATGTGCTCACTTATTACAGCTCCCATGCAGAATGTATACATAAAAAGCTGATTTACTCCCCCAAAAAGGACCAGAGCCACAGTGAACAAAAGACGTCTCTGACTACATTAGACAGTTTTCTTTTCAAAGAAATCCAATCCTGATAAACCATTAAACATTAGCATATTACTAATAAAACTATAATAAGGGGACAAACTCCCCACCATTCTTCTGTCACCAATGACTCTCAAAATTACATAATGGCAGAAGGAATCATTATATTGTTTTATCATAAAAATATATTTTACCTTAAAAATATAAGAAAATTCTCAATTTTATTATGTAAAAACAGTTCTGCCAACAGAGAAGTGCTATAGCAAACAAAGCAGGGAAACTAAGGGGAGACCTAATTGGTTTTAACATGTTTCCAGCAACTGAGCAGAACACAAGATGAACAAAACATAAATGCATGCACATCAATTCAAGTAGCTGAGCATCAACTTTGCCCAAATGACTGGTCTAGAAAGAACATCTAAATAAGAAGTACTTGGGAAAATGATCTGGAAAGCAGGCCATAAGAAAGTAGAAAACCAGCAAGGTTTTTAAAATAAGTTTCCTTTCAAATGGTAGTTTGTCAGGGTGGTCTAAAGGAAAAAAAAAAGTCATGGTTTGACTTGAAGGACAAAGGGAAAAAGTCTCCTCCTTCTGGCCTTAATTTTTTATTTATAAAATGAGGTATATTTCCAACATTGAAATTCTATGAATCTGTGACTCTAAGTCAAACCTAATAGAAGAAATCTACAAACTGACTATGAACTAAGGAAGTTTGTCAGTCATGTGCCTACTACCTCCTTCATGTAGCCTACAAATATTTCCTGACTACCTGCTCTGTTCTGTGTCAAGCACTATCCTGACTGCCAAATATACAGAGGCATATAAATACGAAAGTACCATCTAATAGTTAGTAAGCCAGTGAAAAATATGCATACAATATAAGTCATTGCAAGGTGATATGATTAGTGACCAGGTGCTAAGGGAGTCATAAAAAGTATTGTGGAAGCCCAAATGATAGAGCAAATAATTCATTTTGGAGAGATCAGAGGCATCACAGAAGTCCCATTGAACTGGGTCCTGAAGAATAACTAAAGTTCATCTGGTGGAAATGCCTGGTGGACCTTCCAGGATATGCAAAGGCAAAGAGATGTAAAAGAATATGGTCACATTCAAAGAAAGACTTCACAATGGTTGGAAAGTGGGGGAAAAAATCTGGTAGGACAGGCTTCTCACAGATTGGAAAGGATTTCAAATGCAATTCAAAGTAGTTTGGATTTTTATCCTCGGGGAAATAGCAAATTATTGAAGGAATTTAACCAAGGGAGTAACATGTTCTGAATTCCCTACGAAAAAATCTTTAGCAGCCTTAAGAAGGATGAGTCCTTCGGAAGGTTGTTATGTATGTTTATGCCCCTGTCATTTGTATTTACATGTAATTAACTGCCCTTTTCTTATCTTGTCCTTGGTGCTCTGCTGGACATGTGGTGCTGACTGGGCTAACCAGTTACTTCTACCTCCACATTCTTTCAAGTCTCTGTTTTCAGTCTCTACGACTGCTACTGATAAATACTGTTGAAAGAAGGTAAATGAAGAGACAGGGGAAGGAAAAGATGAAAGGATATGAATAATCACAAAAGAAATACCTGGGAGGAAGGAGAGAGATGCTGTACTAATAAAAGTAATGATGGCTAATGGGTATTGAGTACATATTATGTGCCATAATTTTTAATAATTTTCATTATTTATGCTCCACTCTACCTCATTAAATATCAACTCCACAATGAAGCTAATTTATCTCTGTTTTCAGATGAGCTAAACAAAGCTTAGAGTAACTTGTTTATAATGCTAGTAAATGCTAGAGAAGATTCAAACCTATCCTGTCTGACTTTCAATCCCACCCTTTAAACTTTTACACTCTATTCCCAGTGATATAATTTACTGAATGCTAACCATGTGCCAACAGCCATGCTAGCTACTTTACATAGACTAGTTCTAAGACCCACAATAACTCAAAAAAGTAAATAACATTGTCCCCATTTTACAGTAGAGAAAACTGAGGCTCTAGGAAATTAAGTAACTTACCTAAGGTCACAAAACCAGTAAAAGGGAGCACCAGAGATTTAACTCTAGACTGTTTGGCTGCACCTTTCTAACTACATTATGATGTGCATATTCCCATTCCCTACTCCTTCCTCCCTCCCAAGACCCTTCTCCATCTCTACATTGCCAGAATCCACCTTCCAGGCTCAGCTAATATCTCATCACCTCCAGAAGCCTTTTAGGAACATATCAGCCCACTGTTGCATTCCTATTGCCCATGATTTGCATAACATTCATTTACCTTGGTCAAGACAAATTTGTATTTGTCAGTTCCCCGTTCTGTTTATGTTCTATGTCCCCAGTCAACCCATGTAAGTTCCCTGTGGCAGATTCCTCAGCAGTTTGTACCATCCAAATATACCTTACATGACTCTCAACAAAGCCTCTAGAGGAGGACAAGAATCATGTTATATAATTTGTATCCCCCAAGATAACTGGCAGAATCCTAAAAACATATTGGGGCTTAATCATGTATTGATTGGCTCCCATACTACTTTAATAATAGGAAGTTTTCAGTAATAAAAATAATAATAACACTTAACACTATATAGAGATGGGGGGAGAGAGAGAGAAAGAGATAGATTCAATCCTCATAACAACCAATGATGTAGTACTATTGTGATGCCCATTTTACAGAGGAAACTGAGAAACAAAAAAGTTAAATGACTTGTCCAAGATCACACAGCTAATAAGAGGCAGTCAAGATCCAAACCCATACAGTCTCACTCCACAGTCAGCATTCCCTTGACTACTTCATAATTCCACCTGCACTCAATAGATGTTGTTCTAAGATCAAACAATTCTCATGCCTTAAAAAATTAAAAACTCATTGGGTGTCTGGGTGGCTCAGTTGGCTGAATGTCCAGCTTGAGCTTAAGTCATGAAATCACGGTTTGTGGGTTCAAGCTCTGCTTCGGGCTCTGTGCTGACAGCTGGAAGCCTGGAGCCTGCTTCGGATTCTGTGTCTCCCTCTCTCTCTGCCTCTCCCCTGCTCACACGCTGTTTCTCTCTCTCTCAAAAATAAACATTAAAAAAAACTAAAAACTCACACATTACTACAGCTATAAACAGTGTTTTGGAGGAGCCATGGAAAGAGGAGTCTGTCTACATATAGTAGAAAACCTGAGCAACAGATATAAAGCTACTGGGAAAATAAGAAGAAAAGAAAGCTGAGAAATATTTCTCTTTAAAAAGAAATAGACTATGCCAAGTGTGCCATGTTCACACAAAGTTGCTGTGATTTATAAAGCATTCGTGCTGACTTCCTCTCATTAATACACCAAATTATATAGCATACCTCAGAGTGAGCAAGCATTGTTAGCAAAAATCCTGCAACTCTACACCAGAATCATGTAATCTTGATCCAGTGAAATGCAACCACCTCTGGACTGACAAACAACAGCTGTTTAGAGCGTCAGAACAATAACCTGATGAAGATTCCAAGGAAAAACTGGAAAACCGAATGTTGATTTCCAAATTTTTTGAACTTGATTAAGCTGTTGGCAAAAGTCAGGGAGAAAAATACTTGATATGTTTCTACCTTAAAAAGGCAACAAGAGGGGCGTCTAGGTGGCTCAGTCAGATAAGCGTCCCACTTGGGCTCAGGTCATGATCTCACAGTTTGTGAGTTCCAGCCCTTTGTCGGGCTCTGTGCTGACAGCTCAGAGCCTGGAGTCTGCTTCAGATTCTGTGTCTCCCTCTCTCTGTCCCTTCCCCACTTGTGCTCTGTCTCTCTCTGTCTCTCAAAAATGAATAAATATTAAAAAAAAATTTTTTAAGGCAACAAGAAATTCTTGATAATTTAGATATAATGGAAAGTAGAAGCAAGTGTAGGTTTGTATGTAATTCATAATTTATAACTTGTGAAATCTTTTCCTGTGCAGTATTTCTTTTAACTCATATAATAACTTGGTGCAATCAGTAATATTATCATCTCTACAAAATTAGCCTATACAAATAGGGCTCAGAGAAGATAACTTTCCACAATTATTTAGCTAAGAAGTAGTGAAGCCAGGACTAAAATCTAGTCCTCTAAAACAAAGCTCCTTTTTTTCTCTTGAAGAAAATGGAAAGAAGAGCCTGTTGTGTTATAGAGGGGAAAAAAAGTACTAGTGCTTTCAAAATAGACAATGACTGAAGAAGCATAAGAATGCAAGGTCTCCTCTCTTGGCTCTGTAAAAGGAATCGCCACATCTCCCCCTTTGAAAGTAAAATAAGAAGTAAAGGAAAAAGTCCCTCCTGGTTCCTTTCTTTCTCCATGTTCCTTAACTTCACTCCTCCCTCCTTGAATCTGGACTGTGTAACAATCTCTGCAACACAGTACCACCACAATGGTGTCACAGACACATGAAAAACAAGCCCCGTGACTCTGTTCAGGGAAATGCCAAAGGAAAACCAGAGAAACTCTAGAACCCTGAAAATAAAGCAATTTTCTCATATAGCACAGCATAGTTCTCCAGAGGAAAAGAAAATATAGCATGATTGCATAGAAGCATTGTGTGATGGGTTCTATGTATGGTGGGGCATATAGGGAAGCCAATGGAAGAAAAATTAAAAAGTAGGCAAGTCTATCTAGAGTTTGTTATGGCTGCAGAACTCTATGCCACAAAGTAAAAGAAACAGAGATCAACAAGCAAATCTACCCTTTCTCAGAACTAACACATAAAATTCTTTCAACATTTATATGCAAGAAATGGTAAGTCAGACATTTTACTACAGAGGTAGCCGCTGTGATAATGCCCGTGAAGGATATCCCTGTGTAATCTCTAGTCCCAGAGATCTCCATAAACCTTGGTATGTTGCCAGTCTAACATATAAACACATGGTTCCAGGTAAGGAAGGATCTACTTAACCCAAATATTATTTTTCTCACTATTCTTCTTTTATTAATTCATTCAGTATATACATTATATGCCTGTCACTCTTCTAGATTCTGGGGGTAAAACAGTGAATAAAATAAAATCCCTGCCCTAATAAGCTTGCATTCTAAGTCCAAACTAAAATACCTGCTAGATCTCTTCCACCTCTAAGATTCTATTACAGAAAAGGCTTAAATTGCAAATGTCCCTAGTAAAGGGACACTTTGAGCACCTAAAGGGACCATGTTATGGCCTCAGCATCCAGCATGCTTAATCTTCAGTAAACGTTTTTAAGTAAATGGAGGCAATCATTATATCATGGATGGGGAAACTAAGATTCAAGATAGTTAAATAAATTACCTATGATTACACAGATGGTAAATGGCAGAGCTAAGAACTGCACCCTCACCGAATACTACTCTAGGCCCACCCAATAATTTTGATGAAACAAGTTCAGACTTTATTTTGAAGGACTATTCAGTTATTAAAAGTTAGCTTCCTAGCAGTGAGTCTCTGCCTCTTTGCTTACTTCTGTCCTTATTCCTTGATGGTACCAAGGATTTGTTACGTATTTGTTTTATTTTCCACCAACACTCAGAAACTACACCTAGCATATGATGCGACTGGCATGTTACATTACCCAACAAATTAACTATAAGGAAATTTTATTTTCAAACCTAACTTTTCTTCCTCCTTGAAATATCCTTACTTCAGTTGAGCTAGAGAATTTTCAACAGCTTCTGGACCAAGATCCTGGCCTAAAAGACTCTAGCAGGAATTAGCTAAGCTCAATACACAGCAAGAATAACCCTATCCCAATATTCTCTCCCTGGAAAAAGTGTTGGAACTTACAGGACAAGACCTTACCAGGTGGGCTTTTCTAAAAATTAACTAGGTGGCCCAAAGACTTGCATTTTCAGGGAAAGGAAAACTTTACCTACTAGCCTAGATAAAGGGCAATTTTCCTAGCTGCATCAACAAAGCTGATCTACTCTGCAGTCAGTCCTCCCTTAGGGAAGTCAGAGACTGCCCAAGGAGTACTAAATTGCAAGCAACAAGACTTGAACTCCTGTTCAGTTCTGTCACTAATAAATTATTCTACATTAAACAAAATCACTCATCCTCTCTGGGGTTATTTTACTCGTCTATAAAATAGGGATAATACTTACCTTGATTACTTCACAAGGTATTAGGTAGAAGACATAAACTAGTGCCCATAACATCAATTTGAAAAGTATAAAGCACCATACAAATGTAAGGTAGCTCAATTAATTATTAGCATTATCACTCAGAATTACTGTGTATTTTAGAGCCTAGAAAACCATCTTATAAAATCAGTTACAAAGAGGCAGAAGCAATGTGACATGGCAAGAAGATCACCTTTGGAGTCAGCCCAACGTATAAATCCAGACTTGATGATCTTGGCAAGCTGTTTAAACTCTTAAATAAACTTAAACAGATTCCTCATCTGAAAATGGGTATAGTAGCACCATAAAACTTCTATGAAGAATAACTAACAAATATTTACATATCTACACCTGAAAGCATCCTACTCACAGGGTATAAATGGTATCCTTATTATATATTTCCTCTTCTAGAAAGCTTAGAACTCCAGGGCTTTATCTAGCATTCGCACCATGCGAACAGCTGAAACATCTGTAATGTCAGACACTTGAAGCTGATTTTAAAAGTCACTACCACCACCACCACCACCAGTAGCATCCCTGATCAACATATTAAACCAAAAAAATTAGATGGTAATTAACCCAGCATATTAGCAATTGGGCCAGAGTTTAGGAGACAGTTCTATCAATGGGTATTTTCTCAGTCACTTTGACAAACTATTGTGTTTATTCCAAATCCACTGTACTGAGGGTCTCTTTGTGATTTGGATTGTTGGATTATTGCCTGCATTTCTGTCTTCTGTGAAAACGCCAAATGTATAGAAATTTCAGTCACCAGATTAAACGTTCATCTTGACAATATATTATGCTGTTTGGTGTCATGCTGACATCCTGTTGACAATGTTTCATGACTTTTATGCCTTTATTTTGTTCTTTGGTTTCAATAAAAAGAAAAGCAAAAAGCCCTTAGACTAATGAATTCAGATTCTTTTCAGACACAGTGCTGCTTCTCTTCCATGAGATCAGGAAAAGGATATATTTCTGGTTGCAGACATATGTGGTACAGACATGAGATCACAGCTTTAAGCTTAATAGAAGAACATAACAATCTACTCACTGTTTACACTTTAGCCCAAAGGGCAGCTGGAAATCACAACCAACCATATGCAGTGCCGAACAAGTGGTCATGACGTTATTAATAAAGCCAAGCATTAACGAATAAGATTCTGTGAATTGTACAGTGAGGGGTAGGGGTGTCTTACCATAGGCTCCTCTAAGTACTAGGCAGAGGGCCCAGGCTATTGTTGAAAATGTCCTTTGGGATTAGCCTGCTCTCTCTGCCAGGATTTCATTTGCCATCTTTCATATTTCCCAGTTCTCCCATACAGTGTTTAATCAGCTGCTAGGGACTGGTTAGAAAGGACTCCTATTCTTCTTGCATCCTAACATCCTGAAAAGGGAGTGAATTATAGAATTATCTAGATACAATTAGGTGAAATCACACATACAGAATGCTTTTTGTATGATAAAGAACTACTTCAAGTAAAAAAGGAGACATGAATGATATCTCATTTAATCCTTCCAAGTCTATGACAGGTACAGTAATATTAACCCAGTTTATCAAGGAGAAACTGATTCTGCAAAAGGCTTAACAATACTTCAAGTAAAATTCAGAACAAAGGTTTATACCCAGGCCCAAATCCCCTGCTTCCACTATTCAACAGCTGCCACAGAGAACAAATTAATTGATAACCCATGGGCTATCATAATTTTCTTTCTGCATTGAGATATATACAAATTTGCTAGGCAAATGTAGTACTCAAACTTTAATAACACTGAAGTATTTCTTATGCACATCAATGTCACAATTTACAAATTTTTTATCTAGTTCTTTCATTTCTTTTTCATACCTAACAGATTATGTCAGTTCCCAAATTTGTAACCCAAATACAAAAATCACAGGACTGGTGTCAAAGCATAAAACCATTAAAACACCTTCAAGCTTTCATGAAAGTGAGTTGGCCCTACGGGGCCAAAAAAATTAATAATCAATAACTCCTATAAATATAACTGCTAATATAGATGGTGCAGAAATCAGAAGTTTGCCGCAACAACTAGTTCATCCAAGTAACGTTTATTCAAGTGTAAGAAAAGAAGGGAAATCTGAATCTGCAGTCCACCTCCTCAGACTAGATTTAAGGTATATATCTTAGATTTTGCTGAAACACAGTTTGCTTCTAAGTGTGTTCTGATTTTGGTTTTGCTTTGTTTCTGAAACAGAAGTAAAATTCTTGAAGTACTTTGTATTGTCTTTTTTATTGAAATTATCGCTTTCAGGTTAAACATACCTTCAGTTTTCCACTGGGCCCACATGAGAACGATCCTCAGGAAAACAAGAGCAGAGGAAAGAACAACACTGTTCGAAATGCATCCTCCCCTTACACCAAGCCAGATTCACGATAGACTAAGAGAGAGCGTAGTCTCTACTGAGATCCCTGATGATGCCACTGGGAGCCCAAACCATTCACACAGTTATTACACAGAATGCAACCACATTTTCTGCCTTGGGGCCTTTAAGAAAAGGACTGGTTTCCAAACCACAGACAGTAATATGTAACCACAAGGCAAGGCAAGAGGAAGAGAGAGAAAGGCCCAGAGAAGAATGGGGTTTATCTCAGATAATTATCCCAAACAACTACAAATCACCTTGAAATACAACTTTCAATCTCACTCTCAGCTTAGACATATTACCAAATGAAAATGAGAGATTAACAAATACTAAGAGCTTATAAACACAAAAGTGTGAATGGAGGGGTGCCTGGGTGGCTCAGTTGGTTGAGCGTCCGACTTTGACTCAGGTCATGATCTCAGGGTCTGTGGGTTCGAGCCCCACGTCAAGCTCTGTGCTGACAGCTCAGAGCCTGGAGCCTGCTTCTGAGCCTGTGTCTCCCTCTCTCTCTGCTCCTCCCCCACTCTCACTTTGTCTCACTCTGTCTCTCAAAAATAAATAAATGTAAAAAAAAAATTTTTTTTTAAGTGTGAATGTAACAGTCTTAATGGTCAACATTTCCAATGGACTAAACCTAGTATTAGCAAAGAAAGAAATTATTGTCTAGTACTTCAAGATAATATACATACACAAACATAAATCCTATGAACATCTTAAGAGTAACTTTCATAGAAAGTAAAAAGTGAATATAATATTATTTTAACTGTCTATTGGCCACAAAATAATTCTTAATTAATTAGAATTTCTATTATATTTTAGAAATTATACCAGGCAATGGAGACATAGCAAAAAGAGTGCTGAATACTATACAATTATGAAAAACTATAAATCTATAAACTTATTCTCCCCACTATCTAAATTCATAAGAAGTTTAGGTAAAAAGTGAACCGATGTGTTTTCAACAAATGGTCCTGAGAAAACTGGTTATCTACCAAAAAATTGAGTTGAAACCTTACCTTACACCATACATTAAAAAACAACTCAAAATGGATCAAGGACCTAAACTTAAAAGCTAAAACTATAAAACACTAACAGACATAGGGAAAATCTTTATGACATTGGATTTGCAATGATTTCTTGGATGTAATGCAAAAGCACAGGCAACAAAAGAAAAATAGATAATTTGGACATCATCAAATTAAAAAACTTATGTGCATCAAAGGGCACTATCAGGACAGTGAAAAAACAAGCCAAAGATGGCAGAAATAATCTCACAAAATGGGAGAAAAAATTTTCTGATAAGGGATTAATATCAAGAATGTAGAGAGAACTGGGGCACCTGGGTGGTTCAGTCAGCCAAGCATCTGACTTTGGCTCAGGTCATGATCTCACAGTTTGTGAGTTTAAGCCCCACATCGGGCTCCATGCTGACGGTTCAGAGCCTGGAGCCTGCTTCGGATTCTGTGTCTCCCTCTCTCCCTCTGCCCCTCTCCCACTAGTGCTCGCGCTCTCTCTCGCTCTCTCGCTCTCTCTCTCTCTCAAAATAAATAAACATTAAAAAAATAGAGAGAACTGTTACTACTCAACAAACAACTCAATTCAAAAATAGGCAAAGGATTTAAGTAGACAATTCTCCAAAGATCCACAGACAGTCAATGAATGTATGAAAAGGGGTTCAACATCATCAGTCACTAAGCAAATGCAAAATCAAAACCATGAGATAAAACATCACACTGGGATGGCTATTATCAAAAAATGAAAATAACATTCTCCTCATCTATTGCTAACTCCCTTACCTTTTTCAAACGAGTCTTTGCTCAAATGTCATGTTTCAATGAGTCCTACTCTGGTCACCCTATTTAAAATTGCTTCCTTGGGGCACCTGGGTGGCTCAGTTGGTTAAGCGTCCAACTTCGGCTCAGGTCATGATCTCGTGGTTCATTAGTTCGAGCCCCACATCGGGCTCTGTGCTGACAGCTCAGAGCCTAGAGCCTGCTTCGGATTCTGTGTCTCCCTCTCTCTCTGCCCCTCCCCCCACACAAGTTCTGTCTCTCTCAAAAAATAAACATTAAAAAAAAATAAAAAATAAAATAAAATTGCTTCTTTGCACTGTCAAGTCTTCTTATCCTACTCTCTATTTTTTTCTATAGCACTTATAAACTTCTAATATACTATACAATTTAGTTACCTTACGCTTATGGTTATCTGTCTCTCTCATCTATAATATAAGCTCCATGAGAACTAGAATTATCTGCTACATTCGCTAATATATTTTCAGTGCAAGAATAGTAACTGGCACATGATAAATGCTTAATAAACATTGGCTGAATGAATAAACTGACTAATTTCTTTGATGGAGACAGAAAATGGCTAAGAGGTTTTGAAAACCAAATTATTCTTAAAATTAATCAGTTTTATCCTTTTCAACACCAAATATTCCATTTATCATCACCAAATAACCAAACTACTATGGCTTAAAATGGAAACTGTTCCACTTTACTTAACATTTCAATGGAATGAGGTCTTAAAATTTTATTCATATCAACATTCACAGTACTGTGCCGGTTATTTACTTATTGTCTGTTGACTCTCACATCACCCTTCAATTCTCTGCTCTGTGATTCTGAGGCACTATATTTCCCAGGCTCTCTTGCCAGCTGGCTTCCTATTTGATTCTGCCAATGAGAGGGACTAGTGGGAAATTAGAAGGTGGAAGGAGGAGAAAAGAGACTTCCTTTATCCAGCTCCTGTCAGCATCCCTCCAACAGCAAAATACTCTGTGGCTGCACCATTTTACATTCCCACCAGCAATGGCTTCTTTTAGCACTCCCAATACCAGCTGCCTCAGAGAAACCAGCTGGTCACACTCTCTCCATGATTAGAGAGTAAGCCATGCCATGTTTCCCTCCATGGTCTGAGCACAAGTTTCACAGTACACCTGCTCCCCAGAGGTCAAAGCCCTAGTCACAAGCTTTTCCAAGTTCCTAGGTTCAAGTAACCCAATTTCCTCCATTTTGTTCCACCAGCCCTATGGCTAAGAACTGCTCCCTGCAGTTATTAATCTGGGTTACCTCATCTTCCTTCTTTTGCTTTTACAGTCTTCCAACTCCAGTGTAACAAATTCCCTCAATTAAATCCCATCTATTTGAATTGTTTTTCATAGTTTTGTTCTCTTGATTAGATGTGACTGTACTTGGTACAGTGTAACACTTCAGACTGACCAAAAGATTGACAACAGGATAAATTTATGTTTTCATCACTCAGAATTAAACATAATACAGATTTTTTTCCAAACTATCTTTTTTCAAGTGTAAGATTACCTTTATTAGTGTCTAGACCTTAGATTGAGCCACTAGCTCATTTGTTTTTAGTTTTTTTTTTAATTCTAGTATAGTTAATACACAGTGTTACATTAGTTGCAGGTGTACAATAATTCCATACATCACCCAGTCCACACTATCTTAACCAAAGAATGCTTAAAAAGGGGTGTTTCAAATAGAACAAATAACAGATTAAGAACTTTAAGTACTATGCTCATATTTATACACTCTTATAAAGTAGTAAATTCTTATCTCACTCCTCTCTCCTGCCTATTCTACATCTCTATTTGAACATCTAGCATGCATCTCAAATTTAACACATCCCAAACTGAGCTCCTGGTATTTGTTAAAACCTGTTCCTTCCAAAGGCTTTCCCATCTGACTTAATGGCAACTCTAGCCTTTTACCGTCTCAGGCCAGAATCCTGGAGTCATCTTTAGTTCCTTCCTTTCTCTCATTCTCCAAATCTAATCTGTTAGAAAGTCCTACTAGTTCTCATTCAGAATATATTCAGATCGCAACTGCTTCTGACCACCTTCCCTGCTACTCCAAGCCACCAACAACTCTCATCTGAATTATTATAACAATCTTTTAAGTGGTCATTCTGCTTCCACTCTTTTACATCCCTATAGCATATTCCCAGTAACAACCAAAGTGATCCTTTTAAAACCTAAGTCAGATTATATCACTCCTCTGCTCAAAATGTTCCAATAGTTCCTCAACTCACTCACACAGAGTAAAAGCCAAAATCCTCACAATGATCTATGAGTTCCTATATGATCTGGTTCCTGTTACCTCTCTGATTTCAACTCCTATTATCTCCTTCTCCCTCATTTGTTTCTAGCCATTCTGGTCTCCTCCCTGTTCTTTGAACATCCTGGTCCATTTCCACCTCAGTGCCTTTGCTTTGGTCTCTCCCTCTGGCTGGAGCACTCTTCTCCACATATATGCCTGGTTCCTTTGCTGTTACTTCAAGTATTTGAGCAAAGATTTTCTTTCTTGACCATCCTATTTAAGACAGCACACACATCCAACACTAAACATTCCCTATTTTCTTTCTTTGCTGTATTTTTCTCCATGGCACTTATCCTCTGACTTACAATATAATAATTTACTTTCTTAATATTGCCTTTCTCCCTAAACTAGAATGTAAGCTCCTTGAATTTCTATTTTGGCAGGAATTTCTGTTTTGTTCATTGATGAATCTTCAATGTCCAAATGTACCTGGCACATAATAAGTGCTCAGTAAACATTTGTTGAATGAAACTCCAAACTCCAAAGCACCAGAAAATGAACAAATACAAACATGCATAAAAATACAGTGTGACTGGGGTGCCTGGGTGGCGCAGTCGGTTAAGCGTCCGACTTCAGCCAGGTCACGATCTCGCGGTCCATGAGTTCGAGCCCCGTGTCAGGCTCTGGGCTGATGGCTCACAGCCTGGAGCCTGTTTCCGATTCTGTGTCTCCCTCTCTCTCTGCCCCTCCCCCGTTCATGCTCTGTCTCTCTCTGTCCCAAAAATAAATAAAAAACGTTGAAAAAAAAATTAAAAAAAAAAATACAGTGTGACATATATATGTATATGTATATATGACCTGGACTATATTCTGAAGAATAAAACTATATTACAAATTCCAATGCTATAGTAGTAAGTACTATAACAAGATTATTCTTTTCCATCAAAATCTCAAAATGTATTTATAATCCTACCACATAATATACCAGTGCCCCCTAACACAGTGTTTAACAGTCATTTTTCCTGGCTTACATTATCACTTCAGCATCTCCTAATTCTGTGACCCTGGCCAAGTTACTTGACCTCTGTGCCTTATTTTCATAAAATATTAACAATAAAAATAATAATACCTAGCTCATAAAAAATTAGGGAAAGGATTAAATTATGTAATGCATTTGAAGCACTTCAGGACAGTGCCTGGCCCATAAATAATACTCAGCACATGTTAGCTATCATTATATAAGACATCTAATATTTGTTGAAAGAGAGGTAAATACTCTAAAATTCAACATTTTTTTACTGCCTGAGTTTGTTTATATTGCAAGTTTACTCAAAACAAGGATCATATTTTATACTTTTTTTATATCTGACATACTACTGAACATATTAATTCAATGACTGGTTATATGTATACACACACACACACACACACACACATACATATACAATTAAATCTTCTAAAAATATAGGTTACAAAAGCCAAGTTAGTCAAGATGACCAAGATAAAGTAACACAGGGAAAGAAAAGCAAGTTCATTAGTTCTGACTCTTCATCTGATCACACTAAACATGTGATACTAAAGTATACTGAAGACTTTTTAGCAAAAGTCACACTTTAGCTCAGCGTGGAGCCTGATGTGGGGCTCAATCTCACAAATGCAAGATCATGATCTGAGGCAAAATCAAGAGTCAGACACTTAACCAACTGAACCACCCAAGCACCCATTTAGATGCACAATAGATATGCACAGATTTTCTAGCAGAAAAGAAATAATGATATGATGGATGCTAACTAAACTTACTGTTTATTCACAATATAAGAAAGTCAGATTATAATGTTGTACACCTCATACAGTGCTGTATGTCAATTATATCTCAATAAAGCTGGGGGAAAAAGAAATAATGATAAGTTAACAGCATGGAAAAAGAGGGCAAAAGAAAGGGAAAACAGAGACAGATGGCAGGCTTTAAATTGAGGAGCTGACCAATCAAAGCTGTAGGAGTCACAAGAAAGAACAGAGCACTAACAAAGACTTAGGTTGAAAGCTAAGAGTGGGACTTTGTGGGAAAGGGTACTTCTTCAAAAGATCACTCAAAGATAAACCCAGCTGGGTGAAGGCAATAATAACTGACTCCAAATGAAGTGTGCAGTTAACCACTGGTCACAAGAAGCTAGAAGACTTTCACATAAGGAGAATTATAGAAAAATTAAAATAAAAGCAAAGTAATAGAAGAATAAAATAATCATTAACCATCTTTGAAATGTTAACAGGCAACACTAGTATAGAATTAGTAATTTGACATCATGGGCTAGACTCCTGGCTGGAATAACTGGAATGGAAAGATCCTTAATAATAATTAAAAAAAGTTAAGATTCATATATATAAATATGCTCATAAATATAAACTCCTACACATCACTTTGATGACATTTCATTACTTTTTTTTTCTGATGCTATAAAAGCCCACATTATTTAATGTGAGCTACATTCAGAACTTGCCATGGTCATATGACACAATCACTTTTTAACTCTCTACAAATGTAATGTCATAATATGTAGATTTATTTATCAAGAACAATGGGAGGAAATGGCATTATGCAGAATATTATTCACAGTACTGTGCTAGTATGTACATATGTGCCTCTATGAGCACCAGGGCACAAAAAGAAATATAATTACATCATCAAACTGTAGTTATGACACAAACTATCTGAGTGTTATGTCCCTAACATGTTTTTATCATTGAGAGGTAGAATGACAACCACAGGGCCACTGCAGTGGCTCAGTCAGTTAAGCATCTGACTCTTGATTTCAGCTCATTTCATGGGATCAAGCCTTGATTCAGGCTCCGTACTGCCAGTGTGGAGCCTCCTTGGGATTCTCCCTCTCCCTAGCTCTCTCTCTGCCCCTCCCCTGCTCATACATGCATGCTCTCTCACTCTTTTTCTCTCTCTTTCCTTCTCTCTCTCTCTCCCTCTCTCAGAATAAATAAGTGAACATTAAAAAAAAAAAAAAGAATGACAACCACAAAGGACAGGTCACAATGTGCAATTTTGCATTTCTACAAAATGTAAAAAAGAATAAATTCTAGACACATGCCCAAAACAGAGATGTGCCACTGGTCAATCCAAGTCTAATGGGCTCTTCAATTTCTGTACCACTCTTTGAAACTCTCCTCCTTTAATTCACTCCTCCTTTCATACTGTGTCCTTTTCTTTTGGGTCAAACTTCCTTCTTTGGGTTACTCTTTCACTACCAAATAACTTTCACTACCAAATAAACTCAGCCTCCTATTCTATTAGTTCTTGTTTACATATGTCCCGACAGCTCTGGAAATAATGGATCTTGCGAGTAAATGATGTGGCATCACAACAGAGAATTTAACTGGTTTCTATAATTTCCAGAGGTACAATTATACCCAGGCATTACCCAATTTTTATTGTAATAGTTTATTGTTTTATGGTTTACGTGTATTCAACTCTGTAATCTTCAGAAATGAAAGCAAATAACAAGTTGAATAAATATATGTATATCATATATCCTGTACATTATTAAATATTCATGAAAAATAAGAAAGAGAAAAAAAATTCACTTATCTTTACTAATACAGCCTCTAAGCCCTTGGTGTATTAAATAAAGCAGATCATGGGATTAAAGTCTGTTAAAGTTCTAGATAGGAAAAAAATGGTATCATCTCACATTATTACACTATACCATGATTACCTCTATCATAAGGCAAAATCTTTCTTTCTCTGAGTTCCCTAATATGTCTGCTATGGTCCGAATGCTTGTGTCTCCCCTAAAATTCATATGTTGAAATCCTAACCCTCAAAGGTGAAGGTATCAGTAGATAGGGCCACTGGGGGGTGATTAGGTCATGAGAATAAAGCCTCCGTGAATGTGATTAGTGCTTTTAGGAAAGATCCCACAGAGCTCCCTAGTACCTTCTATCATACAAGAAGTCTATGACCCAGAAGAGAGCCCTCACCAAACCCATACTGGGATACTGATATAAGACTTCTATCCTCAACTGTGAGAAATAATTTTTTATTATTTATAAACTGCCCTGTCTGTGGCATTATACCAATCCAAATGGATTAAGACAATGCCTCTTCATCATTCAGAATATCCTGAACTGTGTATGCACACATCTGGGAACTACCTCATATAAAACATGGAAAGTCCTATCAAAAGTCTACCAAAAAAAAAAATCAGAAAATCTGCAAAACTAATTCAGAAATTTACATTGCCAGAAACTCAGTGTTTTTTTTTTTCCAGTTCTTTAGAATCTCTACTAACTGTAACACATAAGTACTCTGAGGCATACTATCACCAATTCATAGGTTTGTGGTTTTTTATTCCAACCCCTCTGCATTCTGAGTGGTTATTCAGGTAGAATAATGGTGATGCATCTTATACGAATTCTAAAAATTAACTTTTTCAGCAATACAAATGGCATTTCAAATATTGCATGTGCATTGCATTTTTTTAAAAAAATTATTATTTAGTATTAATCTCTTTGTCATTTTCTCATATCTAGCACTTTAAGAGACTTATTTCCCAACCCCTGCTTAAACATGTGCCTAAATATGACTGAAACATATTAAATTAAAATAGAAAAAAACAAGTGATGAGGGGCTGGGTTTTGTTTGGGAATTTTTGTTTTGTTTTGTTTTTTGTAATGCAGAAAACAAAACCAAACTGATATGCAAATGAATTATGCCTGTCCCTGTCACAAACTCATTTTATTTTTTTTTAAATTTTTTTCTTTTAACATTTATTTTTGAGACAGAGAGAGACAGAGCATGAATGGGGGAGAGTCAGAGAGAGAGGGAGACAGAGAATCTGAAACAGGCTCCAGGCTCTGAGCTGTCAGCACAGAGCCTGACACGGGGCTCAAACTCACGGACTGTGAGATCATGACCTGAGCCGAAGTCAGATGCTTAACCAACTGAGCCACCCAAGCACCCCAACAAACTCATTTTATGCTGCAGACTTTGTTCCTGGACAATGCTTTATCCCATGCAAAATCTAAGAAATAGTAGTAAGATTGTTCTTGAGGACCAGACAATTACCGAAAAAGGGACAACCAGATCCATTGTCATTTATTTCATGTTAATTCTCTTTTTCTCCCTCTCCCGCCCCTCCCCCACCTCTCTCATTTTCTACACTTCTCCCCATTCTCTTGATTTCTGTAACTATTCAAGCTGTTCTGTTTTGTATCATTGTTCAGGAAAAGGGGACAACCATGGTCAAAAATCACAGGATGAAAGTATGTTAGTGAAACTTAATGCTACACTGTGCCTATTAGCTACTGTCAAGAATGGAACTTGAAAATAAAACGTCATCTAACCAAAAAATGATTACTGCCGTTAGGTCTTATATGAGAAAACAGATACAATTTCATCAACTTACGTAAAAAAGAAATCTCAAAAGCTCAGTATTATTAACACTTCTTAAAGTCTTTCAAACTTTACTAGTCCATACCAATTACTTTTTTCAGCCTACTCATTCACACAGAAGCTCTATACACTATAAAACAGGGTAATGACATCTTTTACTTACCAAAGCTAATCGCTCTAGCTAAGATTAGATACTTTGCATCACTGAACCACAGTGTTACAAATGAAAGAAGATGAGGCCTACAGAGCTTAAACAACTTGCTCAAACAAGTACCTAGTTACTAATTAGAAGCCAAGAGAGCTGACCCTGGAACCCAATCCTCCAAACTCCAAAGATGATTTGGGACTGGAATTCAGATCTCTAAACAACAAAGCAATGAACATTATACAGGAAAGACAGAATAAATGGTTCTGGTCCAAAAGAACTCACTAAAAATCTATAGTAGCATACTACTTTCACTAAAAATCTCTAGTTGCATTCTTTGAATGATATGATTATAGTAATGGAGGCAATTGCAGACTGAATGCAAACAAGATTTAAAAAAAAAAAAAACAATTTGGTTGCTCTCAAGTCATTTATGTATAGTCCTAGCATACATAATGTGATTTTTTTTTCCTGTTGGATCTATATCTTCTGAATTAGATTGATTTGAGGTCAATATTAAAATAAACTAGAATTCCAAATAACTGGCAAGGGGTGAGTGAGAGTAGAGATGGGAGTGGGGATAGGAAGAGAGAGGCAAGCTGGCTACCAGAGGAAAGTCATCCCAGGATTAGAAAATTGTTGTACTTAATGCTCAAGACATAATCCATGCGTGTTTGATAGAGAGTTAGCTATAATTATAAGTGGAATCCTTCACCTACTACCTCTATATTCTTGTCTTTTAAGGGCTAAAACTTCATTTCAAAAGATGGGTACTGGGAAAATGGGAAACATGAGGAAATTTTATTTTTTTTTTAATTTTTAAAGTTTATTTATTTTGTGTTTGAGAAACACAGAGACAGCGTGAGTGGGGGAGGGGCATAGAGAGAGGGAGATAGAGAATCCCAAGCAGACTCCACACTGTCAGCTCAGCACCCAATGTGGGGCTCGAACCCATAAAACCGTAAGATCATGGTCTGAGCCGAATCCAAGAGTCAGACATTTAATCGACTGAGCCACCCAGGCATCCTAGAAATTGGATTTTTAAGTCAAAGCACTCTTGCTAAAGGTAAGAGTTTCACATGACCTCTATAAGGATGAAAATGAAAAAAAAAAAAAAATGAGAGAAGAGTTCTTCATGGTCATCATTGAAACCTGTCACTATATTCTATAGGCCCATCATAGAGTAACTTACATCTCCCAGGCAACTACTGGAAACGGGGAAAACCTACTGTACTACTGATAGAACATTTCAGACTCCAGACCTGCCAGTTGTATTTCTTGAACACCCACTAAACCTACGCAGAAAGAAAAAGAAAAGGAATGAGAAGGAGAAGACGAAGGGAGGGGGAGGGAAACAGGAGGGGGAAGAGTAAGATGGAGAGATGTTAGGAAGAAGAAAAAGAAGTCAAAAAAAAGAAATATTAAGGGGTACTATTCTTCAGCAAACTAAAAACTCTTAAAACAATCTACAAAAAAACCCTTTTATACAAAAAAAAAGTCAAATTGTTAATTACACAGATATCAAAGAGGTTGGTATTTGTTTTAAGGAAAATAGGCTTTTACTTTTTAAAATACAGTAGCAATAACTATAGCATCATGATTGAGGCTTATTCTCTTTTTATATAGTATGTATACTACATCAAGAAAGATAAAAAGGAAGAATGAAAAGTGAATAAATAGATCAACAAAAACTAAAGGAACCAGACTACTTAACGCCCTTTGTTTATTAGCTTCTTTCCATCCAACTACTCAAAACTGTAACATTAGTTTATTTTCTTGTTCAAATCTCACTTCCAGGTATGCAAGGACAAATCAAAATAAGTGTGAACTTTTTCCTCCAACAAAAATTGCAACTTAAAGCCAGTAGATCATAGAAAGAGTGAGGTTGTTCATGCTAGGTAAAAGTGAAAACATCTTGTCACTCTTAAAAGAGCTAAAATCAGATAGATACTCTAAGTAACCAGCGTTTGTTTTTATCAGAAATAGAAGTAATTTCACAGTATAAAGACGAAAAACAATTTAGGGTAAGGAAAAACATGTGAAGACATTAACCTAAAATAATATTTACTGGTATGTTATTATTATTATTGTGGTTGTTATTATCTGGTTCCCTGCACATGTGACTCTGCCCAAGCTTGTGGATTTATATCTACATCAGTTGTTTTAATATCTTATAGTGGAGGAAATATGTATTTTACTAGAAATTCAGCAAGTTTAATGTGACAAGCATTTAAAAAGTAAAAATAGGGGCTCCTGGGTGGCACAGTCAGTTAGGCGTCCGACTTCAGCCAGGTCACAATCTCGCGGTCCGTGAGTTCGAGCCCCACGTTGGGCTCTGGGCTGATGGCTCAGAGCCTGGAGCCTGTTTCTGATTCTGTGTCTCCCTCTCTCTCTGCCCCTCCCCCGTTCATGCTCTGTCTCTCTCTGTCCCAAAAATAAATAAACGTTGAAAAAAAAATTAAAAAAATAATAAAAAATAAAAAGTAAAAATATTTCTTTTACCATGAAATATAAACTCATTAGATATTGGTAGTGCACTTCAATGGGAAGACAAATAAGAAGCTGATCATGACAGGATGGTTTCAAACTGTAAGGGAGTAAATTGGTGCATCCTTTCTAGAAGGCAACTTGGCAATATATCAAAATCATTAAAAAAAAAAAAAAACCCATTGAACTAGATTTTAATGTCTAGGAATTGATTCCACAGAAGCAATCATGGTAGTAGTCCAAGATTTATATATTCAATGTCCATTGAAGTATTGCTTATGATAGAACACCTAAATTTCCAACAGTTAGTATTAACACATTTGACATTTATTCAAGAATTTGTAGGGATGCCTGGGTGGCTCAGTCAGTGATTCTTGATTTCCACTCAGGTCATGGGATTGAGCCCTGCCATGGACTCTGCTCTGAGCATGGAACCTGCTTAAGATTCTCTCTCTTTCTCCCTCTACCCTTCTCCCTATGCCCCTCTCCTCCACTCTCTCTCTCTCTCAAATAAAAAATAATAATATGTAAAATTAAAAAAAAAGAATTTACATTGAGTGTATGTGCTAAGCATGGTGGATTAGTTAAATTAAAAATGTAACCTTAAACTAAAATACGATGCATCAGTTTAAAAAATCATATGATTCCAAGTTTAGTATACTTCTATAAAAACCACAAGCAGAGCTTTTTGCGGGGGGGGGGGAAGTAATGATAAAATTATTCTAAAGTTCATATGGGAAAACAAATACTTGAGAATAACCAAGATAATTTGAAAAAGTAAGTTAACTATATATTATTATTAATTAATACTTTAATATATATTATTTTAAACATATTTCTATGTTATTACTATATTCTCTTTATTATATAAATATATAATTATATAAATACATAGTTATATGTTATTATATGTATATATAAATGTTATATATAAATATATCATATATAAGTAAATATATAAATATATTTATATTTTTCACATATTTTATAATATATTTATATATTTATGATATATTATATATAAGTATAAATTTATATATAAATTTAAAACGAAATTTTAATTTTAAAAAATTTATAAATTTATAAATAAATATAAATTTATATATAAATATAAATTTAAATAAAATTTTAATTTTAAGATAAATTTATATATTTATAGACATAAACTTGCATATAAATTATAAAAAATTAAATACAATATTATACATTATAGAAATATAAATATATATAAATTTAAAATAAATTTTAATAATTTTAAATAAAATTTAAATTTTAAAATAAATTTATAAAGATATAAACTTACATGTAAATTATAAAAATATAATGCATATATTTTATATTTATATTTATATATGATATACAACTATTATATAATATAAATATATAATACAAATAAATATATTATACACTTAATATATGATAAAATATATTACTTTTAGAGAGATTATATAATATAAATATCATTAATATATTATACATCTATAAAATCTCACTAATTAAAAGTGTGCCAAATGAATGACCAGGTTTATTATTAGCAAAAGAAATTGAAAAACAGACCCAAATATCTCTAGGAATTTAGTCTGTGATAATGGTAGTGGGGTTTTTTTTAATGTTTATTTATTTTTGATAGCAAGAGAGAGATGAGTGGGAGAGAGGCAGAGAGAGAGGGAGACACAGAATCCAAAGCAGGCTCCAGGCTCTGAGCTGCCAGCACACAGCCCGATGCAGGGCTCAAAGTCACAGACTGCGAGATCATGACCTGAGCAGAAGTCAGCCGCTCAACCAACTGAGCCACCCAGGTGCCCCAATAATTGCAGTGTTTTAAAGATGGATTATATGACTCATATTGTTGGGACAATTGGTTCTTTACATCCTAATTGCATATCACACAACAAAATAAGTTCCAGGTGAATTAAAAAACTAAAAGTATAAAAAATAAATACTATGATAATGCCATAACAAAATATATGTAAATATTTACATAATGTTGAGTGGGAAAAACATGTCTAAAAATGATACCAGAAGAAGAAATTCAAAAGGAGAAAAATAAAACTTTAGATTTTATGAGAAACTTGATTTTCTAAAAATTTTAATTGAAGACAAAATGAAAAGATTGGAAAAATAACTACATCATATACAAAAAGGGTTAATATTTTTAGAATATAAAAACCTCTTACAAATGAATAAAAATTAACTTCCCATTAGAATAACGTGCATTACTTTGTGCTGGACAGTTATAAATATTTTATATATATCATTCACTTGAGCCTTGCACAACCCTACGACATATAGGAAACTTTTACAGATAAGAAAACACACATTGAGAGATTAAGTAAACACCCAAGGTTACAGAACTGATAAGTAGTGAAGGTAGAGCCAAGATTCAAACTGTGTCACCAACAGTCAGACTCCAAAATCTATGCTACTTCTCAAAGGATATGAACAAGAAATTTATTAAGAAAGAAAAAAGGCCGGGGGGGGGGGGCGGGGAAGGAAGGAGAAAAGGATGGGAGGAAGGAGGGAAGGAAGAAGGGAAGGAAGTTTGGAAGGAGGAAGGAAGGAGGAAAAGAAAGAGAAAAAAGGAAGGAAAGGAAAAGAAAGGAAGGGAAGGGAAGAGAAGAAAGAAAAAACAGAAATGCAAATGAACAAAAAACAAATGAAAAAATATTCCATTTCACTACTAATCAAAGAAATATAAATTATACTAAAAATAAACTGCCATTTTCTGTCATATTGGCAATGGTTGAAAATGATAACAATACTATGCATAAGCATGAATGTGACAAAATAAGTATTCTCAGACACTGCTTGTAAGAGTAAACTGGTTCATATATTCTGGAGGTTATTCTGGCAATATGGATTAAATGCTTTTAAAAAGTGATTACCCCCAATTCACATTCATTTCTAAGAATTTGAACTAAAGAAATCATCAGAGATGTGTGCAAAGATTAAGCTACAAAGGAGGTTACTGCAATGTTCTTAATAATAGTAGAAAAATCACAAACCTTAACTAGAGATGATCAACTAAATTTTGAAATGCCCACAAATAGAATAGTGTTCAACCATTAAAAATGATGATGTAAAAGAATAGTATATCATGGGAAACTGTAAGTGATATGATATACTGTTAAATAAAAAAGCAGATCATAAAGTAATTGTTACCATATGATTCTACTTTTGTCTTAAAGGGAGATATAGATATAAACAGAGAAAGAAAAAGACATACAATTTTAATACTGGATATAGATACAACTTGATATTTATAATGATTATATCTAGACACTAGGAATGCAGTTTTTCTTCTTTTTCTTTATTTTTGTATGTGCTTCCTAAATTTCATATATGTGATATCTGTTATTTTTGAAGTAAATAATAAAGTTTATTTAAAAAAAAAGATGTAGGAGAAGAATATTTAATGACATGAGAAAAATGACCACGAAACATTAACTTTTAAAAAGCATCTTCCAAAACAGCATGTGCAATATGATACCATTTAAATATATACATATGTGTGTGTCTAAGTAAATAAATTTCAAGGATATAATCAGTTTAAGCATTTAGATGTCATTATGGAATTTTCTTTGTATATTTTCCAAATTTTCTCCAATAACCACTGTTAGGTTTTTTAATCAGAAAAAAAAAAAGCAGTCAGGAAGACTATATTTTACCCTTTTCCCCATTCTAATTGTTTAATGAGCCTATAATTTCTGGAAAAGCGAAAAATAACATACTGCCTTCTTACTGTCAAAACAGACACAAAAAGATATGACAGTTTTTCTACTAAAAGCAAATCTCATAAATATATTAGGATATTTTATGCAATCAGAAATTTTACTTCAAATTATAAAATCTCGTAAATGTACTATATTGAGCTGCAAATGAGCCCTACAAAGCAATCAGGCAAATCTCCTTGATATGTGTCCACCTACTGATAGATAGGTAGACATAGTAAAATAAGATAATTGCAAATGGTTAAGCAGAATATTAAAAACAAATATGCAGACACTGGTCATCAATAAGGCAAGACAAAAAAAAAAAAAAGCATAAGGGCCAATTATTTGACAGTGTGGTATTAACAAACGTCCTTGCCCAGATTCCTGAATACTTGGATTTTTGACTGTGTGATCTTGAGCAACTCAATTAGTTTCACCAAGGTTTAGACTCCTCAGCTTTAAACTTCTAGTTAAAAAAAAAAAAAAAAAATTGAGTCTTTGGCTTGAAAATTACAGTAAAAAAAAAAAAAAGGTTGATACAAATGTAAAAAATGTTCATATGACTAAGCTAATATAAACCCTGGAGTACCTCCAAAATTAGCATCTACCTAATTAAAGATAGATGAAGATGGTAATAACAAGAGACAAAAAGATAATTTTTTTTAAAGAAAGAAAGGAAGAAGATGAAGAGAAAAGAACTGACATCCTTAATAATGAAGAATTTCCTTCATAGGGAATCAAGGCTCAGGAAAACTTAGTAGCTTTTTTCTTATTCAGAAGGCCAGAAAAACTGGGGACCAAACTTCTGAATTTTGGCTGAGCCTCAAGTCTAACTAATCAACCAGTAGCACTTCCCCACATGGAAAAGCTGATATAGCATCAACAAATTCTTTATCAAAATCAACACTTTGTAACATTGAGAAAATTAAAGTGTTGTAATCTATAAATGGGCTGGCCTGCTCTGTTAACACTTTATCCAAATTGGACACTGTGTTTAAAAATATATTCAAAAAAAGTCTCCCTTTACGTCTGCTACAATTTTTTAAGTCATATATGTTTTCTTCCCTCTCTTAGATAGTTTGCTTCTTCTTATAATTTTGCATATGAGATTTATACACATTCTTCATGGAAATATGCATAATATGGTCAGTTTCATTTTTCCCTCTAAGAGAGAAAAGATGCTTTAAATGTTTTATTTTTGAGTACAAAGATCTCCAATCCTTTACACTAACTTTCACTGACTTTCCATTCCCTTCAAATTTCACCTTCTTTCATCTCCTCCTCCAATCCAAATACACACATACATACAAACACACACAGAGGCACACACAGGCACAATGCCAGACTTTTCAAAATAAATATTGAGAAATAAAATCACCTGAGGATAACAAAGTTGTAAGCTGTTTTTTAAAACAAAACAGAACAAAATTTTTTAAGGTAATAAGAAATGCATTAGGCATTCTAATCAAAGTCTAGTATTTTTTTCTCTAAGCCAGTGTTAATTATCCAAAATAATAAATGACCATTACAATAAGCTAAGTCTCACAGTTAATTATTATAAAAGAAAAGCAAAAGTCTTTGCCTATTAAAATGTTATTTTTTACTTATTGCAGGTTTTCTAGATATTTCAGGGCTGCTTCCCTCCAAACCATCATTAAGCCATCCAATAAACACCTTTCTCAAACACAGTCTTCAGCTCTTAAATAACAACATACTTGGCACCTAAACACATAAAGAACAATCTACATGTTTAATCAAATACCTCAGCTTCAGAAGTTAGTGTCTCCCCTCTGTCCTTTGGTGGCCACAGTATCTTCATTGGAAGCCTCAATTACTGTCATTATTTCTAATTTGAAATCATCCTCTACCTCCACACCCTTCCACGAAGAAAACATGGCTTTTATCTTTCTCATGCACATGCACACCGTAGCAGGGGTGGGTGGGTTGGGTAGAAGAGTAAATCGCCATTTGCAACTTTTTTTTTTAATAAAATAGCAAATAAACAAGGAGTCCTCTCGTTATTGGATACTAACGCACGTTCAACCCTCAAGTCGGCAGCTGAACTGCAATGTTACCCTATTTGCCCAATGTATCATATTTTCAAAGCAGAGAAAACTTCACAACTTGGAGTAAAATTTTCTGAAGGTAAAGAGATGCTATATTGGATACCTCACATGAAGTTTGTATCCATTCTAAATAAAATACAGCAACTTTAGATGTTTTGATGCTTAGGTCCAAAAAATGGATCTAAAATGAAGTTACAGAGTTCATCAGAAGGTCATTATCAAGTTCAGGGAAGTCTTAAGGAAGGAGAAAGGGAATGATAGAAAACATTATTAGGTTATTTGTAAAGTGAAAAATAAAACATTTTGATAGGCAAAGACTTAAGATTATTAGCAGTTTTTACAGAACTCTAAGATTTGGAAAATGGTTAAAAATTTAAATTAAAGTAACAATAGCTAACACTTGTAAAGCACTTATGCAATAAGCATGATTCTAATTGCTTGACATATATTAACCTATTTAGTCCTAAAATAAACAACCCAAATATGAGTATTATTATGGATTATTATCACTATCCCCAATTTACATATGAGAAACTAGGCACAGAGAAATTAACTTGTGCAAGATTATACTAGGCAGATAAACTTTAAAGACCAAGTTATTAACCACCACTTAACCTCTTAACTACCATTAAAAGTTCTAATTGAGGTTTTCTGCTTCTTGAAATTACCCCTTCAGTTCATGTGTAATTTAAATATATATATATATATATACACACACATACACACACACACACACACACACACACACACACACACATACACACACATTGAGATTAAAACCTATTTCCCCAAGAAGTATAGATATGGACAATCAATACAATGGTGTTTTGGCTAATTGCTAAATTAACTCTTATGTAATTTCATAAATCAGTACTTTTGATAGAGGAGATCTAGCAAAGAATACACTCTTGATTCTATGAATTATGAAAAACAGCCTTATTTAACAATCATAAGAATTGTCCCTTCCTTGGTAGATATTTGTTAACTTCGTTCTGTTAGGATTAATTTGGCTTGAATATTGAATTGCTTAGACACTTTTCCACACTTGAATCACTACATTGCTCAATAGATCCCTTGTACAGCAACATCCCTATTATAGAGCAATGAGGAGAATTAGAAACTAAGCAAAACCCAAAACAGATGTCTCAAGGTAATACACTACAGCTTATTTACTTATTTAAAGGAGCCTGAGCTCAGAATCTATTGAGTCTTACTTCAGACATAATTATAGCACTTTTAATTATTTCAGGGGCACGTCTTCAAACCCTGACTCTACTACTTACTAGTAGTATGATCTTGGGCAAGTTACTCAACTTCTCTGACACTAGGTATTTTTTCTGTAAAATAGTCCACCTCTCTGGAATACTGCAGGAATAAACTCAACTGACATGGTATATATAAAGTTCTTAGCGCAGAGTCTGGCATGTAGTAAGTGCTCAATAAATGACTCTTTGTTATATAAATAAACATTGAACCAATAACAATTTTTAATGCTTATTTATTTATTTTGAGAGCTTGAGAGAGAGAGAGAGAGAGAGAGAGAGAGAGAGAGAGAGAATCCCAAGCAGGCTCCTCATTGTCAGCACAGAGCCCGGCACCAGGCTTGATCTCACAAACCGTGAGATCATGACCTGAATCAAAATCAAGAGTCGAACACTGAACCTACTGAGCCACCCAGGTGCCCCAAACCAAGAATAATGTAAAAACTTGTGATAAATAGCAATAATTCATGTGAAAGCATCTGCACGAAGTGCTGTATAACAAAAAATAACTCTATAAAATGTTAATTTTCTCTCTCTTCTTATCAGCCCAGAGCTGAATAGAAATAGCAGCTTCTAGGAGTATAGAAGGAGAGGTAGTATTACTGGAGGCAAATACGTCAATTACAGAGAAATGACAACTTACAGTCTGGAAACAAAGTCAAAGGCAGGAAACCCAAAATGCAGACACAAGAACTCAAAGAAGTACAGCACTTTAGGGGCCACTCAATATAGAGATAAGTAGCCTTAACAAACCCTCAACTCAAGGAGTAGCTCAGGAATCAGATGTTCATAATGATAACTCTGAGCCATCAAAACAAGCTGTTAAGAAATTCAACTTAAAAATTATAACTCAAAACTAGATATGATATAACCTCAACTATATATACATTATACCAAAATTTTACCAGGCGCTCTATCTCTGGTAATGGTGATTTTAAACATATTCTTCATTAATGTTTCTATATTTTCTAAACAATAAACTATATAGGAAATCAGAACATACAAGTAAATTGTAAAATTAATGTTGGTTGCTTAAAGAGACAGTCTTTAGAAATCTAAGAAATATACGAATGTGTAATAGAGGAAATAACTCATACTATATTGAGCCCCTTGTTCAAATACCTTACATTGATCCTAGGACATTAACGGTATTACAAGAATATGACTGGTGTGAAAAATGATTAAATGTTGAGAATAAGCTCACTTAAAAAAGAAAAATGCTAAAAGATTCATCCTAGAGGTACTATTTTAAATAGCAGTCAATATCAACACAAAGCTTATAACAAGAACCACATATGATTACCTCTATCGTTGCTTGCAACAATTCTGACACACCCTCATTTTTAGGTTAAAAAAATGTTTAAACAACTCTAGGAAAAGAACAAAATAAACTGATAAAGGGGAAAATTTTCAAGAAGCATACTCAAAAGTGAAATGCACTTTTTTACCTTCTGAAATAGAAATTAGAATCCTCTGGGCAAATTTAGCTATTACTAGTAGTCACGGACTCTGCATAGCTGAAAAGAAAGAAAGAAAAGGTCGCAAGCAGCACAAAAAGCAAATTAAATTATCAGAATGAACCTATGGCAAATTTTTTCTTTCTGATCTACAGTGTGTATCTCTTTGGAACTGTCCCACTGAACACCACATACAACTAGCAGAAAACATGCCAGAAAGCTGTATAGCAGATTTTGGAGGACTGTTTTATGTAGAAAAAGTGCTTCTTCTCCAGAAATATATATCACTTTACTGTTTTTTCCCCTAACTAGAGCTTTAGAAAGAGAAAAGTAGAACAAATAGGACCAAAGCACTGGGACACTGGAAACTCTCAATTACTTGTATTGGTCTTATTAGCAGCAGTAATAACTCAATAATGGTAGAGTGCTAATACAGATCTGAGATGGACTAAATGAAACACAGTTGCACAGTTAATCTATAGCAAAATCAGGACTGGGATTTCATTATGTGCTTCCCCACTTCCAATTAATATTCAGTTAACTCTTTCCATAATTTCACCTAAAACTTGGTATCTCCAGATCTAATTGGTGCTTGATCTGATTCAGCTGTGACTATTTCATTTCTTGGACTCCAATTTTCGGTGGGCTATAGGCAATGGACACTATTAATACAAGAGGCATTCATATTTTGTAATAAAGGAGGGTAGGTCTAAATCATACGTGTAAATTGTTTTGTTTGAAAACACACAAAAAAGCTTTCTCTCAGTAGTGTCAGTATTTTCATGTCTTATTTCTATCACTTAAATATACAAGTAAATATAATATACAATACTTCCATCACTGGTTACTTTCAGTAAACAGAAAGGTAAAGAAAAATAAAACAAATAACTTTATTATTATGTTTGGATATATGTTAATCAACTTTTAAATTGGATACACCCAAGTCTTAGAAATGCAAACTCCTGTGATCACAAGAGTTACTGACTTTATCATGGTGCTTAAAGGAAAGAAGGGCATAATAAATAAGTTTCTGGTACTGATTCATTTTCTGCTCCTTTGAATTAACTAATGTTGTGGAAATCTCAGGCAACTGCTTTAGCATATGACTGAAATGAGTCCAAAGGAGAAAAGTATGTAGAACATCATTTAATTAAAATTTTGAATTTTTTTCTCTCCCACTTACTATCATACTAGCTATTAGTCATTCAAACTAAAAGGACTGTTTCATGTTTGCTGCTGTCAAAGTAACCACATTAGGCCACTTCAACATCTTCAGAGATGTGTGGTGTCTGGAGCCATATTGTTCTCTGGGATCAGTCCCTTCAGTATGCAGCTCTCAAGCTCCTGACCTTATTTCAAAGCTATCTTTGGCAAACTCAAAAACTCATAGGAAGACTCTGCTTATATTGCTATACATTTAGCTCTTAAGGAATGATGGTGGAGATTTTTTTTTGTTCTCATACATGTGGTTTTGCATTTAGCTCGGGGAATAGGGCAATAATGATAGTTGGAGGCAAAAATCCATTCTACTTTAATAATTTTAATGCAATGCAGGAAAAGCAAAACATAGAAAAGTTTACTTTTCAAATTCTAAGTTGAAGACGCCACATTGGGAAATCTTTTTTTTTCTACCTGAATTATAGTCCTAAGACACTAAATCTGATCATGTCACTCTCCTGCTTAAAAACCTTTGTTATTTCCAATCTATAAAGAACTTACCAAATTCAACACCCAGAAAACAAATAATCCAGTTAAGAAAGGGGTAGAAGACATAAACACATTTTTCCAAAGAAGACCTACAAATGGCTGACAGACACATGAAAAAGTGCTCAACATCACTCATCATCAGGGAAATACAAATCAAAATCACAGTGAGATAATCACTTCACACCTGTCAGAATGGCAAAAAATTAACAACTCAGGAAACAACAGATGTTGGCAAGGATGCAGAGAGAGGGGAACCCTCTTACACTGCTGATGGGAATAAAAACTGGTGCAGCCACTCTGGAAAACAGTATGGAGCTTCCTCAAAAAGTTAAAAAATAGAACTAGCCTAGGACCCAGCAATTGCACTACTAGGTATTTAACTAAAAGATACAAAAATACTGATTCAAAGGGGCACATACCCCTCAATGTTTATAGCAGCATTATCAACAAGAGCCAAATTATAAAAAGAGCCCAAATTCCCATCAACTGATGAATGGATGAAGAAGCTATGGTATATGTATACAATGGAATATTACTCAGCCATCAAAAAGAATGAAATCTTGCCATTTGCAGTGATGTGGATGGAGCTAGAGTGTATTATGCTAAGTGAAATAAGTCAGTCAGAGAAAGACACTATGATTTCACACATATGTGGAATTTAAGAAACAAAACAGATGAAAATAGGGGAAGGAAAGGAAAAATAAGAGAAAAACAGAGAGGGAGGCAAACAATAAGAAACTCTTAACTATAGAGAACAGAGGGTTGCTGGAGGGGAGGAGGGGGTTGGGCTAAATGGGTGATGAGCATAAAGGAGGACACTTGTTGTGATGAGCACTGGGTGTTATATGTAAGTGATGAATCACTAAATTCTACTCCTGAAACAAACACTATACTATATGTTGTATGTTAACTAACTTGAATTTAAATAAAATCTTGGAAGAAAATAATCTACTTTGTCATTTCCTCATAACCTACAGAAGAAATTCCAAATTCCTATTAACATCTAATTCCAAAGCATCTTTCTAATCTCATCTTCTGACAGTCAAATACACTTAATAACTTTAGACTTAAGACTTGATCTTTATTCTCTGTTGATTGTTCTTTAGTCATCTTTGCCCAATTTCTGTTCCCAGAGCTTACAAGATTTTTCTCATTTTATGGTCCTCAAAAAATTCTGTTCCCTGTTATCTCTCCTCTTCACCAAATTATTTCTACTCATCTTTTAGGTCTTGGTATTAATCACTAATCACTAATACATAGTCACCATCCTTGATCACAAACCAGTTTAGGTCTCCTTTTCCCTTCATGATATTTATTATCTTATAGTTAAATATTTACTTAATGTTTCCTCTTCCTTGGACTGTCAATGTTTAGAGAAAGGAATAACATACATTTTAATTCACCACTGTATTCCTAGCCCAAACATACTTGGAATTCAATAAATATAAATTATACAGGAAGTAAAAGACACCAAAAATAAAAATGCTCTCTAATGACTATCAATGACTTAATATTTATAAAATTAATCTTCACTCAAACATCCCTCACAAATTTATTTAACATGTATCTCACCCATTTGGGTCAATTTCTTCATTATCTTTGATAATGTGTGCTCAGTTGTTTCAAATGTGTCTGCACATTGAAAACACATGCAGCCTTTAAAAAATAGTGATTTCTAGGTCCCGTTCCCTAAGATTAATTTAATTGGTTTAAGTGCAGCCTAAGAATAGGAATACTTTTAGAAATTGCCAATTGTTTTCAGTTAAGTTTGAGAATCAGGCTGGCTGACAGATGAATATTTCATTGTGGAATAATGTAAATAATATTCAAAATAAAAATATGTAGTGACTGCAAAGTGAAACTGCAAATCTTGCAAAGATGTTCATCAGAGAAGAAATACAGCGTTGGAGAACAGAAAAAATTAACAAATCAAGACTTTGCAATGAGACTGTATAGAAACCAAAGAGCCAAAAATTGGCAGGTACAACAGTTGATATGGTAGATTATTCAAAGATAATGAATTGAATAAAAAAAAATAAAGCAGGGGAGCCTGAATGGTTCAGTCGGTTTAGTGTCTGTCTGACTCTTGATTTCGGCTCAGGTCATGATCTCATGGTTTGTTAGATCGGGCCCCATGTCAGGCTCTGCACTGACAGCATGGAGCCTGCTTGGTATTCTCTCTCTTCCTCTCTCTCTCTCTCTCTCTCTCTCTCTCTCTCTCTCTCTCTACCTCCCCTGCTCTCTCTCTCTCTCTCTCAAAATAAATAAACATTTAAAAATAATATAACAAATAAAAATAAAAAGATAAAGCAAAGTCCTTAGGAAATTTTCTTTGCAAAAATAACCCCCACTTGTTATAATGGTACCACAATATTAAAAGTGATGGTGCTATCACAATATCTGATGTGAAAAATTACTCTTAAAAAACATGCAGTTGGGTGCCTGGGTGGTTCAGTCAGTTAAGCATCAGACTTTGGCTCAGGTCATGATCTCACAGTTCAGGGTTCAAGCTCTGCATTGGGCTCTGTGTTGACAGCTCAGAACCTGGATCCTGCTTTGTATTCTGTGTGTGTCTCTCTCTCTCTTTGCCCCTCCACCCCCAAAATAAATATAAACTTAAAAAAAATTTTTTTAAAACATGCAATTAATTCCTTCTTCTAAGAATTAATGCACATTTAGAATTACAAATAAAATGCTGCCAATTATATACTTATTTTTATTAATTATAGTTTTAATTTTTTAAATTGAGTCAAAATAAAATCATTCTTCCCATTGTTTACCTTGAAATTTTTATCTCCATCCACTTAGTATACTAAAATATAAAAGACCTTGTATTATGTGACCTTGCCAAAGGTGCATATTAGAGACAGTTCTACTTTTTTCCTTTCATATTTTTATACTGTTTCATTTCCTTGCCTCATTACAATGGTTAGGACCTCTGACACAATGCCAAACAGGATGAAAGAGCATGGGCTTTAATTATCTTGCTCTCTATCATGGAAAAAAAAAAAGCATTAAGTATTTCACTACTAGATATGATGTTTGTTAGGTTTAAGTTTTTCAAAGATGCATTTTTCAAATTTAGGAAGTTACTTTCTATTACTAGTTTGCTGAGAGTTTTTAATTATGAATGGGTATTGTCAAGTATTTTTTCTATATTTATTGAAGTGATCATATTCTATTTCTCATCTATTATGTTAATATGGTAAGATTTTCTAAATGTTAACTCAACCTTGCATTCCTGGGCTAAACCCTACTTGATCATGATATACTATTCACTTTTTATATTTCTGGATTTAATTTGTTGATGTTTCATTAAAATTTTTTTGCATCTATGACCATGAAGAATATAAATCTAAAATTTTCCTTTTTTATTATATTTTTTAGGTTTAGTAATTGGATTATGCTGTCCTCATGAGGTAGGAATTGTTCTCCCTTCCTCCATTTTTTGAAAAAAGTTCATGTAAGATTGGCATTATTTCTTAAATGTTTGATACAATTCACCAGTGAAACAATTTGGGTCTGTAGTTTTCAATAGAAAGTTCTATTTTTTTAATTAAAAATTTCAATTTATTTTATAGCTAAGGTGCTATTTATGTTTTCTGTTTCATCTTGTGTCAGTTTTAATAGGTTGTATTTTTCAAGGAATTATCCGTTTCATCTAAGCACTAAAATTCTTTTTTTTTTTAATTTTTTTTTCAACGTTTATTTATTTTTGGGACAGAGAGAGACAGAGCATGAACAGGGGAGGGGCATAGAGAGAGGGAGACACAGAATCGGAAACAGGCTCCAGGCTCTGAGCCATCAGCCCAGAGCCTGATGCGGGGCTCGAACTCATGGACCACAAGATCGTGACCTGGCTGAAGTCGGACGCTCAACCGACTGTGCCACCCAGGCGCCCCTAAGCACTAAAATTCTTTAGGCATAAAGATTTTCATAACATTTCTTTATTGTATTTAATCTCTATAATTTTGTAGTGATAATTCTTCTTTCATTCCTGCTATTCATGAGCTGTGTTCTATTTTTTTTTTTTTACTCCTTACAAAAAACTAAATAAATAAACTTTACCTATAAATTTTTCTTGTTTTTGGTAGTTTATTATAAAGTGCCTAGGTGCACTTTTCCTTGCATTTCTCCTGCTTGGGGTTCACCAACTTCTTAAATCTGTAAATTTATATCTTTCAACAAATTTGGGAAATTTGGGCAATTATTTCTTCAAGTGTTTTTTCTGCCCTGATATTGCTCTCCTTTTTTCCTGGGACTTATATATGTTAGATCTTATAATATTGTCCCACATATCCCTAATCTTGTATTAATTTCATTTCCAATTTTTTTATGTTCTTTGAATTGAATAATTTCTGTTGATGTATTTTCAATTTCACTGACTTTTTCCTCTGTGATCTTTACTGACTGGCCCATCAAGTTATTTTCTTATTACAGATACTATATTTTTCAGTTTTAAGTTCCTATTTGGTTCTTTTTGTAATTTCTCTCTCTCTGATAAAATGCCCTATTTTTTTCCACACTTCTCTGATTCTTCATGTGCTGAGTAATTTTGTATTATATCTTAGATACCATAACCATTATGTCATGGAAACCAGATTATTTTATAATTCTCTAAAGAGTGTCACTTGAGTTTGTTTTAGCAAGAAGCTTACTTGCTTAGACCCAAATTGCATATTCCATCTTACTGCAGTGGGAAACAGCTCAAATATCTGTTTAGTTCTTTTAGGCTTACCTGGGCTTCTTAAAGCCTGTCATGTGCATGCATTGTTTGGGGATCAGACACTGGGGCAAAGTTTATACATAGAATTTGGGGTTCCCTTTCTGTGGCTCCTTCTTTTCCAGAATTACCTCCTCACTTCTCAGTAGCTGTGGTTGCCCCAAAGTCTGTTCTGGTTCTCCAGGCCAAAAAGACTCTTGATTTTTCTATTGGAGTTTTATTAGCCTGGCACAGACAAGGGCCTACCTTCATGCTGGAAACCTTAAAAATGACCACCTTACCCCATAATCCTTCCTCCTTTCTTCCAAATGCTATCTCGCCTCAAGATTTAGCTTGTTTTTGTTGCTCTCCAGTATCTTCAGATAGTTGTTTTTTGAGTTTTATCCAGAGTTTATAGTTGTAACTCCCACTCAATTTTAAATGGGTTAATTAAGTGCCCTTTTCTCACTACCAAATATCCTGATAATAAAAACTTCTTGTATTGCATTAAAGAATGATTAAATGACACCATTTAATCACTCCTCCATGCCTTTGCATATTCAGAATACTTCTGCCTACAATGTCTTTAATTCTCAAAACCCTACCAAATAGAAATTTTCTATTCCCATTTACATATTTAAGAACACAGTCAAGTTTTGCCATCCTCTAAGTTTTAAATACCTAAAATTTCAACTGAGAATATTTAAATTGGAACTAACTCAGATGTCTGTCAATATAACAATATAACAAAGTATAATATACTACATAGAAGAAAATAAGGTAAAGCTATATAAATTGACAGAGGTCTAAGTTGTAATTTTAATGAAAAAAGGATATGTAAAATATAATATGTGTAAAAGGGAGAAGTATTACTTCACACAAAATAAAACTGAATACTTCTATGTAATTGTGTATAGTTGTATGTTTTCATATAGAAAGATGTCTGGAAGAATACAAACCAAATTAAGGAGAGCAATGATGTTTGGGAAGAGAAATAGAACTTAGGGTGGGGAGAGACATTAAGGAAAATTTCCTTTACATTTTTCTTGCCAATAATTATTTATTGAATATTTAATAATTTCCTGCTGTATGCCAGGCACTATTCCACAATAAGAAAGTATTCATGTTTTACTTGTATAATTTTAAAATATTTTTAATTTTTTTAATAAGAATGTAAAACCTCACTAAGGAGAAATTGAAATAACAGAAAATCTCTGAGATGCTTAAAAACATGATCCTTTATCTTGTCAGTGTACCAGAAGCTCAGGAGCCTTTTAAGTATAAGTAAATGAATTTAGTGTTATTTTTAAATCTGTTCTCGAGATTAAATTCTTTTTCTCCAGATCTGGAACCAATGAAGAAACAAACTGATTTATCTTTTTCCCCCTCATAATACACTCCCATTCTCTTATGTCAATTTTTCTGAGGTTTGGGGATGGCAAGTGAAGTCTAAAGTTTTTCTTTGGGGTAGTTTCAGGCATCAAATGGCTGCCACCAGATAAAAATACACCAATTTTCTTATTCACATACTAAAGTAAGCATGACTGAGGAAAGTAAATCTGGCCTTTATGAACTTCATTCTTTCTTCACAAAATCAAGGAATATGTCTTTGTCCCTTATGCTGTTGACTCTCCTCCTTTTCTTAGCCAGTTGATACATAGACGAGATCTTCTTTTAAACTTCAATTCTAAAATAACTTGGTATAACTCAACAGTTGAATCTTTCTCCCCAATTCCTTTTTAGAAACAAGGCCTTTATTACCTCAGCAAGGAAGCCCATTCCATTTTTAGACAACTGTAACTGTTACAAAGTGTTTCTTCTGCCACTCCTGTGACTCTGGCTCCTTGTGACTTTCACTGCTAACTCAGGTTTGACCCTCCAGAGTATACACTCTCCCTATGCAGCACTGTAGCCATTTCAGGCAGCTATTGGAGTCTCTTAAAACTTATGTTATTCAGGGTAAATATGTCTGGTTCTTTTAACCTATGAGAAGCTTCTGCCAACTGCCCTAGAAATAGTGAAAAGTTGAATTTCTCTGCAACCAGACTATTGGTCTAATTTAAAAATATAAGATTTGGCTTTTACTCTAACACAGCACACAGCCTTCTTGGCTAATCATTACATATACTCCTGGCATTGGTCTTCAAATAACTATCCTTCCACTTGCCTGCACACATGTATATGTGCAACATACACATTGTCTTCCACTATTTCTTTGAAAAAAAAATCTTTTAAATGGGCACCAGAAGGTATTCATCCTGAGTTCATGTGACTTAGGTTGCCACCCAATGAGCTTGTACCCTCTGCTTGATCACACGAGCTATCATTCATTCACTCCAAATTATAGTACTTCATTTTTATAAGTTCACACCTATTTCTCTTTATTTTTGAACCCCTAAGATATCAGGCAAGAACTAGCCCCATTAAGCTTCATTCATAAGCCTTAATTTAGAATAGGCTTAGCAGTGTGTCTGTTATATGCACTTAACCGTCTCAGTTCCATTTTTTGGAGATTGTTAACTATTCTGCATCTCTAGGAAATTAGAAAAAAAAAATGTTTAAGTCTGGAAAACCTATAGAGGACATCCACCTAATTGATCCTGGTCCTTCTAAGGAGGGTCCTTATAGAAGTACCCTCCAGTCAAAATCTTTTTGGAGGGGTGAAAGTAGAGCAAATATAGTCTGGCCTAGAAAACTATACCTATGATTTTTTTTTTAAGTTTTAGTCCAAGTTCCTATATGATTTCTGTCCCAGTTTTCCTAGCCATGAAACAAAGTTAATAAGATCCCTACTTTAAGTATACCACAGTTTTACTCTAAGAATTGTATAAGATAGTATGTGAAAAAGTTCACATGAAAGTATAAAGTATAATAAAAATGTAAGGTACAATGTTATTAATAATAATGGAACCTTCCATGACCACAAATGAAGCACTCCATAAATTCTCTCCTTTTAACACTATGACATTTTAATTAAATTCTCTTTTTTTATCCTCTCTCTTACCTCCTTTTCCCACACCACCAACCAAAAAACAACATTTCAGCATAATCTTGTAGCCTTGGACTTTAATTACAAATGCCAGCAAAGATTTACATAGAGTACAACGTTAAGTGTGTTCTGATATTTTGGAAACCCCAGCCCTCCTCTCAGACGGGCTTCTTTTTTTTTTTTTCTATTTTTTATAACCTTTTATATATTCTCCTTAAAAATCAGACTGCCTAACAATATTATAGCAACTATCACCACTTTTAATATTTTAGTTATAGTTACCCACCTTGTAACTCTTACAAGTGACCTTAGGGGTTTCCTATGTGAATGTATCAGATATATTTTCTCAACTGTATGTCCTAAATTTTTCCAGATTTTTAGAGCCCATTATAGTGTTTCCACATTAAGATTATAGCCACTGGGGCTGCTCTATAAGTTCATAATTTGAAAGCTCAGTTCTTGCATCCAGGAATGGAGATTTCCCAGAATGAGAAGGCAAAGTGAAAAATAAGCACCAATAATGGAGAAAGCTGTCAAATGTTCTGCAGCTAGATGGAAAAAAGCAAAAGGGTCCCCACCACCTCCTTCACCCCTTTGCTAGCATTAGGTTGCATAATTTTACCGAAACAGTATATACAAACTAAACAACAAACTCCATTTTTATGTAAGTTTCCTTCTTTCTCTCAATCTCCCTTTCTTCTACTTTCTCATTCACTACATTCCTCTCCTTAATAACAGCAAATATCTATTGAATGCTTGTCATGTACAAGGCCATGTGTGCTAAATGCTAAGGTAGATGTCTGAGAACACAACAGACCAGTCCAGAAGGACAGACATTTTTTTTTAAAAATCGCACAAATAAATACATAATTTAAAACTGCAATATCTGCTTTGAAATAAACTAGAGTGGGAAGCAAGATCTTTGCAGGCAGACAAGATTTGAATTGGAAGGATCAGAGAAGACTTCCCTGAAGAAATGACATTTAAACAGGGACCTGAAGCACATTCTGATAGAGTGGGAAGAAGTGTATTCCAGTTGAGAAGACAGCATTACAGTGAAGACCTCGGAGCAGGAAAAACATAGAGGGTGTAGACCATAACAGCAAGCTGAATCAGAAAGAACCATTGCAAAGGTTTTTGCAGGGGCCAGATTGTGCAGGAGCTTTGAATATTATAATAATTTTTTGTTTTAACTAAAGTATAATAATAAGCCAAGAAAAGATCTTTTTCTTGGATCTCAACGAATGGTAAGTGGAGTTTTTCCTCCTATATAATGAACATGGAATTTAAGTATAGGTATAAAGAAAAACATGGGAATGATAAACACCAAATTCAAAAGAGTGAACCTGTGGCACAAAGAGAGGAAGATATTAAATTGAGAAAAGTTCACAGGAGGCTTCCACTGGAAAGCCTGGAAAGGTTTTATTTCTTATAAATACATAGATATTTTAACCTACATTTTATTCATTTTTGTATGACTGTAATTTTCATAATAAAATGTTTTAAAGGAATTAACAAATGCTAAGAATTCACCATTTCGTTTCCTTCTCCTCTTCTTCCCCAGGTTCATATTAAATATTCCAACTTTGAGAATGACAAGCACACGGAATTAAAGAATCTCCCTTCTTATATACACTTGGTTTCCTGAGCCTTTATTTTCTAGACTTATAGCATCAGATGTTAGAGGCTCTTCCATTAGCTTCTCTTTTGTTTTATCATACACTGTAATCCTTGTGGCTTTCCAACATCCACAGAGTTAATAGGAGGATTAAATGAGATAAAGCATTTATTATAGCATTTACCACACAAAAGCTCAATAAATTTGAACTATTGTCTTCATTATTTCACTTATTGTGGTTTATATTCTCAATCCTAAATATGGTCCAGAACGTTGGAACTAAGAAAAAGCTGAGTGTATATGGCCAAATAGTGTTCTGGTGTTTTGAATGCATATACTACATATATTCACAAACACACACACACAAATACATGCATGTATATATATGTATATTATATATTTCAAATATTGAATCTATATTCAATCTTAGACACACTCTTTCTGTGCTCATTTAAGCATTAAATAACAAAATGTTAATTTGAGGCCTTTTTATTGCCATTAAAGAAATACCCTTAAAGAAAAGGTTAAAATCCTGCATTTGATGATGCACAATTAAAATATATGGTAAGCTCAGTAAGTTTGTTAATTTCTCCTAAATACAATGCTACACTGAAATGATTTATGGTTGCCTAAAGCTGCAATAATATTCAGTACCATCCATACTATGTTTAAAAGGCTCATTTTTGTAATATCGAGTAATTCATGCAAACTTCAATCTTATAGAATTGCATATTAACATCAAAATTTCTTCTACAACAGGAGAAGCAGTCTTTGATGCAGGAACATTATTAAAATCTTATCTTTTCACTTAATTTTCTTTGTACAAATAGCACAGATCCTCTCATTTCTCTTTCCTTCCAATTCACAAATACAATAAAAGCTGTCTTTAGAAAGGACCTTAAATGAAACATCACGATGAAATGCATGCTAGGACCCAGAAAATAAGAGAACTTATGACAGTTTTTGTTACCTAGAAGTCTGGAAAATATGTCACTGAATTTTATGTGAATATTATATTTTAAATTATATTTTCATACCTAAGAATTCGCTCACGTGAAAAAACAAGCTTGTCACTCGATTCTTCAGTTTGAGGTCTGGACTCCAATTGTTTTAGTAGTCATTCCTCCATGCCCACTTCCTTGTTCTTAATCACAAATCTAATCATGTATTTTTATAAATATTCAAAATTAAATATATTTATCTACTTAGGTAAATACTTTTCAGTTAACTTTTACTGATAGTCTAGGTAGAGAACTCATTAACAAACACATTTGGAACTTTGCAGATTTGTTCTGGCAACTTGTAAATTCATATTAAACTGTTTAAACATATCAATATTCTACATGCTTTTTTAAAAAAAAATGAGTAGAAAAGATTAATTCCAAGTTTTGTTTTACTTACCAAGCTCTGCCATATTCCACCTCCCGGCCTGAGCAATGTTATCAGCTCTTCGGATACTCATTCTTGCTAAGTAAAAGGATATTTCTTCTCTAGCTGGATTAATAATCAACTTTCTAGATAGTTCATTTGTAATTCTCTTCTGGTTAACCCTTAGCATTACAGCAGTCTGCCCAACTCAAGCTAATCAATTTACGAAGCAGGAAGAAAAGGGTGAAATTCAATTGTGCAGATAACAAATGGAAAATAAAAATGAGGGACAGTTCAGATTAGGCACAAAAGAACAATGAGCCTTCCTTTCATACACTAAAAGGTATAAATCTTTATGTTAGATATTACAAAAGCACTCAGGTCATAAAGACAAGGAACAAGATACATGAAGAGAGAAATATAACAGACTTACAACAACACCAGTTCAGTGCATAGAAGCCTGTGTTTTCTGCTTTACTTACATGCAGATAAATAGACATCAGCTTTGGGCTAGGAGATCTATTTTTCTCTTAGTAAAAATGTTAGTAAAAAGGTCTAACTTTCAGGTCCTAACTGCTTCCTCTCTCAACAATTATAATGCTTGATCCCTTATCCTACAATAAGTACCATCTCAGGCTTTATGGAAATTTTCTCAAAATGTGATCTATAAATGCTTGCATCAGAATAATCTGGGCACTTGTTAAAAATATAGACACCTGGGCCCCACCTTAGAAATCTGAAGCACTCCAGGTGATTCTTAGGTAAACTAAAAGTTTGAGAGCCACTGCTCTAAGACCATTTCTGACCTCCTCTAAAGGAGGCTCCAACACAATCCTTTCGGACTCAGAATGAAATCAGTTACTCCTGCTACTAGTTGCTTTGATCTTTTGTTTTGACTCTAATAACTCGGATTCTACCTTGTTTTCCTGTATTTAAATATACCAATTCATCTAAGACCATGACCCTTACATGATCATGGTAACCTTTCGCTTGTAGTTGACTCAGAAATGGCAATCTGTCCTTTAACTACCCTTGGTGTCTATGGCCTTATTGTGACTTACAGGTATAGGTATTGGTATAGTCCACCTATCCTCTAACTACCACTTGCCCCAGACTTTTCTTTCTTTGTCTACCTTATGAAACACTTTAATCTCCTGTTTTATGCCTCTCTTCTACATACATGGACCTGGTGGTGTTCACTGTCCAATCTTTTGGCTAATGCATTTTGCCTGTTATATTCACTTTCTTCTAAGGCTGTTCCCATCTCAGTGGACCTCTACCAATCAGCTCTGTGCCTGTTACTATAGAACAGAACTTGCCTACTCACATCTGGAGATGTGAAATGGACAACTAGCTACTAGATGGACCTGGCAGCCACTGGTTTCACAAACTGCTACCAAAGTTCATGTTTGTAGTCAGAATAAAGAAAAAGATAATGACTATGGGGGACAAGGGGATAGGCAAAATGGGTGAAGGTGAGTGGGAGATACAGGCCCCATTTACAGAATGAATAAGTCATGGGAATAAAAGGTACAGCATAAGGAATACAGTCAATGATTTTGTAATGGTGTTGTAGGGTGACAGATGGTAGCTACATTTGTGTGGAGCATAGCATAATGTATAGAGTTGTTGAGTCACTGCTGTATACCTGAAATTAATGCAATACTGTTTGTCAACTATGCTCAAACAACAAAAATTAAAGATAATGACTATGAAAAAAGAACTAGGGAAACCTAAAGAAAAGTCCTTGAAAAGTGGAATAGTACATTAGGTAAAATAAAGTGAAAAAAAAATTTAATTCTAATCATTTGCTTTTATTTTCATGGAACCTATTAAGAAAGGCCAACAGAACAATGATTATTTGACATGGAGAGAAGGTTTAAGTAAAAGAAAAATAATATTGGACTAGTAGAACTCCAAATACTTGGATTTCTCACGGCCTCTATCAACTCCTAGATTTGTGATCTAGATTCCGTCTCTTAACAGTTTTCTGCCTCGGTCCCTAAATACATATAATAAGCCACACCCTCCATGTCTAGGATCATTCAGATAACTAAACAAGATCATATTTATTAAAAATCTTTGAAACTATAAATGCCATATAAATGTAATAGATTATTAATATATATTATTTTATAAAGATTATAATTAAAAACTACTTCCTCCCCCAAGTTTTTATAATTAAAAACTGTTTTGTTTTATTTTCTTTAAGTATAAACCATATACATTGAAAGCAATAACAGAAGTTTGTAAAATGTCTTTCCTAAGAAAATTTCAGGAAGAGGACCAATAACAGTTGGGGCAGAATAAGGTAAAATCATCCCAAAATATGAGTAAATAATCAGGTTAACCTGAGTTTTCCTAGGTCAGACACAAACCTTAAAAGTCTTACCAGAAGGACGTTTACATGAGGAAATGGTTCATTTGCATTGACACTGGTGATATTTTTCATCCAGAAATCTCCCTAAAACTACAGTTCAGTGTGACTTCAAGCAGCAAAAGCTTAGGGCATTTGTTGCAAGACACTTAGACTGTATCTAACATAGTCTAAGATTCAGTCAAGTGTTATGATTTCATTTAACTGGATAATGTGTACCTATTAACATTCAGAAGACAGAAGTCCTTAGCAGGTATACAAATTGGTTGATTAAAGTTACCTGTGTGAAGAAAAAAAGGGTTGATTCTTGACTTTAAAAATGGACACTTGCATCTTTTTAATTTTAATAAATGCATTCAACAAATACTATTGAGTACTTACTATATTCTAGGCATTGCTCAAGACACTGGGGAATATGAGTGACTAAAATAGTCAAAACTTCTCTGCTATGTAGATCTTATATTCCAAGAAATATAAGGGAAAGATGGCAAATAAATTTAATAGATATACAAATCATACAGTGTGTTAAAAGTTTATAAAGGCTATAGAAACAAATAGTATGGCATTAGGGAGATTAGGAATGTTTGGAGGGTGACAATTTTAAAATAGAGTGATCACTTTTCTAGGTATTTACTCGAGAAAAAACCCACTAATTCAAGAAGATATATTGCAGCATTACTTACAATAGCCAAGATACACACACACACACGCATAAAGAATGAAATCTTGCCATTCTTGACAACATGGATGAATCTAGAAGGTATTATGGTAAGTGAAATAAATCAGACAGAGACAGATACCATATGATTTCACTTATATGTGGAATCTAAAAAACAAAACAAATGAACAAATGCACAAACAAACAACAGTAACAACAACAAAAGGAAAATAGACTCATACATATAAAGAACAAACTAGTGGTTGCCAGAAGTGAGGGGGTGGGGGGATGGGTGTAACAGGGTTATAACTTCAAGTTATAAAATAAGTCACAGGGATGAAAAATACAGCATACAGAATATACTCAATAATATTATAGTAACTTTGCATGGTGACAGAAGGTAACTACACTTATCAGGTAAGCAGTTCATAATGTATATGATGGTTAAATCAGTATGTTGCACACCTGAAACTAATAAGCTATTAGATGTCAACCATATTTCAATTAAAAATTAATTAATTTAATTAATTAAAATAGGGTTCTCAAGGTAGACCTCACTGAGAAAATGACATCTAAGCAAACACTTGAAGGAAGGAAGTGATGATATTTGCTGTGATTCTATAATCATAAAAGGTTTTTCAACCAATTTTTAAATTTTACCACTTTAATAATAAATGGAAGATATCCTTATAAATTAACTTTCATGTTTATATTTCATATTATATTATACTTCATGTTATATTAGTGAAAGTTTAATATAATAGTGAACATTAAAAATTGATACTATAATGCTAAAACAAATTACGGTACATCCATATGATGGTATATAATACCATGATTAAAAATCATGTTTTGAAAAACCAAAAACATAGGAAAATACAATAAAATGATTTCTTAAATATAAAAATATATCTATAGTATGAGCCAATTTTGAAAAAAAAATTCATTTACTCAACTATTTTTCAAGTACCTACTATGTGCCATGCACTGTTCTGGGCACTGGAAAGAGAGCAGTAAACAAGCTAGACATGTTCTTTCTTCTCATACACACACAGATAAAATACTGAAATAAAATATAGCATAATGTTACTAGAGCATGATTTTTTTATTATGAAATAATAAGGTGAAATTGTGGATTATTTTCTTTTCTCCTCAATGCTTAAATATAATCCAAAATTTCTAAATATATCCTGCATGATTCCAAAAATAAACTATAGCATATATATTGATCTAAATATTATGGTTTATATTTGCCTTGGGGTGTCTGTTTGGATAAAGCACAAAGTTACACTCATAATGTTCTGTCAAATGTATATTACATTTTTCAATCATATACTGATCCTTATATCGCATAACATCTAATAAGGTTGGATAATATTGGGTCCCTTTCTACTAATGCAAAAACTAAAAAATGAAACAGTTAACTAATTTGCCACACTAGAAAAGAAAAAGTGTTTATAATTATAACAATGTGTACGAAAGTATCTCACACAAGAGTGTTTATAATTATAACCATGTGTACGAAAGTATCTCACACAGTTCCTGCATCAAGAAATGTTGCAAATTCTGGACGCTATGCTAGTACCTTAGTGTACATCTCTCTCCAGTTATGCTGTGGTTTTGTATGGGGTTTTTTTTGTCAGGAAAAAAAATGTTTCATTTGTTTAAAATTAACCTTTAGGGGCACCTGGGTGGCTCAGTCGGTTGGGCGTCCGACTTCGGCTCATGGTCATGATCTCACAGTCTGTGAGTTCGAGCCCCGTGTCAGGCTCTGTGCTGACAGCTCAGAGCCTGGAGCCTGCTTGGGATTCTGTGTCTCCCTCTCTCTCCGCTCCTCCCCTGCTCATGCTCTGTCTCTCTCTGTCTCAAAGATAAATAAAAGCATTAAAAAAATTTTTTAATAAAAAAACAAAAAAATAAAATTAACCTTTAATAGTTATAAAAAAAAAATCTGATCTGATTCCCAGCCCCACCACTACCAGATATTAGCTTCCTTCCATCTCCCTACACTCCTTAAAATCACCATAAACACGTTAGACATGCTCGTTTAATGCTTCTTCATTCTTCCTTTGATTTCAAGTTTTTACATTTAAAAGTATAGCAAATGGCAGCTATTGGTCTACGTCTAACTAGTTGGTTTACCTTAGGCAAGTCATTTCAACTTTCTAGTCTCTTCTTATTTTTCAAATTCAAGAGTTGAACTAGATGATCTCAAAAGTCCTTAAACTCTAGAGTTTCATGATATTATTATTTCATGCCTAAAATAAATTAAAAGAACACAGCTTCTAAAAAAAAGGCTACAGCAATAAAGACAATTGACTAGAAAAAGTAAGAAAACAAAGCCCTGGGATTAAAAGAAAATTTGAAAATCTCTCCAATCCCCTGGACCAAGTCCAGTTTCAATTATACAAAGGTTGTTTGGGGACAATAGAGAGCAAGAAATATGAAGGTTCCTTTGATCATCAAAAGATGATCCTTTTGCTTAAAAAGATAGTGTTGCTATACTCTTTCAGGTTCTAAAGCGTGCGCTCACACACACACACACACACACACACACACACACAGCCACAACCACAACCACAACCAAGTGTTTTAATATTGATGTGGAAGGAAAATAGAAGCCACTTATTTTGCTGAAATAAAAGCATTTCAAACCCAGAGAGGGTGATTTGGTTTTGAGGAGTTTTATGCAATAGCACTGTATTTAATCCTTTCCTATCACCTCCTCTCTAATACAAAACCCCAATAGCTCTTAAAATGGTAGCATTTTCTTAAGTACAGAGAGAAAAATTTGTGTTGCTTTTGCAGCAACATCTAAACAGTTTCCTGTAAACTTTCTGTGTGGAAGTCACAGAATTTATGATAAAACCCTGTAGAGTGGTGAAACAAACTTCTTTCATATTTATCATTCATTTTATTCAGTGTGCATTTGAAGGAAAACCTTTTAAGAACACCAATAATGTGAGAAAGCTACAACAACTAAATTTATTGTTAAGTATAACATCACTGGTCCTCCTGGGAGTTCAGGAAGAAAGCTTAAATCACATTTCCTAACACATTGGAGAGCTTCCCAGAGATGTGATGGCCCACAGAGGCAAACCGTCCAAAGCACACTGTAATCTCAGAGATGGTGACAAAGAAATATCACTTCGTTTAATAAAAGCAAATTGAAGTTACCCTTTTATTTTTTTAAACAAAGTACAAACTCTCTCTTACCCCATTTTTCTCCTTTCTTTCCCCTGCCCCCTCCTGTTTCACCTGACTAAACTGTAGGTATTTGTTCCATCACCTGACTTAGGGGCTGGCTAGAAATATTAGAAAAAAACAATCTACCATTGTTACATGAGACAACAACCTTTCATGTCCTTGAAGCTCACCATGACCTTTCATCTTTCCTATCCCCAGTGGTCTCTCCTAACAACTAAAACTACACTCAGTTGGGCTGAATTCCAGATTGTCATAAAAAGAACCCTGTCCTTTCAAAACAAAACCAATTTTTACACCAAGGTGGGGGAGAAACACAAGTCCATTGTTCCCTCACAGATGGAAGTTGGAGTTACTAAGGCAACTGCTCTAATCCTCCTTTTTACCACCTTTTTCACATCACTGGCCTATCAAGTATGCTACCTTTTAACTCATAAGCTCAAAAGCTGGTAGTCTAACTGGCTGCCCTAATTAGCTACGATTTTCACACTACAGACAACATGATGAGCTAATCGAAATTTGCAAAATAATGACGTACCTCCAGCAAATATTCCTCCTCCTGAGGCCCAGTCTTAGAATAACAATAATGAGACCATTATTAGAGAAGGGCATTAAAATGCTGCACTGCTGCTAAACAGAGAACTTAATTGTTCTGGTCTTGTCCATTGAATCAACAACCTATTGTTGTGGACTTGAAAAATAAAGGACTGGAGAATGGGTGCCATGATGATTGGTCTGTGCGGCCATACCGGCACTCTGTAGAATTGTTTTCTTTTGAAACTCTTGATGGACTAGTAGTTTTGTTTAAAAGTAACATAAAAGGCGATTGTCTGGATAAAAAGTCCTATTTATTGAAATCCTTAGAAGCAGTTGCATGGATTTGTTCGTGACCCCTGAGATAAAAACATAGTGACCATAATAACACCATTTGTAGAGAGCCCTGTTACCACTGCCTACAGTAACATAAGATAAGAGACAGTCTTTTCTAGCTACTGTAGGAGGAAGGAAGTACTTCTGAGCAGAAAGCAAGAATGATAAAAGGTCAAATACTGGATAAAGCTCATTAATCTTTGAAAGGGAGACTTTTAAAAATAATGCTAATTTAAGAATTCTGCACAATTGCTACAGATTCAAGCACATGTAAAAAAGGCTCACAGCTCTTTTTTTTCTTTTTTCTTTTCTCACTTTTGAGCTTCTTTCCTTTGCTTAAAAGAAAGGATTAAAATAAAATGATTATTAAATAACTGAAGCAAGATGTCTCAGGATAACCTGGAGAACAAAAAACCTGAAGGTTTCCAGATAATTATTCTTATGTTCATCCCCAGTCTGTAGCAAGAATAATAAAATACTAAAGTTAAAGGTTAACTAGTATAGGATTCTTAGCAATAGAAAAGCACTGTTTACACATTGTAAAAGTGTCTTCTCTACGGAGCCACGGTACATGTTTTCTGTAAAGTCAGGTAGGTTTTAGTGTTGAATTGTGGTGGGAGGGAGTGTGCTTTTTTTAAGCAGGTATTTTGGGGGTGGGGTTCTGTTTGTTTTTTGTTTTTTTTTTTATCAAGTGAAGTCTGCATTATATAAAAATGTATTAAATTGTAAATAAGACCTCTTGTTTCATTCAGTATGTGCTTTGCTTCATTTATCTTCATCTTGTTAGGCTAAATTAATTAACAATCTCACTGTTACACACTTTCTCTTTTCATTACATCAAATAATGGTCCGTATATGGAGAAAGCCCTCACCACGGGAATTCTGTAACTCTACTGCTAAGAAGAGTTTCTGTGTATCAGTGCAGCGATATTAACTAGATACATTCATTTTATAAGCCATTTATCAAATGTAGTTTTCATTGTTAACAACCAATTAAGTACCTAAATTCTTAACATATTACCAATAGAAAAATAAAAATTAAAAAAAAACTAAACTAGAAGTTGCAAGATACTTTAAAAAGGAAAAAAATTACATTGTATATCCACAACCAGATTTCACCATCTATGTCATCCAAAATAAGAAGAAACACATGCAAATTTGGCAGGTATGTTTTCACTGATACAACACAATATTGTATAAGAGGTTTAAAAGACACGCCCCAAGCTGTTCTGTTCCTTGCTTTGGAATGTCTAACGTGTGATAAATTGGATGATTAGAATTTCATTGGTAAATCCCATTATTTTAAATCTATAAGACTGAAATGTGTTAAACTCTTTTGTAAGTTTTCTTTCAACCTGAAACACTGTGGCATCTGGAGCTATGCAAATGGACAAAACAGTAAAGCCCTTTTTAATCTTTCCCTGATCAACCAGTGCTTCTTTCTCCAATCACAGCTTTGTGCGTGATATCTTTCTGCTAGCATTTCTTATTTAATTAAAACAGACACTGACAGAAGGACATGGATTAGTACTGTAATGATGCATTTACTTAGATTAATCGGAGGCTCCTTTTAGAGTAATGGCTTAAACAAAGAACAAAAGGAAATTGTTATGAAACAGCCTTTTATCCCAGGCAAAGGTCGCATTATGAGGTTTTTAATTTTGTCAGCTTCTGTTATACTCTGCCTTGCTAGTGGAACATGAGAAGTGCTTTTACCCCCAATAAAGCCAGTTATTATAAAAACAGCCATTAAAGCTGCAAATTAAAATGTCTGGTTTTAAAACAGGTTACTTAGCTTTCAGAATCCTCTAATTAGCATGTTGTGCATTGTTGTGAGGAAAAGAAGACTAAAATGCTAATGACCTACCGCCAGGTGACCACACTGCTGTGCAAAATAATAAGGACCTTTCTAAGTAATATGATGAATTAACCAAGTACAGATTCCCCATCCAGCACCCCTTCTCCCAGTACAGATCAGTGATGCCCTGCCTCTGTCCGGGGGACTAAGATTCTCAGCCCTCTACTTATATACTCACTAAAAAACAGATTTCTTTCTGCCACAGAAGAAAGTGAAATAGCAATATATAGACAGAGTCTGAAAGTAGAAGATACAACAGTCATTTGATTTCAAAGCACAAAAATAGAATTAAAGCACCATGCCCCTAACAAAACTACCTTGTTGCCTCTTTCATGCAACCTGCCATCTTCCCCCCTTTAATATGTTGGACTTTCAGAGTAAACATGGAGTTAAGATTTGGAAGCTCAGTCTTCATTCACAACATTCATTCCATACTCTGTTTTTTGGTTTTTGTGTGTGTGTGTGTGTGTGTGTGTGTGTGTGTGTTTACTCTGTTGTTTTTAAATGGCCTAAAGTAAATCCAGTTTTCCCTTTTTTAACCTCATTTTTTCCATTTTACCAAATCCACTCACTACCACCTCTTCCCAGTCAAACTTTGCTCTTGACCAAGGATATATTGGCTTTTATGTTTCTTACCTCATGAATTTAACTTAATTATTTGTACCACTTGCATTTTCTGCCTTATCTCTTTTTGTGGACTGGAAGACTCCGTGTCCTTAAAGGCTAACATACGTTATTAGCTGAATATATAGACTGGATAGTGGTATCTCCAGAGCTCCTAAAATCAACCCACAAAGAAAACATATTTCACTTTAGGAGCACTTGCATGGCTCAGTTGGTTGAGCATCCAACTCCTGACTTTGGCTCAGGTCACGATCTCATGGTTTGTTGGATGGACCCTGCATTGGGCTCTGTGCTAACAGTGCAGAGCCTGCTTGGGATTCTCTCTCTCCCTCTCTCTCTGCCCCTCCCCAATTCTCTCTCTCTTTCTCTCTCTCTCTCTCCCTCTCCCTCTCAAAATAAATAAATAAACATTTAAAAAATTTTTCACTTTAAATCAAGTTTCACACAAGTATCACTGGGAGGCTGGCTCTAGGAATTTCTTGAAATCAATATGAATCATATATTGCCATTGAAACAGCAAGAAATCACTGGGAATCATCTGTGATATTTGCCCAGTTGTCTTTTTAAAAAGAGATTAACTGAAGACATATCAGTTATCTATGGCCACAAAAATGCTACAGGTTTGCCTTAAAGCAATAAGCATTTATTTAGCTCATGTGTTTGCAGCATTTCTTCTGCTTTTAGCTGAGCTCACTGACATGTCTTGTGGTTGGCTGGCTTTTGGCTGATCTAGGATGGCCTTGCCTGGGACAACTAGAGTAATTCAACTCTGCTCCATATGTTTCATCCTCCAGCAGACTAGCCCAGGCTTGTTCTTCTCATCATGACAGAAAAAAGCAAGAATGTGAATAGAAATGCACAAGTGCTTTTACAAGCTTCTACTTGTATCACATTTGCTGACATCCCATTGGCCAAAGCAAGTTAAATGATGGATCCCAGAGTCAGGAGGTGAGATAGAATACCCAGTCTAAAATGGAAAGGCACTGTAAAGTTTCATGGCAAAGGTCATGGATACAAAGAAGGATGAAGAAAAATTGGGGCCTTTAAAGCAATCAATCTTAGCAATGAGGCCAAGGTCATTTGGAGGATTCCCAAAGTTCTTCAGCAGAAATTTCTATTTTTTATTTCATTCGAACTAATGTAGTCTAGATAACTACTCAAAATTAATACTATTTTTATTTTATTAAGTGACAAAAACTCTTAAAAAAAACAATTAACAAACAACTCCAGACACCCCCCCATCTCCATTGATTTCTATTTTAAAAATTGCAATCATAAAGCTAATTCTGAAGCGTAACCCATACAAGTTCACCATTTATTTTGGTTTACTGACCTATTGTGAATTAGTTATTCCTTGATAAAAGGTTTCAAAACTACAAACTCTGAGGTTCAGAAGGCTCCCTTCCACCTACAGAAGCAGCTAAGTTTGAGGAAATATCTAATGGATGCTGGATCCAGAATTTTCTTTAGCACTATATCTCAGAAAGTATCAACAGTTCCATACCACAGAATACCAGCAAACAGTATATCACAGTCTTTCACCACAGCATACATAGCTGACACAGCAGTGTTTAAATTAAAAAAAAAAAAATTAAGACCAGCCCTTATCACTCAAAACCTTATTATTCTTCTAATATCTCTGACAGTAATAATGGAAAGCAAAGAAAATCTTTGGTCTCATAGGGCTACACGATAGCTGGTGTCCTAATTTTAAACTCCACAAATTCTCTGTTTTGGACCATATGAAATAGAAGATCAGTGAGGAAAGTATTCATGGTGGTTGCATGAATTTCAAAGAGTTAATCTGAAAGAGGCCTTACACATGGTTTTAGGGAGATACCTAGAGCCAGTTACCAGTCTTTCCACTCAGATACACTTATCCAGCAGGGGTAGGAGTGATTACTGGGCACAATTCCTAGACCCTGTGGCAAGGAAATACTATCCTATATAGCACCACTCAACAATTATCCCTGTGAGTAATTAAAATAACCAGTGAAGTGGGTCTCCAAAAGGAGCCTTCAGCCATTCCTTCACTTGAGCCAGCACAGACAATGAGGGCTGCCAAAGCTGGCACGAACACCCGAAGAACAAGAAAGAAAGGCCAGCAAAGCTCAATCTTACATCCAAAGATACTAAAAAGGAAACTAAATGACATAGAGAAAACTATCTTAAGAATTATTCAATTAATGGAGAACAGAAAAAAAAAATCGCATAATAAAATGGTTTTTAAATCCCTCCTACTTTTCCACAGCCTTTTACAACTTATTTCAGTAATAATTTGTTTTAAATTGAAGCCCTAAATTATTGTTTGCCTTTTATAAACAAGAATGATACCTGGCAAGAGTGCAATTTGCACTGGTTTTCTAATGTTTTGGTCAACCAAATCTTCTCACCTTGTCTTTATCAAGTATCAATCATTAGATCAGTGATCCGACGCTATGGAACAGAGCAAAGCTAATAGGTTCATATAAGAATCAAGACAAGCATTGTGCCCTCATTAACACGAGGTTCTAAACAAACAATAGGCCCATGTTCAGAGAGCTGTACTAATTCTTCTCAATAGAAGCAGCTTGGGTGTAACTCAAATTTTCCTCTAAACGTCTCTTTGCTTTGACAAAGCAGAGGCAAAAAGAAAGAGAAACAAAAGCACCTGGATATCAGGAAAGAAACGGCCTTCAGAGAACAAGGATGGAAAAAGAAAGCTTGAACTCCTTAAAAACAATCATCTTTGAATATCTGGGACCTGCTGCATAGCAGGTGCTCAAAAATTATGTGCTGAATTAAACTGTGATACCTTTAGAACAGTAAGAACAGAAGAAAGTCAGCACCTCTTTTGTACGAAATTGCATCAGTAGTCATATCAAATATTCAGAAATGCCAAAATTAAAGGGCTCCTACCTAACATTTGTGTTGAACTATTTTTTATAGGATGAAATGAGATTAAACATAGGTCAAATTACATATAGGCCCACACCTACTCCCCCAGATTTTTTGTAGAGATAAAAATCTGACTAAAATTAACTTCAGGAAGAGTTTGGGAGGAAAAATTGTGTCATTAATGGCTTAATGCAACCAATGGGAAAATTGTGGGGCCTGCAGGAGAAGCTCTATCTTTGTAACTTTTAAAGGCATTAGGGATATAAACAGACTAATTACAGTGTATTTAAATTTCAGATCATATATAGCTCCAACTTTGGTGCAGGAACCTTTTTCAATGTTCAGTTTAATACCTTCTCTTCCCTAACCAATGTCATCAAACTACTCTCCTCTTAATCCCAATTGATCATACCACAGGTCTGCCAAAAAGTATTCACAGATAAACACCAGAATAATTATACACTATGACAGAGACTTACAGAGGCAACTACCATGCTTTACCAACATTTTCTCTATCCCCAACTTCCCCCTCGCAGTTCCCTGCCCCCCACAAAAAATTCAAAAAACAAAACCAAAGAGTGCTATCTTAGGTTGATGTTTCAAAATCTTTTAAGGATAAAAATATTTTTCCTTCTAGTTAGAGTGTAAACATAATGCCTCTACAAGAGGTAATACTGTGAGTTCCTTTCACACTAAAATGTATATGACTCCCAAAACATTTTTAAGGCTAAAATATCCTTAATCCCAAAACAAAATAAAGATACTATAAAAAGTGAAAATCATAGACTAATCTCATTTATGAACAAAATCAAAAATTCTTTAAATATTCATTAATTCTACAGTGTAAATGAAAATCCATCAAGAATGAGTTTATCTCAGTAATGCTAGATGGTTCAGAAAAACCTGCCAATAATACCATATTAACAGATTAAAGAAGAAAAATTCTATAAACTTCTCAAGATGCAAGAGATGCAGAAAAAGAAAAAACTACAGAGCACTTCATAGTTAGTGGTAAATGTTAAGATGTATTCTCATAAAAAGTAGAAATTATATCTTCCCTTAGTAAAAGCTTCAGGTTAATTGTAAATGGAGTATCATAAGACCAGGAGGAAGATATCTAAAATAAGACCCAAATGGCAAATCCAAAGAAAGTAAGATATACCAGGGCTTCCCCAAGTGTCTGTATGGGCCATGGTAAGCTCTTCATGATGGGAAGTGTTTATTATATAACAGTAAATGAAAAACAAAGAATACACAATGACATCTATGCTCTGATATCATTTAAGTTAAATTGTTTTTAAAAAACTGGACAAGGACTGGGGTGCCTAGGTGGCTCAGTTGGTTAAGCAGCCGACTTCAGGTCAGGTCATGATCTCACAGTCTGTGAGTTCGAGCCCCACATCAGGCTCTGTGCTGATAGCTCAGAGCCTGGAGCCTGCTTTGGATTCTGTCTCCTTCTCTCTCTGCCCCTTCTCCACTCACGTTCTGTCTCTCTCTCTCTCGCTCAAAAATAAATAACCAAAAGAAAAAAATTTTACAAATTGGACAAGGACTGGAAATAAGCAGATAAAAATGAAAATAGATGACATATTGCAAAATTGTGTGTGAGATTTTATCTTTTTTCCTGTTGTTTTAATATGAATATAATTAAAAATTTAACAACAACAATAACAACAACAATAATAAACGTCAATGCAACTGCTAAAGGATACTATCCCATTAGTAGGTTTGGATAGGAGAAGTAAATAGATAGTGAGTGACTAAAAAGAAAAATCACTATGTAGAAGGATTATATGAAGAAGAAAGGAAGGGTTATTAGAAGCAGTTTCCTAAGAATTTTACATTGTATTGTATTGTATTGTATTGTATTGTATTGTATTGTATTTTAGAGACAGAGAGAGAACATAAGGGGGAGAGGTAAAGGGAGAGAGAGGAAAAATCTTAAGCAGGCTTCGCATTCAATGCATAGCTCAATGCAGGGCTGGATCCCACAATGATGAGATCATGACCTGAACCAAAATCAACAGTCAGATGCTCAACCGACTGAGCCACTCAGGCACCCCAAATTTTACATTTTAATCTTTATTTCTCTGGGTTGCAAAGGGGTAATCATACATAATGACAGATAATAAAACCTACAAATCCACTACCTCTGAGAAATTCCACCCACATGACTAAGTGTGCATGCCATTCCAAATGTGCTATTATCTGCATGGACCCTTAAAGGTTTAGGCTTCTGTAACTTCGACTTGATGTTAAAATGGTTCTAGTGGGGGCCTTGGTCTCATGGACTAGTTGGCACTCCAACCTCCGAACATGATCATTTCCTGGTGAGAACATCAACACCCAGGGGACTTAGATCTATAGTTCTTAGATCTGAAGAACATATCTACAATCTATAAGAATTAGGGAGAAAACAGTGTCATCTTAAGACCTTGTCACTTAAGGTTTGCCAAGTTAAAAAGACCAAATTTGACTGAAAATATACATCCTTGAATGGCAGGGGAAAAAGCAAGAAAACCTAGAATATTATTTTAATGTTGGAGTTTTTAATTTTTTTTAATAATAAAATCTTGTTACAAAGGTCCACTATTTCTTAAGAGAGATGATCATATATCAACCTAGTCTTCACATATATATTTTACATATATATTTCTAACAATGTGAAAAGACAGATAAAATGTAGACCTCCTAAAAGGTAAATATAAATTAAAAACATTGCCGCTTTCAAATGTCAAGTAGAGTTTGCGTAACTAGATTTGGAGAATACATTTTCTTCAAAATTCCAATTATTTTTCCAGGAGAACAACAAAATTTGTACTACAATATTCATTTATGTTTTGTGTTTTCCAAACTAGTGAGAGGATCTCTAATTTGAAGTAAACCAATTAAAGTTGATCTTAAGTAGAATTATATATTAATGAATAGGATTAACATATGAAAATGTCACAAGAAGAGGATATTTCTTCAGAGCATAGGTAAAGTACTCTCTCCAATTCCTGTCCAAGTTGTACATCTAACAAAAATATCAAACTTCAATAGATGAGTATATATTAAAAATATAAGCAAATTTCAACTTCTTTTATTTAGAAAGAAGGAAAACTATATTTCTTAACCCAGGAAAAAATCCATACATATGTTCTATTTTCTTCTGTTAAAATTCTCTCTATTTTTTTTACAGTTGATGCACAATGTTACATTACTTTCAGGTGTACAACATAGTGACTCAACAACTCTATACATTATGCTGTGCTCACCACAAGTGTAGCTACCATCTGTCAGCATATAACACTATTAATATCATTGACTATATTCCTTACTCTGTGCCTTTTATTCCTGTGACTTACTCATTCCATAAATGGAAGCTTGTATCTCCCACTCCTCTTCACTCATTTTACACATTCCCTCTGCCAACCATCAGTTTGTTTGCTGTATTATAGTTCTGATTCCGCTTTTTGTTTAATTCATTTGCTTTTTTAAGATTCCACATATGAGTAAAATCATATGGTATTTGCCTTTCTCACACTGACTTATTTCACTTAGCATGAAAACTTGTTCTATTTTCAAAATAACAAAGTCTGGAACCTACCTAGCTATACCATCTCATTTGCATTTTATTCTTTGACAATATTAATTATTTCAATAGAAAGTATAATGACCTTCATCATATCACCCCACTCACCCTTTCATGGAAAGTAAAGTGGAATAAATAAATTGCACATATTGGATAAGTCAATGGACATCAACATATTTCTCCAAATTACATGTATCCATCCACCTCACCAGTTGTGCTGTCATTTGTGCAATTCTGGTCGTATTTGTTAGAACACTTTTAGTTGTAAGTGATAAAAACTAACTCAGGGGTGCCTGGGTGGCTCCTGGGTGGTTAAGCATCCAATTTCGGCTCAGGTCATGATCTCACAGTTTGTGGGTTCGAGCCCTGTGTTAGGCTCTGTGCTGACAGCTCAGAGCCTGGAGCCTGCTTCAGATTCTGTCTCCCTCTCTTTCTGCACTTCCTCTGCTCACGCTCTCTCTCTCTCTCTCTCTCTCTCTCTCTCTCAAGAATAAATAAACATTAAAAATTTTTTAATAAAATTTAATATATATATACATGTATATACATGTATATATACATACATATATACATGTATATACATGTATATATACATACATATATACATGTATATACATGTATATATACATACATATATATGTAAAATGTATATATATATTTTTCCCCTTGGCTAAACATAACTGAAAAGTCCTGGCTTCCGACACAGTTGGATTCTGTATTAGAATTATGTAATCAGGAATTGGTCCATCTCAGGCAGGTTCTCCCACTTGAGAGGCAAAGACGACTAACAGTAGGAAGACAATGCTTCTTTCCCATTAATTCCAGTGAAGATCCTAGGATTCAGTCTCATTACCTAACTTGGATAACATGTTTATCCAACAGTGTGGCCAGACATATGGAATTCCCATTGTCTATGACTTGGGAGGGAAAGGGCAGCTCTATCCCATCCACATTGACCAAAAGAAGCATCGTTCTCAAAAAAAAGAAAAAAAAATCAAGGTGATTTTGCCAGAAAAAAAATGATGGAAAGGGAATACAGTAAACAGTATCTATCTATAATTCATGAATTTCTTTTTTCAATAATTATTACAGTGATGTAACTTCAGAAAAAGAAAATAATAACAATTGCAAACTCTTCATTGTAATAGCAGCTGCACAGCAAAGATTTCTTTGAATCATTTCTAACAGTCCCAAAAGAGGAACCATGTATCTAGTCATTCTTAAGGCAAGTGAGAATAAAGGTCTTTTCCTTTGATAACTTTAGTTCCACTTCCTCTCTTCCAGGTCAGCTATCCCAATGTACTCTTTCTATTCTTCTTTCTATCCTTAGCCATTGTTAAGTTTAAAATCTTTAGAACACTGAGGTGCCTGGGTGGTTCAGTCAGTTAATCATCTGACTCTTGGTTTCTACTCAGGTCATGATCTCAGGGCTTCATGGTTTCTAGCCCCACATCGGGCTCTGTGCTGGCAGCGTGGAGCCTGCTTGGGATTCTCTCTCTTTCTTTCTCTCTCTCTCTCTCTCTCTCTCTCTCTCTCTCGCACTGCTCCTTCCCCACTTGTGCTGTCCCTGTCTCTCTCAAAATAAATAAACTTTAAAAAATACATAAATTAAATCGTTAGAACATTTACAAAGACTTATAGAGGCCTATCTTCAGCAACTGTCTCTAGGAGTTTCTCCATGGGTCCCTAAGCACTACCAAAACTGTTTTGGAGCCCAGCTATAAACATGTTTCTGTATGAGGTCAAGCAAACCAATACCTTTCTTTTGAAAGAAGATCTCACATAACTTAATTCATTTATCTTAATTTTTATTTGAAAAGACTTCTACCTTTTAAATTCATATGCCACAAAAGAACAACATATTAAACTATTATTGGTCCTTTATATCTTGGGTTCGATATGACTACCAAATGCCTTCTTGAAAGCAAGATTTTAAATGATGGAATGGAAGGAGAACACAAATACAAAGAAAGCCTGGGGAGAATAGAAAGCCATTAATGGAAAGAGTGGCTGAGGCATCAAAGGCAAATGTCTGATGTCAATCTACTGATGTCAAATTCATTCACACAATCATTTTATTAATCTGTTTAGAGCACTGATTATGAGCAAACTCCTGTGTTAGAGAGTACCAAGAAGTATGGCATAGATCCCACTCCAAAATCACAGTTGGCAAAAGGGACAGAGGGGCATGAGCAATAATGGTGAGGGTAACATGTCAATTCCTTCCCCCCTTCCCAATCACAAACTCCAGATTTGTCCAAGGCCCCACAATAAATAACACACTTCATATTTTTAGAAGATACATTCAACTCATCTGCAAATTCAAGAAACTACTCCTTCCTGAACTCCCAGGATAATATGAAAACAGTAAAGGCAATCAACATATATAAGAGAAACCAAATGTAAGAAGAGCAATGCAAATTTGGTAAATTATGAAAGGAATTGAGAGTGTGGAATTTTTCAGAATTTAATTAACTCAATAATTACATACTGAATGCTTATGGAAAAGTAGGCACTATATGGTCATATAAGTTATTTAAGATGGATTTAATTTAATATCCCTGTCCTTAAAAAAACAAAAACAAACAAAAATGATCAGAAGCTAATAGAAAAAAATATTCACAGAAACTACTAAAAAGACAAATTATGACAAGCACAAAAAGGGAAATACAAAATACTATGGTAGTTCAAATGAAGTAAGACCAGAGAAGACTGCAAGGAGCTGAGACTTGAAAGATGAATAGAAATCCTACAAGTATAACGTTTGTCAGATATATTCCAAGTAGAAGGAATGGTATGAAATATATCAGAAAAATACAAATGCTTCTATACTAATCAGTTCAAAAGTATGTAGAGGATTTGAGATGAAGATATCGCATTCATACAACCTATTTTTTAAATCCTACATTTTAAATACAATGTGTTATTCAAAATTAGGAGGTTCTGAGAGTTATAAATAATGCATGCTAACATATTTTGACAGTTATCATATTCACAGTGTATAAAGAATGGAACTTTTCATACACTATCTGTATTGGGCATTACATGCCCAAAGATACCCAAAATACATGCTCAATTTTTAAATTATTTATATTTTAGCAAATGAGCAATAAAATATGAAGTAAACCTCCCACACATAACGGGAAGTATGTTTTAATGTTTGAGAGGCTAGACATGTAAATTACCTGCTTAATTGGGGAGGAAAAATCTGTATCTCTTCACCATAAAAACAACTGGGCCTTTGTTACCTTGTGGCCAGCATATAAACTATATACCACTTGCACAAATACACCATTAACTACACAAGCAGATAAATGATTGATCATGAGAGATACCTGCAAACCTCAAGAATATCTGACGGTCTAAATGGCATGGCATTGGGCAAATAATAGTAAAGAGAAAAGAATGTCTCTTGACTTTATAAAAAGGGTAAAGGCTTGAAGAACACTAGTAGGATTTGGGGACAGTACCTTGATTTTAAATATTCAGCATAAAGTTTAGCACATGTGGCTCCCCAAGGGATTTTTCCCATTATGAAGCTATTTAAAGAACCCATGCTCACTCCACTAGCCTACCTATCCCTATATAATGAACATGATCACAAAGTTTCCCCCATAAGGCACCACAGTAGCACCACAGTAGGTTAAAGTATAACTGGAGACAGTCTGACTGTTAAGTACACTCTGATTCAGCTTGAAAAACCGACCTTCACATTTAGAATCAAGTGCAGACAAGTAATTCATAATCAAACTTGAAGAAAATTCATGTCCATACAGATGGCCAGCAGACACATTGAAAAGATGCTCAATATCACTCATCATCTGGAAATACAAATCAAAACTACAATGAGATAAACTTCACACCAGTCAGAATGGCTAAAAACAGAGGAAACAGATGTTGGCGAGGATGCAGAGAAAGGAGAACCCTCTTATGCTGTTGGTGGAAATAAAAACTGGTGCAGCCATGCTGGAAAACACTATGGAAGTTTAGATAAAAGATAAGATATAAGAAGCCTAGATAAAAGATAAGAGATAAAAATAGAACTACCCTACAATCCAGCAATTGCACTACTAGATATTTACCCAAAGGCTACAAAAATATTAATTCCAAGGGATACATGCACCCCGATGTTTATAGCAGCATTATCGACAACAGCCAAATTATAGAAAGAACCCAAATGTCCATCAATTGATGAATGGATAAAGAAGATGGAATGTTACTCAGCCATCAAAAATAATGAAATCTTGCCATTTGCAATCACGTGAATGGAGCTAGACAGTATTATGCTAAGCAAAGTAAATCAGAGAAAGACAAATGTCATATGATTTTTATTCATATGTGGAATTTAAGAAACAAAACAAGCAGGGGCGCCTGAGTGGCTCCGTCAGTTAAGCGCCAGACTTCAGCTCAGGTCATGATCTCACGGTCTGTGAGTTCGAGCCCCGGGTCGGACTCTGTGCTGACAGCTCAGAGCCTGGAGCCTGCTTCAGATTCTGTGTCTCCCTCTCTCTCTGCCCCTCCCCTGCTCCCACTCTCTCTCTCTCAAAATAAATAAACGTTAAAAAATTAAAAACAAACAAACAAAACAAGCAAACATAATGGAGGAAAAAAGAGAGGAAAACCAAGAAATAAGACTCTCAACTAGAGAGAACAAACTAATAGTTACCAGACAGGTGGGCGATGGGTTAAATAGCTGATGGGGATTAAGGAGGGCACTCATTGTGATGAGCACTGGGTGTTGTATGTAAGTGTTGAATCACTAAATTCTACACCCGAAACTAATAGTACATTGTATGTTAACTAACTGAAATTTAAATAAAAACCTGAAAGAAAAAAAAGAAAGAAAATTCATGTCCAGATAGAGACTCTTCGTCCAAACTTCCTGTATGTGACATGCCAACTTTCCTTTCTGGGCAGCCTCATGCTTCTAGTATCTTTGCAAAGTAAATATGAAACTACAGATAGGTATAGAATTTTCTAAGATGTCATCTCATCTTTCTGGTACTATAAAAATAATTTATTCTGAATCCTAGGTAGTTTTCCAAGTATGACATTTTAGAAGATCCTACTGCCTTCCAAAATATCAAATTTGGGAAACCAAATGCTACCTGACAATTTCTGGAAAAAAAAAAAAAACTGGTGGCTAATTTGTACCAGCTAGAAAAGTAAAAATCTGTCCAAAAATTTTTGAATTAAGAATTCCTCGTTTCAACAGGTTACCAGCTAATCTCAGAATTTGAATTTCAAGTGTCCACAACATTAAATCATTCCCAAACACATCTTTCAAGAATTACACTCTTCTCCTCTTGTCAACATTCCCTACATTCTCACTCATCCATTCAATTATTCACTTAACAAATATTTATTGGATGTTAACTATCTTCCATTCATTGTAAGTGGCAAAGAACCAGAAGTTGTTGTTTTTTTTTTTCCACTTTGGGAGCTATGCAATTTGTGACAGAATATCGTAATAGTGTGCTATAAAGCCGATACCAAACACTCTAAATCTGAGCTAATGACTGGATGGGTAGGGAGGGAAACATGGAGACAAAGATGCTACAGAAACAACCCTTCTACCTCTTACTCTGAACCACAGAATGAGAAATCAGAACTACTTAGTAAATTTGAAGCCTCATATTTGTGCTCTTGTTACTAGACCAATCCATGGACTTTAAAGCAAGACTTGCTGGGAAAGTTGAAGTACTGTTCTACTCGAAGAGAGGAAGTGAGCTGCTTTTTATTAGAAGGAACTAAGCAATAACATGCAGAACTGAAAAATCCAAACGTGTTTTAAAAAAATCCATATATTAGCCCTTTGAGGCTAACCACAACTATCTAATTGATGAGAAAGCTAATGGCAAAACATTTACCTTGGGTTCCATCCAGACTGTAACTGCATTGACTTCTAGTACATCCACACCCCTGGCCCATCCCATCGACTGATGGCATATTGTGTTTCCTATCTAAAAAGCCCAGACAAGGGCTAGAATGTGACTAATTCAGCAAAAATCCACAACTACTATGGGGGTAGTAAGAAGTAAAGAGGTCAGAAAGATCCTTGGCAGGCATTTACAATCCCCAGCCAGTTCAAGCTTCTGCCTAACAGATGATGCCACAGTTTTGAGGATTTAAAAGGATTCTCTTCTCCCAGAGGTCCAAAGTCTACACTAAAAATAGAAAGAGATGGAATACCATTAGAACCAGAATGCAGTAGAGGGAAGGAAGAAGAGGGAAAGATTTTACTACAAATTTCCAGCGACTGAATTTGGAAAACAAGGAATCTATTTTATAACAAAGTTCTAATTCTCATATCCGAATCTATTTCTTATTTTTGTCTTTTTTAAATCTATTTCTTATTTCTAAAAAGTTAAATGCCTCAATTACTTTTATGAAAGAAATGTAAATAGACCCACAAAGTTCAATCCCCTAAGCCTTATGCAGATATTAGTATAGAGAAATTATCAACAATTTGAATTGTTTACAATTTTTTCATGCAAAGTGATCCCCAATTTTAACTCTCTTAGTTTTTATAATTTTAAAGTGCTTTGTCCATTATAAATTATTTCTCTTAGTTTATTCTAGAACTAGTACTCTCTCACTGGGTAAAACATTTTGAAATGTTCTCTTAACAAACAGAAATTCCTGATGCCACAGCTTTAAAAAGTATGATGAAATTTTGAAAAAAAAAAAAGTACGCATTTTCTGGAATACTCATCCAGTTGGTGCTTGCACATCATCCTATGCTCATGAGTGCTGAGAATCTTTCGTTTATATACTACAGTCACAGACATCTAAAAACGTATTTTGTCCTCCCCTTACACCACCATATCCTGGTAAAACTATTGAAATTGATGCCCACAAGGTAGTGATCATGCCAATGAGAACATAGAGACTTTATCTCAAATACTCCTGAAATAAAGTACTTCTCTACTTTCTTCAAATCAAAATCCATAAAATAATTAATTCTAAACAAGTGATATGATGGTCATCTTTAATTTATTTTCTTCTGCTTTCTAATGCTATGAAGAAGCAAAAATAGCCTAGGATCCAAATGCATTGTAAGAGGAGATTGGAGAATTTAAGATTAAGAATTATTATCTTGAGAACATGCTACTCAGGCAATGGTGGTACCATAAGGTAACTGTCAACCTAAAACAAATACCATCCAATGTTTCTACTGTCAGGGCACAATATAACAATTAGCCTTAAGAAAAGTGCATCCGGAAAAAGAGAAATGAGAAGAAGTGACAAATGTTCAGCCTGAGGCAGACTTCAATCTGGCAGGCTTCCCCACATATTCCTAATAGCATTCAATGGACCAAATATCCTTGGCTCTCTCTTACCTATTACTTTGGGATTAAAAACAAACAAACAGTGGTAGACAAAAAGTGTGTGCTGGGGGAGGGGGAAGGGACCTGGATGCCAGGCTTCAAACAGTTAAGCACAGGCACCGTCAACTAATATGGAAAGTTAAACAAATTTTTACAAGCTGGCACTGGCTCACAGAATGAGATGCATTGTCAGTCCTCACTAAGTGAAATATTTGTGTTGCCATGCAGCTAAACAAATGCCTTTTTTCACTTTCACTTAAGACAGCCTCCCACTCCTATTTCTCTAAACAGTAGAGGCAGGCCTATCAGGGTAACATGGGTAGACTGGGCAGCATTTTTCCTGCTACACCACAAAAGGAGTATTTAGAGTAACAGTCCAGATTCATGGGGGAATTATAGAAACTCCACACATTAGAACCAAAGTAACATTTCTGCTATTTTACTACCTTCACTTATCAATCAATGTAACTCGGCACAAAATGAAATAATACAGTGGCATTAAAATCACTAAACATTCAAGAATGTGGCAACATTTTTTTCACGTCATTTGCACATTACTATTCATAATGCTACAGCGATCTCCTATATAAAATATGATGAATTCACAAGTATGATTATCAAATTTATGGTGTGTGCTCACTACACCACACATTATGGTTTTGTAGTTTGTTTGCCCTGAAGTAACAAAGATTTGCATAGAGTTTAAATGAGTATGGTCTATACAAACTATAGTTAAAATATTATTACAGTTATATGCTTTTCTATATAAGCCAGTAAAAAAATCATATCTCCTTCTTCTTTAGGGCAGTATTTTATTACAATTAAATGAAAAGCTTAGCTCTGCTATTTCTCTGAAAACAAAATCAAGACCAAAAGAGATATAGTTCAAAAATAAGACCTGAAAACCATAGTAAGAAATTTAAAAAAATAAAAATTTTAAAAGCCTAATAAAAGCCTAAAGCCTAACTAACCCAAAGCCCAGCTAAATATCTTGTTTTATTTCTAAAATAAAGGGTATTATTTCTCTGAAAAGGAAAGGGAAAAAACCTTCCCAAGTACCTAACATTTATACAATAATGGCAAAAACGCTAAGTAGCTGGATTTTTCTTATCCTTAAACTGCTGTTTGAGGCAACCTGGTATTTTAAACATCATTTCCAGAGCCCCTCCCATACTTACTATCAACACCATGGTAATAGCTGATCTCCAGCTGTCTAATTCGACATAGCGCTCCCCATACCTTGTAAGTGGTTTTCCACAGAGTTCAAAATCAGAGAGTATTCCAAAGAGCTATTCTCTTTGAGTATAAGAAGCATTCTTATATAAGGGGAAAAACAGTGACAAATCTTTAAAGTTTTTCTGAGATTTCTCAAAGTGAATCAAACTCAAAAGTAATTCTTCAATTTTGTTTCCAAATATTACTTGGGAAATAACATTCTATTTTGAATAACTGAACAATTGTCACAAAGGTAATTATTCTCTTCTTACTCTGACCTTTTTAGGCTCTTGCTCCAGTGAAAAGTTAAACCATGCTTGAAATAGAACAAACAAGGCAAGACAAAAGAAGAAGGAGGAGGAGGAGGAGGAAGAGGAGGAGAAGGAAGAGGAGGAGGAAGACTCTTCAGGGTGGATATAAACTGAGGAAAAGTTTTTAAAAAAATGACTAAAATTGATGTAGTACAATTATTAAGATTTTTAGAAGAAAGGCACATTTTTTTTCCTAATCTAATTCGGGATTGCATTTGCTTTCCATGAGTATTTGAAGAAAACTCTGCAAATCCTTCCAACTTGAGACAACAGCAGCAAACTGTATTTTCCAAAGAGAAGTCTAAAATAACTGAAAATGTGTATTCCTTTCCTTTCTCATAAAATTTCAGCATTGAAGTTGACATTTAAAGATGAATACTGCCTGTGGCAAAGGGGTGTGTTCAATACAACTCTCCAAACACACGCAAGTATATCTGGGCAGAACACTGCCCTAGTGAAACACAACAGGAGAAAAGAGGTAAATAAATAGGACTGTGATTCTAAAAGTTTTCTCACAAACCAGTTTTTTTTTTCTTCAGTTTTAGGACTGCCTGTATTAAGATAACTAAGTTGTGTGAAAAACTAATTTTTGTATTACATTTTTGAGCCTCCCTACAATATAAGAAAATATGTTTATTAAGAGGTAATTAGCCCTTTGGATCAATTACTGCTCAGAATACTGCATTGTTTGGCTTATCCCATACCTACATCAGGGTTATTTATCAAAGGTGTCCATAAGTGGGAAACACAAAACAGACCAAGGACAGTGTGTCTTTCAAGCTGAGAAGCACTTAGCAGATCCCTGGGCCTCCAATGTCTAACAGATTTAACCAAGACTTTTCACACAATCAGGTAAAGAGGGTCAGGCTAGTCAGCAGATGTCCTATTCAGATAACAAAGAGAATATTTTAGTGACAATGTGAGAAAAAAGAAAAAAAAAACAGCCAAATGGATACAAACCCACTGAACCATGTCTCTTTTTTTGCTCTGCAGAATTCAACCTCAACTCTAACAAGAACATTATCTATATTCTTAAGCAAATATGAACAAATATGAAGACAAATGCACATATTTAGCTACAAGTACATGAAAATAAAACACTTAGAGGAAATCAGCATATCATTGTTAAGCAAGATAACATATCTGAACTCTTTCTAAAGATTTAAGACAAACACAATGACTATATGTTGATATTCTAGTCTCATAGAAGGGAAGAGAGGAGATGGAAGGATTTTTGCAGTATTGTTGGACCATTTATCTGATTTCACTTCTAACTTAACAGTATCTAGCAAGTCCAATTTCATTGCATAAGATACATAGGATGTGTAAACAAAGGATAGTTATTAATATTCTAGGCTGTTCTATTTCATATCCCTGAAGAGGTAAGAGTATTGTTATGTTAACAAAGCTATTAGTAAAGTTACTTCAGTTCCTATAGGTGATCCTTTGTAATGCCAATTTCCTCAACGAAATGTATTCAGAAAACCATAATGATAACGAAGAGAACAACAATAATACTAAAGAAATCAAACTGGAGAGTAGTCTTGACCTAGAATCAGAGAGGAAATGACTGTTCTTGTTCTCTTCAGAGGTCAAAAGAATAGTTTTCAGTTATCCTAAGCCACATTTCAACTGAAAAAAAAAGCAGCTGTGAATGAAGAAACTTTACAAAGGCACTGTTAAGTACTGGAGTGGAAGCACTGTAGGAATTAGTCAGGGTCAGTTTAGATATTACTTTCCAACCATCTGCATCAAATATGCTTCATTAAAACAGAACCATATGGAAAATAAGCTAGCAATTAGCACAGTTTCTGCATGTGCCTTTAGAACAGTAGATTTCAAACTTTTAGTAAAACTGACTAAACTACGTCCATGTTGCTGCTCTGGAGGACTTGGCAGCAGTCCCTAGACTTTCCTCGTCTCCACACCAGGTCATTTCAAGATATTGCTGGGTTATAGAAATAGCCACATATAAAAAACATCAAGCACTTTGTTACTTTCCTTGTGGTTGCTGTCAGCCATTAAAACAAACCCAAGTACACTGAAATAGTCAGTGTCTCAAATAACAACTAATACTACATGCTACAAAAAACACATCCACTTTTAACTTATATAGGTCATATCAATGAGCTTTACTTTTGATAGTCCATGTCTCTTAACAATGGACATAAGATGTTATAACTAGCTTTTATTAGTATGCGAACTATTTTAAACCTCAGGAACTCTAGTATAATGATCTCCACAAAGAATAGACATAAATGGTTTCATTATTGCTGCTATCAACAAATATCAAATTATAGATAGGACATCATGTCAGGTACTAGTGAAACAAAGAATAAGACAGTCCTGGTTCCTATCAAAGGGATCTAACCAAAGTCTGGGGTAGGGGCTCCAAAGTCCATGAACCACTGAGATCATGTGCAAAATCCTGGGCATATGTATATCTCCTAGAAAGACTTCTAATACTTTTCAAAGGGTTCTCAAGAGTCCATGACTTGAACACAAGTTAAGAGCTCCTGCGTCTCCACGGCATTCCTTCACATACTGGCCTGTACTCATTTCACACATAGCTTATCAGAAATGGTCAAACATATTCGGTCATGACTTAGGGTAAAAAAAAAAGACATAGTTCGGTTGTCAGTGGCTTTATAGTCTAGCTAGAGAGATTAAATATATATGAAGTCATTAAAGGCCTGGATAAGAATAATGGGAATTTTTTAAAAAGAAGAGTGAATTGTCATTCCCTTCACCTCTATCCAGGAAAGCTGTGGACAATTCTACAGTTTATTTACTGCACAAGGGTGCACAGCGGAAGGAGCAAATAGGCTACAAATGTAGCCAGCATTCTGCTCTCTAAGCCACGTGCCCTGGCATAACGCATCTAAAGGAAAAGGCACCTAGGAAGAAAGGTTTCGCCAATTCAGTAAGCCATGCTACATCTCCCCAGAAAAGGCTCTTTTTTCTCATTTATACTTTCATACATAGCTCATACCATCTTCTGCCGCTACCACTCTAGTCCAAGTCATCATCATCTCTCATCTAGACACTTTTGTATTCACCTCCTAACTAGTGTCCTTACTTCGACACCTGCTTTTCTAGTCTATTCTCACAGCAGTGTGATTCTTTTAAAACTGGAAATTACATCATGCTCTTCTCCTAAACTCTCCAGTGGTTTCCCATTTCATTTAGATAAAAGAGTCTAGAGGGCACCACTTGATCTGGCCACCAAAAGTCTAACAGCATCTTTAACTTCTCTTCTATTCACTCACTTGGATCTAATCACACCACTGGTAGCAACTTTTCTTTGAACTTTCAAGTGTCTCCCACTTCAAGGCCTTTCTGTACCTTTTCCCCTCTGTCTAAAAGTTCTTCCCCCCAAAATTTGCATGACTTCCTCTCTCATTTCATTGGGGTTCCTGATCAAATGTTTCCATATCAGAAAAGACTTCTCTGACAACCCTATATAAAGTAGTACCTCTATCACTCTCAATATTTAAAGAGCAAATGAATGAAAGCAAACAGCTAGAATATAAGATCCTTGAGATCAGTTATTTTTGTCTGTTTTGTTTCACTTATGTATTCCACTACCTAGCATAGTATTTTATATATAATAAACACAGAATCAACATTTGATGAACAAACGAATAACTATGGTAGTGATACAAAAAGAAGTCAATGCATTTATAAAGTTTCAAGTCTGGGTGACTGAGTGCTGGTATCATTGTCAAAAATTCAAAAGTCTAAAACAGAAATTGATTTAGGGAAAGGGGATGGTAAACTTGATGAATCTGAAGTGACAAAAGATGTTCAGATAGACACATAGACTTAAATAGGCAGAACTGGCACCTTGGTGGCTCAGTCAGTTGGGTGTTTGACTCTTGATTTCTGCTCGGGTTATGATCCCAGGGTTGTGGGATTGACAGAGCTGCTTAAGATTCCCCCCGCCCCTCTCCTGCTGCCCCTCTCCCCTGCTTGTGTGCTCTTTCTCTAAAATAAAATAAAATAAAATAAAATAAAATAAAATAAAATAAAATAAAATAAATAATAGGCAGAACTAAGGCTCAGGATAAAGCTGAAAAGTAGATATGAGGTCTATCCATGTAGAGGTCTTAGAACAGATGAGACTTCTAAAAGAGTATAGAGTAAAAACAGTGGAAACAGATGAAATTTGGAGATGAATATATTTGTGGTTTGTGAGAGAGAAAAGTAGATTCATCCAAAAAGGCTAAAGAGAATACATTTATTTACTAAAAACCTGTAAAATATGTACTACATACTAAATACTTTGCTGAGTGCTTTTTTTTGCCAAAAATATCAACTGTTAACGGAAAGTAGGAAGATTAAGAGCTGAGGAAAAGGCATTAAACATGAAATTAGTCAATCCCCAGTAATCTTGAAGGCAATAGACTCACAAGAGTTATCCAGAATCAAATGGAAGCCAGATTCTAGTAGGTTGAAGACCAAGGAGATACAGAAGGCAAATAAAGACTATTGTTTCAAAGGTTTGACTATAAAAGGAAGAAGGAAATAAGGATATTTCAAAGGTACGCGATGTTGAGGAAAACTACTTTAAGAAGAGACCTGAACTATTTGTGCACATAGATTATAATAATAACACTTTGCATTTGAATAGTGTTCTCTAGCTTATAAGGTGCTATCACATACCTTACTTACTGTGACTGATTCCCTATAAACCCGCAAGGCTTTTAGCAAGAAAATTGGTATTTATCAAGAAATTGAGAGTCCAAGAAGTCAAATTACTTGCTCAAGTTTCCAAAGCCAGAAAGTGGCAAAACAGAATTAGAACCTGAATCTCTAACTCCATAAAAAAAAATAAAAAAATACGTGTTGCCAGACAAAATGGGGATAATTAACAGAGCAAAGTTCTCGCTGAGGTGGGAGGGGATGGAAGTAAAAAGCACAAATGGATATGTCACCTTATGAAGAGACAGAACAATTCTTCCTCTGTGACAAAAAGGAAAAGATAAACAACTTAAAATGGTCAAAGAATATGAGACAGTGCAAGGTGAAGAAAAAGAAAGATGAAGGCCTAAAGTTTGCCCTAAACTAGAATAGATAAGAAGAGAGGAGGAAAAGAAGGCCCTGTTTCTAAAGCTGGGTGGCTATCCATGATAACTTTCACTAGAACCTTAGTCTGGAAATTTTCTTGCTTTGCTATCCCACAGTTTCAGGAGCAAGATACACAAAAAAAATGAGATACACAAAGCTCTCTTTTAGAGAGAAATACCTATGGATAGACAGGTGTGAAGTTACATACCAGAACTACCAACTCAGAACCAAAAAGTCAACTGATACAGTGTGTCCCATAGTCATCTTGCACTGGGGACAAATTATCTGAGAGTACCTGAAAAGAAAAATGTTTGAGGAAGAGGAACTGGTGAGTGCAAGAATTAAAGGGAACCACAGAGAGAAATTATGTGGAGCACTTTGGCTGTGTTCTGCTTCCTAAAGATAAACTGGCTAAGTCAAAGCAATGTGTACCTATGGGATAGCAAAGCAAAAAAATTTCCAGGCCCATGTTCTAGTGAAAGCTATTGTAGATAGCCACCCAGCTTTAGAATCAGAGCCTTTCTTTTCCTCCTCTCTTCTCACCTATTCTAGTTTACAGCAAATTTTTTTTTGAAACATTTAGTCTACTCTTTCTGAGCTCTATTTCCCCCTCAGTAATGTTTTCATCTCTTTTGGATTGCACTGGCCTAAGGTTTTGGTCCCTTATCAAAACCTCTAAGAAACAATCTGGTAACTCGAATTTGCATCTGAATATACAGGATGTGGTTAAGGACATGGACTTTGGAGTTAGATATACCTTCATTCTAACTCATTCTCTCATTCATTTATTCAGCAAGTATTTACTGAGCATCTATCAAGTGCTTGGCACTGTTCTAGGCTAAAGATACAGCTTCAACAAAATAAAGTTTCTGCCCTCATTGAAATTAATACTATCGTGAGTATCGTGGTAGGGATGGGAAGAGGGACTACAATAAATAAACAAGCCCTGCCATTTCTTACTAATCTGATCTTGGGCAAGTCACTTCACTTTTCTAAGCTTCAGTGTCCTCAACTCTAAAATGGAAACAATAAGAACTACCTAAGACTATTTTGAAAAATAGGTTAAATAATCAGCACATAAATGTTAGCTCTCTGAGCTCTGGCCTCATCAGCAATCTTCCAGTTACTGGAACACAACATGCACCCTCCCACCACAGAACCTTTGTATACACTCTTTCTTTTGCCTAAAATATTTTACTCCCCTCCCCGACCCTAGCCCTTTTATTTTACCATTGTCTATTATCCTTTCACATCTCAGATCTTAGGGAAGACTTACCTAATTAGGTCAATTTTCATTATATTTGTTCAGAATGACATACAATTACTGTTTATTTAGTTGTTCATTCACTCACTTGTTCATTTATTCATCCAAGACCCATCACCTTTTCCCAGATTACTGCAAAAACCTCTTTCCTAAGTAGTCTCCTTGATATAATCTACTAACTCAGCAGCCAGAGTTAAACTGCAAGTCAGATTGTGATACTTTTCAGCTGAGAGCCCTTCAATGGTTTCCCGCTTCCTCAAGGTAAAAGCCAAAGCCCTTGCAGTAGCTTAAATCCAGCAAATCCTCTTCATTCACACCATAGAGCTACACTGGCCTCCTTACTACTATTCCTCAAACTCATCAAGTTCACTCCTATATATCTAGATACTAGTTCCCTCTTCCTAGAATGCTCTTCCCCCCAATATCTGCATGATTTGCTCCTTCACTTCTTTCTGATCGCAGCTCAAATATCAACTTATCCATCAGGACTTAATGTATTTTATACAATAAAATAACCAACTCCCCACCTCAGCCCTCCCTACCTCCCTTCTCCTTTTTGATGTTTCTTCACAGCACTTATCACCTTCTGACATACTATATTTTACTTGCTTATTTGTTATTTTTGAGTATCTTCCCCCTACCACTAAAATATAAACTTAATGAGAGCAGGGATTTTGTTTTATTCACTGTTGTATTGCCATTGTCTCAAACAATACTTGGCACACTATATCTAAGATGATAATTTCCATTAAAAAATGAGCCAGATTTATTTCCAAAATAAACAATTTATACAGCTGGAAAAAATTTAAAATAAAAGTTCAAGTTATTTCATAATAACTAGGCAAAACCCCAATGTCCTTTGGGTATTTCAGTCCACACCAAAGAAGATACAGGGTTAAGAAATGCAAATATTCAAATTTATAAACTAGATGAAGAAAAAATGAGGAAGAGAAAAATGGAACAGGAAATTATAAGAAAGAAAAAAGGATGCACACGTTTAACAACTAAAAAGCATATTAAAGTTGTCACTGATAGCTTAAATTTTTTAAATTTCTAGTGTCGCACTATGATTCAGATTTCATGTGAAGTATTCATCATAGATAACTTTCCCAGTTGCTTATAGTCTACTGAGTTATATAAGACATTACAATCATTTTTACATTTTATCTATTGAAAGTACTAACAGTTCCATCCAGTTAGACATTATCAAACATTTCCTACATTCTAATAACCATGAAGTTCTCTATAGAAAATAAGGTGTGGGATCAGAAAGAGAAGAAAAAATAAAACCGTATTATATTCAGAAACAAGGAAATAGAGCTGTTTAGGGGTTTTCCCCAAAAGTTCCCTTAGCAAACCAATTACAAAAAAATCTTAATAATTACACTTTCTCTGTGTTCAACTGGCATTCATTTCATACAAGTTTCATGTCACTTCTTTCACTTTCCATCTCTCCACCCCTCCCAAGTCACAAATATAGTTAACCTCAGTTGATTGATAGAGGTGAATAACTATATTTAATTAGCACTACTTCATTTATGACAAATATCTGTACCTCACTCAGTGATTTAGGAACAATGATAAGACATCAGTACCTTTTAAAAAGCTCTTTAAGAGAGTTCAGAACTCATTATTAATTCAAAAGCATAAGTTGATGGACATTTAGGCTCTTTCCATAATTTGGCTATTGTTGAGAGTGCTGCTATAAACATTGGGGTACAAGTGCCCCTATGTATCAGTACTCCTGTATCCCTTGGGTAAATTCCTAGCAGTGCTATTTCTGGGTCATAGGGTAGGTCTACTTTCAATTTTTTGAGGAACCTCCACACTGTTTTCCAGAGTGGCTACACCAATTTGCATTCCCACCAACAGTGCAAGAGGGTTCCCGTTTCTCCACATCCTCTCCAGCATCTATAGTCTCCTGATTTGTTCATTTTGGCCACTCTGACTGGAGTGAGGTGATATCTGAGTGTGGTTTTGATTTGTATTTCCCTGATGAGGAGCGAGTGGAAGAGAGCCAAAGCATAAGAGACTCTTAAAAACTGAGAACAAACTGAGGGTTGATGGGGGGTGGAAGGGAGGGGAGGGTGGGTGATGGGTATTGAGGAGGGCACCTTTTGGAATGAGCACTGGGTGTGGTATGGAAACCAATTTGACAATAAACTTCATATATTGAGAAAAAATGAAAGAGAATAAAAAAAAAACAAAAAAACAAAAGCATATACCAAGTTAATTATAGTCAAAAGTAGATTTGTGAATTTTTCTCTCTTTAAGCCAAAGGATTCAAAAGCAATTTATAAAGGAAACTGAAAGAATGTACGAATTGGCTGTTTACATTTTGTTACTCTGGAAGTTTTAAATTTAAAACAAATAAATTTTAAAGGTCAGTTTTCAATATCTGAGTTATTTTAGATGCACTCAGTGATACAATTTGCCTTAATCAGAAATCCAATTTTACATTTGTCTTGTTAAATTCTTAGCTTTTTACCAAATTATTTTTCTAGGACGATGGTTCCCAAATCTATAGAATTTGTTTAAATGAAGATTCCCAGGCTTCAAGATATCCTATTCAACAGGTTGGGGTGGAGGCATCAAGAATCTGCATTTTTAACAAACACTCAAATCCAGTTAGTTATACAGTTAGTTAATCCAGTTAGGGGTGCTCAAATTATACTTAAAGAAATGCTGATCTATAAAGCCATGGTGGTAGCTATTTTCTACTGATTCTTAACCAATTAGTCTTCTCCCATGGATTCTGGAGCCCAGTATATTTCATTTTGCACCCAGGATTTAAATACTAAACCTGCTTATTCAGTATGTATTCTGTGAGAGTCTGCTCTACAGCCAGCAATCCTCTAATGCTACAATATAATAGTATAATAATATAAATCTTATAAGACTATCTAGTTTTTACTCTAAGATTCAAAAATGACATGTCAAGCCTTTAAAAAGAAAATTATTTCCTCACTGTGGAAAACTTGAGCCAGATTGAATTGTCAAATCTAGACTAATCAAAACTTTCAGACCATCAGCATTAGTTTCCCTTAAAATAACTAACAGAAGTGATATTTTTGCTCTTTTCCACCCTAATAATATTAACAGTAGGTAATAATAGTTCTTTTCATTAACAAAAAAGCATCCACTCTTTTTTTTTCCATTCTCTTTGCCCTATTGAAGAAAAAAGGCCCTTGAAGACATTTTTAAAAGGAGTAAACACTGATTATATGTACTGAAATATAAGTTATAACATGGAACAACAATATAATTATGAATATATAATATGCAAGACATTGCGCAAGGTTTTGGTACAGGGATGAACTCTGGAACTTATAGTCAATTAAAAAATTTTATTGGGTCAGCCCGATTTGGAACATGACCTATAAAACTAATATCAACTTTCATTTATCAGCCAGTGGGTCATCCACTGGCTACCACTAGCTATATTTTGGGTCTTTGATATATCAGTCTTACAAATAATATCTATTTAGTTTAACTACTTTATACTTTCTTTGGTTTTGGTTTTGGTTTTGGTTTTGGTTTTGGTTTTGGTTTTTTAATTTTTGGTTTCCTTCTATGTGCTATTTACCTCATCTCCTAACCTTAGGAGACTTGAGGAAGGTCATTTTGCTTAACCAAGTTAGTAAATTCATGTTGCCTATTCCCTGTTTGGAGTGAGCACCAAATAATTGAGCACTAGAAGCAGGATGAGGAATGTTGAACTTGTGTAACTGTAATAGAATATTATATGAAAAGGGTAAAGTATAGTTTTTAAGCTACTAAATGTCCCTTTGCAGAATACCATTTAATATGCTTCAATGTTCAATAGCAAACTAAAAGTGATCTAGATTTAAAATTTAACTAAAATTCTAGATCCCAGTACATTTCAATTTATATCCATGCTTTAAATATTGAAATCATTTATTCAATATGTATCTTGAGAGCCTCCTATACAGCTGGCAATCCTCTAATATTATAATGTTTATAAGACTATCTGCTTCAGGATTCAAAAATGACATGTAGCTCCCAATCATGTACAGGTTGGTCCAAACTCCTGAATATTACACAAAGTCCTTCAAATTTTCATCCTATCTCTTTTTCCTGTCTTGGGGCCCACCACCTCCTCAAAAAAAGTATTAATGGTTTAATAATTTATTTGATGCTTTCCATTTTCCAGGGACTATTGCCAGGCAATGTGTATAGTAACATTATAAATAAATATTATTCGATATATTTTTAAGGAGAAAAACTGTGGATCAGCATTTTACCCATGATCACAAAAGCAGTATAAGATGAAGTCAGGATTCAAATTCTGGTCTGAGCATGCTCCAAAGTACATGCTGTTAATCATTAAGATTAAGTACATCCCCTTCATACTCCTTCATTCCATCCACAAAAAATTACATCATAAGTCTCCACATATGCCATGAACTTCCATGCCTCTATGCTTTTGCCTATGGTTTTTGTGCTTCTGGGTGTGTCCTTTTTAAATCCTTCCTCCATACTTCATGATGATTCAACATTCAAAAATAGTTATTAAAATACTTATTCTGTGCCTGGCATTGTTCTAGGCACAAGAGATAGAATAATAGAGCAAAGGAGCAAGAGCCATTGTGGGGCTTACTTTTTTTGAACTCCTATTCCCCTATCAATACTGGACTTAAAGTCACTGCTTTATTCAAAATTTTCCTTACATATCTTCTTTTCAATTAATTTCTTCTTCTGTTAGCTTACAGCACTTTATAAAAACCTTCATCATTGGATAGTATACTGTACTATAATTATGTACCTATCTTATCTCCCCCTCTAACCCATAAGCTCTTTGACATAAAGAAACCTGTCCTGTTTAGATTTGTATCCTCAGCCTTTAGCAGAATACTTGGTTCATAAGCAAATGCTCAAGAAATGTTTTGTGAGTGAGCAAATAGAAAACTTGAGATGCCATCTCTATGGTCTGTATAAGTTAAACATTTTAATCACTTGAGAGAAAATACTATAATTTAATTTATAAAATCATTCACAGAAAAAATGGTAATCACAAATATTTAAAGATATATTTATATCTTGGATTTTTTAGCATTCAGGTTTATATTACATGTTATATTACATGTTAAACAATAACAATCTAATTTCAAATAAGCTGCCGTAAGTATATAATTACTCTACAGCCTCACTGTTCAATATGTAAGATAGATAATAGTATTCATCACAGTTAACTTAGTTATTATTAATTGGTGACTCATCTGCACAGCTGATGTAGTTGCAAGATTATTTCTTCAGTGTTCTATTGCAATAGGAAACAAAATAAGTATTGATTAAAAATAAAAACATGGATGGAACTAGAGTGTATTATGCTAAGCAAAGTAAGTCAAGCAGAGAAAGACAAATATATAATTGCACTCATATATGGAATTTAAGAAACACAACAGATGAATAAATATAGGGGAAGGGAAAATAAGATAAAAACAGAGAGAGGCAAACCATAAGAGACTCTTAAATACAGAGAACAAACTAGGGGGTGCTGGAGAGGAGGTGGGGGGGGATGGGCTAAATGGGGGATGGGCATTAAGAAGGGCACTTGTTGGGATGAGGACTGGGTGTTATATGTAAGTAATGAATCACTGATTTCTACTCCTGACACCAATACTACACTGTATATTGGGGTACCTGGGTGGCTCAGTTGGTTGAGCGTCTGACTTCGGCTCAGGTCGTGATCTCACAGCTAGTGAGTTCGAGCCCGCATCGGGCTCTGTGCTGACAGCTCGGAGCCTGGAGCCCGCTTCGGATTCTGTGTCTCCCTCTCTCTCTGCCCCAACCCACTCGCATTCTGTCTCTGTCTCTCTCAAAAATAAACATTAACAAAAAAAAATTTTTTTTAATACTACACTGTATATTAATTAAGTTGAATTTAAATAAATAAACTTAACAATTTTTAACAGAATAAAAAATAAAAGACATGAATAGTGATAATTGTGCAGAATACAAATTATTTGCATATGTATATTGATTTTTGTTAAAAATCACATGACTTTAAATGTAATCAAATCTAATTTCTTCTGAAGAGGGTTATGGTTTCATGAACTGAGAAGTTAACCTTAGAATATACTTTATACTTATTTTTAATTGCTTGCTTTTATATATTTTGCAAATTCCAAATTATCTTTAAATTGCCTTTGTATAATGATGTACTTATATACATAAAACACCAACTTATAGGCTAACAGCCAAAGCATGAAATATGTATGCAAGTTTCCCCTTAAGAATATGAACTATGTAATAATACAGTTTACTTGTAGGATCAGAGAATTTTAGATCTAGAAGGGCCCAAATAGAACAACTTTTTCAACACTTTCATTTTAAAGATGAAGAAATGTGGTGTTGAAAGGTGAGCTAATTAACATTTTGATTAGCTTTTTAAGTTTTCAGTGAGTCCCTCTCCCCAGAAAAACAGTCGTTCAAAACATTTGTAATTGTTCTTCTCTCCCCCCATCTCAATAATACAGCTCAGTTGACAGACTACTTCAAGATCTGTTGATCATTCAGCTTATTACTAAACTAAACAAGTCAAAGATACACAATAAGAAAGAGAACCATAAAATATTTAAAATAACTAGGAAAACAGGAGTTTAATAAGCAACTTTGGGGTCTTCAAAATAACCACCAAGCATATCAAATTAGAATATGCTATTCTCTTACTTTTTTCTTTTTTTTTTAAATTTTACCATTCTCCAGTTTTAAGGCTTCAACTAGCCAATCATTCACACTTATTTTACTGTACACTTAATATATGCAAGACACTTAGCTAGACATCACAGATGACCAAAATTATCTAAGACATGACCCTGGTCCTTAAATTACTTGCAGTAGCTGACCCTAATCCACCTTTCCAAGTCTTGTCACCATTCATATTCTGTTGTTAGCTTCTAGTCAGATTATAATCTCCTGGAGGGCAGGGACAATTTATACTTCTCTGTAAACCCAGAAATGCTCCCCATCTTTTACATTCCAATGCACACAGAAAAATTGCTAAGATTTGTATGTCATGCTGGAGGAAACTCTCAAGGATGCTAGTGGCTAGAAGTGCTTGTTCTGACCAGCCATCCTGAACTCTTCTTGGCACCATTAAAGCTGGAAGGATCCATATCTTGGAACATTTATAATCCAAAGAACAAACTTTGCACAGCACACCAGCTGTGTCCCATAGTCCCTATCATCGTTCTAGACCACAGTAGGTACTCAACAAATATTTCTTGAGTTAAGATAATAGTACATGGAATGCACTGCTGACATTAGAAGATGAAGTGAGCAAAGTAAGCGCCAGACCTCAACTTGAAATAGCGTTACAAATTTTAGATTCATATACTAAAAATTCCAAGTTACCCACATCCTATTTGCAGAATTAATGAACAAATAACACTCCAGTTGGGAGGAGATGCTTAAAAAGTAGCTCAGAGCTGTATTGAGTTTAAAGACAAAGTAATCCATAAACATCTATAGTTATGGATTGGCTTGCTTCCCCCCACCCCCTGCAAAAAAAGATATGTTGAAGTCCTAACATCCAATACCTCAGAATGCAACTTTATTTGAACATAATTGCAGATAAAATCAGCCAAATGAAGATGAGGCCATATTGGAATACAGGGCTCTTAATCTAATCTGACTACAGTTGTTATAAGTAGACAGCCATGCGAAGACACAGAGACACAGGGAGAACATCACAGAACGTCAAAAGGCAGAGAATGGAGTTACACAGCTGCAAACCAAGAAATGCCAACCACTGCCATCAAGCTTCCAAAAGCTAGGAAGAAAGAAGGAAAATTTCATAGGGAAAGTAGCCACTACCACCACCTTGATTTTGGACTTCTATCCTCCAGAACTGCAAGAGAATAAATTCCTGTTGATTTAAGCCATTTCACTTGTGATACTGTGTTACAGCAGCCCTAGGAAAGAATAATCTATCAAAAATGTCTTTGAGCAAAACTATTTCAAGAAGTAGGGACAAAATTTTTTTTTCTTCCTTTTCTCTCTCTTCTTTTAGCTTTCTTCCTCCCTTCTCTTTCTCTTTTCATGTTTCCTCCTGTTTATAAAAACAATTGTATTCTCCCTATTCTAAAATTTTTAAAAAGCCCTCTCTCAGTGGTCTCTGTAACATTAAGGGACTGTCCCCATTCATTTGCTCCTTAAGCTACCAAGCTCCTTTGGAAAGTATTCTACTGTTTTGTCACTACTTCCGGATCATCATTTTCACACCACAGTGCTCTGTCTTCTAGCTTCTGACTTCACCAATAAGCTCCTATTGACAAATCCTCATTTTCTAAAATTCTCAGCATTATTTGATACTGTTGGTCACTCCCTTCTTATTGAAATTCTCTTCTCTTTTCACTTCTGTGACATAAAAATTTTCCTAGTTATTATTCTTTGATTAGTATTATATTGTTCTTTCACTGTCTCCCTTTCCCTCCCCTTCTTAGGATACCATATGTATAATTCCATGGCTGTAATGATCACTCCTTTACAGATAATTTCCAAATCTACATCTCTAGCCCAGACTTCTCTTCTAGTTGCACTTCCACACAGTATAATTTTGTGGTTAAGAGCACAGCATCGGATAGATCTAATTTTAAGCCCCAGCTCTGTCATCTACCAATTTTGAAACTTTAGGCCTCTCAGTTCTCTTATCGGTAAAATAAGATTGACAGTAATAACAGCTATTTTATTAGGTTGTTAGAAGGATTAAATGAGAATGCCATTTGTTTGTTTGTTTGTTTGTTCGTTTGTTTGTTTTTAGAGAGCAAGAGAGACCATGAGCAGGGGAGAGGGGCAGAGGGAGAGAGAGAATCCCAAGCAGGCTCCACACTTAGCACAGAGTCTGACCCTGGACTCAATCCCAGTGATGCTGGGATCATGACCTGGGCTGAAATCAAAAGTCCAAGGCTCACCCAACCAGCCCACACAAGCAACCCAAAAATGCCTTCTAAGTAGTGATTTATACTATTCTTCTTCCATAGGAAGTTTTTCAGTAAATATCACTTTGCTGTCATTTTAACTATTTGACATGTCCACATATTCGTCCAACTAGCACCTCAAATTTAATACGTAGGATATCACCACACCTTGTCCTACCCCCAAAATTATTATCTTTTCATAGTGTCTTACCTTCTCTATGGACAAGCATAAAACCCAATTGAGACTATGAACTCATTTAAGAATGTAAGGACTTATAAATTCTCCCCTGAACTATTTTGAAGTATAAAATAAAATTATTAATCTTATTCAACCCAGTATTATAGTCATTATGTTTTCCCATATCCCAACCCCCACTAGATTGTAAACTTCATTAGAGCAGAAACATCTTATATACTGTGTAGAATCTAAAAGAGAACCTTTTAACAAATGCTCAAAGACTATCTACTTAGACAAACTGACATTGAAGCTCTTAAAAGTCTAAGCTCACAAATTAGGTTTAAAGATCAGCTAGTCTAATTTCTTCCTCACCTTCTCAAGTAAGCCTCATAATCTCATTCATAATAATAAAAAGAGTCAACAAATATTGGTTGAAATTCAGAACTCCCAGCACTCTGCCCCACACATACCACCAAAAAACAAACAAACAAACAAACAAAAAAACCCAGTAACAACTAATATTCACGTGACAGGCACTGTTCTAAGCATAGGTTGATAGGTTAAAATATTCATTCCCCCACCTGTTAACTATACAGTTGTAGGCAAGTTACTTAACCTCTCTGTGCTTATTTCCCTCACCAACAAAATATGTTTTTTTTATTTATGAGTATATTCATAAACTATGGTAACTAACTTGAAGATTATTTTTGGTTTTACATGAGACATGCACATAAAGCATATGCTTAATAAATGTTATTTGTTTTTATTGGTGTAAAAATATAAACATATGTGACTATAGAGAAAATCCTGTTCTAAACTATAGTAATCAGTAAACAAAATTGAACAAGCTTGCAAAATGAATGAAAATGCTTTATGAAACGTACTGATATAAAAGGAAAGTATCAATGAGTTTAATGGAAGAAGATCAATCAAGTATGGGCCTTTTAGAAGTATGCAAGTGTTTATTTGTGTGTGTATGTATACATATATACACATATATACGCAAAATAATTAATAAACAGTCCCCAATTTATCTATTTAAATAAAATTTAACATATGCATCAACTTTTCTTTGATTCTAATAGGGAGTATTTAGAAATAAGTTTAACATATTTTTCTGGATATTAACTTAAAATTATTGTAAAAGATTTTTTTTAATTAAAATGACTAAAAACTGAGCCTAAGTGATTTTTTAAAAGAAAGAATTTCAAAATTGGGGACTATTTACCTCTTTTAATTTGTTTTGCTGAAACCACTGATTGCAGCATCCCGATGGAAGCATATAAAAATGTTTTTAGGGGCGCCTGGGTGGCTCAGTCAGTCAAGTGTCTCTGGATTTCAGCTCAGATCAGGATCTCATGGTAAGTGGGTTCAGACCCCATGTCAGGCTCTGTGCTGACAGCGTGGAGCCTGCTTAGGATTCTCTCTCTCCCTCTCTCTCTGCCCCTCCCCTGCTGTCTCTCTCTCTCTCTCTATGTCTCTCCCTCTCTCTCTCAAAAAGAAGAAAAAGAAATGTTTGCAGTCTCCTTCCTAGAAAGAGAATGGAACTAGGTGCATGCATCATTGCACATATGAGCAGCTTATTTTAGCCTATTCAACAACTCTTTATGGATCTTTTATTTTGAAAATGTTAAGAATTGGGTGGATTCTTTTTTAAAATTTTTATTTAAATTCCAATTAGTTGAAGTACTGTGTAATATTAGTTTCAGGTGTAAAATATAGTAATTCTACACTTCTTTACATCACCCAGTGCTCATCACAAGTGTACTCCTTAATCCCCATCACCTACTTAACTCATCCCCAAACCCACCTCCCCTCTTGTAACTATTAGTTCGCTCTCTCTACTTAAGGGTCTGTTTCAAAAAGAGAGAGAGAGACAGAGAGAGAAAGAGAGTCTGTTGCTTGATTTGCTAAGAATTGAGCTGATTCTTTAACCCTCAATTCTTTCTTTCAGTCACTTCAATTTAAATGATGTATCTGGCTCTAAAAATGATCTGGTCTAGTAGGGACAGGATCTGGCCTAGCCTCAGTCTCTGTTCTTTGGTGCTAATTCCTCCATAATTTCAGTAGGGAAAAAAAGAAAAAGTAAAAGAGAAGAGCCAGATGGGCCATAGATTTCCCTTCCTATCTTAGAGAACAAAGAAGTCTATGATAGGAAATCTTTAGCAACTTGTATAGTCTGTAGACTAGGATGGGACAACCTGACTCCCTCTTTACTTCTCAATACCTTCTGCCATACCCTACCCTTACAGAGAGCCACAGAAATAACCTTACCCTGACAAGAACAGTAGAGAGGGACATGTACTTGAATGGGAAGAAGCATGTTGCTATGTTCTTTTGCCTAACCCCAGAAGTTCAAGACCGCCTAGAGACGCCAATAAAGAAATCTTTTCTCCTCCATTTCCAGCCAAAAGAAGCTTATTTTTTCCATTAATCTAGTATATGGGAAAGCTAAGACAGAGAAGTCTTAAGTATGTTCCCTCCTGTCCATAATCTAAATCTGACAATAGCCCCCAGTAGATTGATGGTGAGAATAAAATTTTATCTAGCAGCTGAATAGTCAACAGGAAAAAATATGGTATTAATTAATTAATTAATACTAATGCCATTTATTAGAACAATTATTTATTACTATTAACATTTCTCCTATTTAAGTTAAAATTTAAAGGGAATATAATATATAGATACAAAAACAGATAAACAGAGAACCTTGACTGCAGCCACTCTGAACACAATTCTACTTCTTTTATTTAAGCTTAATTGTATTTCCATCCTCTATTTTAAGTAGAATCTCACGCATTCCCTTGTCTTGTTAATTAGAACAATAAATGACCAATATGTAATGGCATTTATCAACTGCTCACTGAAACAAAGGAACCGTATCAGGGCTGACACAAATGATTGCCCTGATTAGAGAAGTGTATAATAGATAATTTTACAATGAAGATTACATATAAATGACCAAGAATCAAGAGGTTATTTTTGTTTTTCCTCTAAAAAATACTACAAAACCTATGAAAGAATCCAAATGGCCCAAGTGAGTAAGTCATGTACTTCATATATGGCCAATAGTGCTAATAAATGACTTTAACCCTTTATCTCCCAAGGCATATCTACATTCTTCTAAGCAGAGTTCAGAACATGAGATTATTATTCCATAAATTTTTTTCACAAACTGATTTTTCATAGTCTCATTCCCTGTATAATAAATTGAATTTTCACCACTAAAATGTACAGCAGGGCAGCAGAGTGTATAGTAGTCTTTTCACAGCAAGATTGTCCCAATAATTCCTACACTATGTAATTTCAGTTAAAGCTGCTAAGCATAGACTATAATTAAGTTAACATTCAAAACTTTACTACATTTCTCTATAAAGTATAAATACAATTTGGCACACAACTGGTATTTCTGAAGTGTGTGCATTCTCTGTCATTCATACAGTTGAAACATCCATTGCACACTCTGAGTTCTATACATAGACACCAAGCACTGAAGTAAACAGGAAATATTATGCTAACATGACTATAGTATTGATGAATAAAAAAACATAACCCCAAGGCTAAGCTGCCAAATAAGTAGTGAATTAATTTCTGTAAAGTACTCCAATATTACAAAGGTGTGTTGAAAGGTGTCTGCTCATGTTTCAAATTAAACGCACTGCTGGTCAGCATTAGCACCTCAGCTTTGAACACCAGCCATTTGCCTATAACACTTCAGGGGCTAGGAAAAACGGATTTGCCGTTCACACTGGAATAATTAGAACATGTCAGGAAGAATTAATTTCCTCATTTTTCAAAAGGATACACAGAAATTACCATGTTATTATATGACAGGGTCCCTTGGAGAATTATATTAAATTTAATTTCTAGCGCAGCCCACACAACAAATTAAAGTCATAAATAAGATGGAAAGAAGCGGGACGCAGAGCATATGTTTATGGCAATGAGTGAAGCCAAGGGACCAGAAACAACTATCTTCATTTCATTTTATTTAAATCAGCCAGACACTGTGTATCTGAATGACAGCACTTGTTAATGGTGCTGAGATTATAGGCTCCTTAATTTTAGAAAACAGAAGCAGTCAGTCAGTGTCTGAAATAGTACATTTCCTACAATGCAAAAATTAGTATAAATTTACTTCCCTTTCAAGTCCATTCCTTTTTGCCCTGCAGCAAGTTTCACAAAGATAAACTTATTTTTGATAATATTGTTTCTCTATTTGTCTTCTCTTTGGGCAATTTTCTTGGGTCAAAAAAAAGAGAAAAGTAAAATAGAATAGTCACCAGGATAAGTGAAATTTTCAAACACAGTGTTTGTCCAAAATACAATCTTCCTGCTCCATCCTGTAAATACATCTACCAGTTCAGAGCTGCAAGACAAAATTCTTTCATTAAATTTAATACAAAATGTTTTTCTTATACTGCTTATCAAATTGGAGTGAAACTGCTAAAGATATTGTTCAATCACCCTAAAACCACTAGACTTTTTAGTATTCATTAAGCCCTAATATGTGTATGGAACAGAAAAGATTATAGAGGCCACTGATAATACAGCCTCGACTCATTTCCAGAAACCTCTCCACTTCCTTCTCTTCCTACTTGAATCACTCCTCAAGTATCACCTCTTTCCCTTCCATTTCAGCCAGCCGTGGGCAATCAGGAAAGGGTTCTTACTCATGGTCATATCATCTACACTGACATCAGCTCAAGCCCAGCATAGAAACATTAATAAAACTTTAATAAATATGTTGTAAAATATTAATGATATTATTGATTCCTTCCCTACTCCTTGTATATATGTACACTTTTATTTGCTATTTAAGTTATGGGTAAAATAACCAGACTGGAAGCAATGACTCTCTTAATTTTTTCCTACATACCATAAAAATACTCAAGGTGTCCTATAGAAATTAATGTTCTTTCATTGAGAAGTCAAAACCTTCTCCAACTTTAAGGCTAAACCTAGACCTAGACCTACATTCTAGACCTACCAACAATCCAAATGCTTCAAACACCAATTACCAAAACAAGTTATACTATGTTAATGACTCATTAAAAATGTCCTATGAATGCATAATTATATTGTCTTTTAACATGAAATATGCTCATTCTATACCAAGTGCAAAAGAAAAGAAACTTTAAGAAGTAATGTTTAGAAAACTGAAATTAGTAAAATAAAAGCAATGAAAAATCTGCCGTGAAAGAGAATCATTGGTAAGTTAGCTAACTTTTTTCTCCTTCCAATACAGATTTAATCTCCATGTATTAACCTACAGATTCTATATCATAAATGTTAAGATCACTCACAGCCCCAGAAACATGCTGGCATTTTATCATGCTTAATAACTGAAGACATTCTTAAGGTGAAAAAGGAGTTTGTACACTTTAAGAAATAACTGTCGTGAAACTGAGCACTCCCTTGGGTGCAACAAACTTTAAATAATTTGTGAATCAATTAACTGGCGACTCTCTTCATAACACAGATTTCACACTCCCAGGTCACTGCATTATCAGCCTGATACGAATCATAACATTTTGGAGAAAAGTTCATAATTGAAATCATTAATTAATTTAACAGGACTTTTAGTTATGCATTGCACTAAACAGCTGTAAAGGAGCAGAGATTAATTAGTTGTTTCTCTGACAATTTTCACTGCTGCTATTACTTGGTGGAAAACTTTTCAACTTGTAAAGCACATCATGCTCTCTATAATCTGGTAGTGACCTATTGAAGCAATTTAAAGTTGAAGGAACTCTAATTTCTTTAAAATGAAGTCTGAAACCTCTGAGGTGTTTCTCTGGAAGAAAAAAAAATAAATGAAAAATAACAAACATTGTATAGCCTGACCTTCTCTTTATGTGAAAATGAAACCTGCGTCTGGAATAAAGTCTTAAAAGTATATATTGTATGTACGGAGTTCACAGAAATGAGGAAACCAAAGCTATATACCCAGCTAACATTTCTCTGTAGCTAGCAAGATGAGAGGCATTCACATATTTTGTATATTCTACTTTTTCTCTTAGAAATAGAAATAAAATCTATTAACCATAAATAAACTGTATTTGTGTTAGCACCCAGTGTCTTTACTTCTTAGAATTTAGAACCATTTGACTGACCTGTAAGTTGTCTAGCAAATCTATTGGCTGACAAAGTATAAGTAAGTTCAAAAAGCAACTCAAAAAGGACCATTTTAAGGAAAAGTGACTAACAACTCTTTCAATACATTATTTCAAACTCCTTCCTTATGTTGTCACTCTCTGCACAACTTCATCATTTTAGTCTCTTACATAACAGCTTAATATCTTGTTTGCTATAGTAAAGGCACAAAAAGGTATATCATGGAGATTCTAATAAAATGGGTAATTTCCTAGAAAATTCCACATCTTACTGAAATTAATTCGTTGAAATTAAACATTTTTCAGGTTCATATCAGGAAATAATCAATTGCACCACCAAAAACTCTCAAGTGTATTTCTTCAGCCCAATTCCTTTCCCCATCCCCTCTGCTCCACATGTGGCAATGATATTGAATTATTACAATTCTCAAAATATACCAGGCCTTTTTAATCTCTAGGTGCTTTTTACAAGTGCTATTCCCTGGACTTAGAACATTCTCTCTATCTTCACATCCTCTCTAAGCAATTCCTTATAACTCCTTTAAGAAGCAGATCTAATGTTAACCTACTCAATGAAGCCTTCCCCAAAATTCTCTCTGGAAAATTTCAAATTCTATGTATCTTATTTCATTCATATCTCAATCCTAAGGCTAATATGTTGTTATATTTTCTCTCTACCTGTCTCTCCATTAGATTTTTAAGATACTTAAAGGCTGGCTCTAATATGCTATTCACATTTAAGTCTCAAACATGTCTATCTGGAACATATTAAGCCCTCAGTAAATATCCGTTGAATTAAAAGAAAAAGAATAAATGAATATGCACGTATTTATTTCCACATTTCATTTTAATAATATTTATTAAGCATCTACTATAAATCAACCATGGTATTAGGTGCTTGACAAAATCTCCACAAATTTTTAAAATAAAAAATAAAGATAGTTCCTCTACCTTTTTACCTTACCTATTTTTTAAACATTTGACCTAACCTATTTTTTTTTAGATCTTATTTAAAAATTTGTCATTATTGAGGCGCCTGGGTGGCTCAGTCGGTTGAGTGTCCGACTTCGGCTCAGGTCACGATCTCGCGGTCGTGAGTTCTCGCCCCGCGTCAGGCTCTGTGCTGACAGCTCGGAGGCTGCTTCAGATTCTGTGTCTCCCTCTCTCTCTGCCCCTCCCCCGCTCATGCTCTGTCTCTCTCTCTGTCAAAAATAAACATTAAAAAAAATAAAAATAAATTAAAAATATAAATAAAAATAAAAATTTGTCACTGTTATCTACTGAAACTTGGAATGAAAAAGTAAGAAGTAGAAACTGAAATTAATGTCTTTTTAGGATATCTTTTGTCATCAAAACCCCTTTGGATCAAAAGATCCCTTTCCAGGGAGCCAAATTATATGAGCATGTTAAAAATAGTTTATGCTTGTGGTTCTACCAAGGCTCCCCTATCTAGCCAATATACATGAAAGTAAATGAAAACAAGAAGTGTTTTCTCACTTGAGCAGAAGTATGAATCATCGTCTTTTCTGAGATACCATGTTATAAAGTCAAAGTTAATTACAGTGCTATTTCCTCTTTTAGATGCATTATTTCTAATAATTTACTGTGGAGGTGAGGCAAATAGTAATTATTTATGTCTCGCTATTCGTATTTTCTCACATATCGTCATATCTCATTTATTTCTCATTCCAACGCACTATAATGGCAAGGATAAGTTGGCATTTTCTATAAGTGTTGTCTTTTAAATAAGAATCTGTGACAATTTTTCTTTTAATAAAGTTGCTTCCTGATTCCAAATAACTTCTTTATCTAAATGTAATTGTCATTTCAGCGCTCTTGTACAAATTAAATGAGGTAACACATGTAGGTGTTCAATAAATGGTAATTCTCTTTGCTCCTCCTTACCCCAAAACACATAGGACCCAAAGAACACATCCTAAAGCAGGTTGTCATTATGGAATCATTCTGACATTGTGTGCAAAACCGGCCTCCATTCTGCAGATATTTAATGGATTGCTAAATAAAAGACTAAAGAGAGAGAAAAGTGAGGTATCTGTTTTTGTTATAAATTGTTGAATGGACAAACATTGAAATCAAGAGTGATAAAGAGTAGGGATTAGGTTTCCTAAGTAGATTATAGATTGCTGGTAATGTGTCTACTTTCTCTCAGCCAATTCCTCTTTGTGACCAAGCAGGCTGGCCAAGGTTAGATTTAAAGCCCAAAGTGTAGAACAAAACAAAGTTAACTTCCACATAAGAATCAATTAATAATATTTGCTGTATTTGCCCCATCATAAAAATTCAATTATTTTGGTTACCTTTAAGAAATACTAGAACCAATGGTGGTATGGGGAGGTTTCATCTTGAGAGCAGTACATGATCCTAAGATGCAGAAGAATCTTGAATCAAGAATAGAATCTGTATCTAAAAATGTATAAGTTTGGATTCTACTTAAAGATTCACATTAAAATAGAAAAATAAGATAACACCAGAGTAACATTAGATCTATTACTTTATACTCAATAAACCAGGGAAACTGTAACTTATATAATCCACCAACTCTATAGATTCTTTCCCAACTTACAGTGAATTACTGCTCTCCTTTACCTCCCATCTTATCGAAATATAGATACACTGTCTTTCTTATCTCACTCTACCAACACACTAAAAAAATTGCCCTATGTTTTGAATATTTGTGTATTTTCCCAACATAATTGCAGCCATGCATGTGAGTGTTTTTACATGCTTATTCATAAACCAAATCTGTCTACCCACAGCAATATTTGACAGTTTCATCAACATATCTCTGTCATGTACCTATTATTGATCATGTACTTATTACACTCTACCATCACGCAAAGTACTCCTTTCTTACCTTCCTCTGGACTTCAAAGCACGTTCTTGTAGTATCTTTTTTTTTAAGTGTTTATTTCTTTATTTTGAGAGAGAGAGGGTGTTCAAGTGGGGTAGAAGCAAAGAGACGGGGAGAAAGTTTATCCGAAGCAGGCTCCACACTGTCAGTGCAGAGTCCGATGCAGTGTTCGATCCCAGGAACTGTTGAGATCATGACCTGAGCTGAAATCAAGAGTCAGACACTTAACCGATTGAGCCATCCAGGCACCCTTGTAGTATCTTTACTTATTCGACTTCATCTTATTCCACTTTGTCTGAGTACCCTTGAAGAGGCTGGTTTTAGAATCCTGACCTTGAGTTCTGTGAGGTTTATAGATCTAGCACTCCTGCCTCCTTTTAAATTCTCCACTAGATAGCATCACATAGCAATTACATACTGCACAAAAAATGCATTTACAAAGGCTCATTTATAGTTAGTGTAGCAGAAGTATCTGAGTTAGTGCTAACGTCTAGTGTGGAATCTTTGGTTTTTCTCCTAAATGGCCATACAAAGACCATAGACACATCCCAAGAAGATACAAAGTAGAAGGCAATATTTCAACATTTTCCAGAATTGGACAATAGATTTCTTTTTAAAATATGTGTTTGCTTTATGGGAGAAAGAACAGAATGCAAGAAGACAAAAAGGATAGGGGCCCTAGGTGGTTCAGTCAGTTAAGGGACTGACTCTTAATTTAGGTTCAAGTCATGATCTCGTGGTCGTGAGATACAGCCCCATGCTGGGGCTCTGCGTTAGGCATGGAGCCTGCTAAGGTTCCCTCTCTCCCTCTCCCTCTGCCCCTCTCTCCCACGTGAGCTCTCTCTCTCTTTCTAAGAAAGAAAGAAAGAAAGAAAGAAAGAAAGAAAGAAAGAAAGAAAGAAAGGATGTTTTCTTTCTATATCACCATTTTAATAAACACAATGTCAATTTCTGCCTTACTTAGAAGATAAAAGAATTATCTTTCTAACAAGAGAATGAAGGTTAAAATATAGATTACAAGGATTGCACATAAAAATGCAAAATGAAAGAAGAGGCAGAGAGGATGAGAAGATGGGGGGGGAAGGACAGGAAAGAAAAGTCATAAAAGAGGAGAGGAAAGATACAGAAAGGGGAAAAGAGAGAAGTTATTGTGTATTAAACTTAAGATTGTGACAGAGGTTGGGGACAGAAATAAAAGAGGTCATAAAAACCAACTGTATCCATTATTATTTTCTTTCTAAAATATTTCCTCTTTTCCAGAAAAAGATGGGAAAAATGAGGTAAGTGAATTACCTTCACAAATAATCACTTTTCTTTGACCTAATTAGTTTCATGGAGCTGATAGCTCCACACCTTACTTAAGAATTTTAGTGGTCACATTTCTGCATAGTCCAAGTGATCCCAAACAATTTCTCCAATGTATTACACATATAAACAAGTTTTCTTCAAAACCAGGCATGATAGTCATTTTTTCCTCCGTTTTTCTCTTCAACAAATATAGTTATTATAGAAAACGAAAGGAAAATTCCACTCTTCATTCATGTTTGAGTTCCTCTGACTCACTAAAATATCCTGGCCTGTAGCATAAGATGTAATCCATGTATATCTATTTCTTCTTTCCTTAAAAAGAAAAAATTTACAAAACTTAATTATACAAGAGCTAAATAAAGCAGCAAGTTTTTCTATCCATGGCTCTAGAGAGGGTTTTCTTTCTTCTTTTCTTTTTCTATTTTTCTTTAGAGAATGAAAATTATTTTATCAAAAACTTTCAATTTACATTATTAAAAATATGTGGCATTCATCATCATAAGTCTGTTTTTCTTTCCTTTATGATATAGACTCTACAATTTTTTGAAGCCAAAATTAAGAAGTTATTAGAGTTAAGAGAAAGAGCATGGTCATTGAGTCAAACAATCTTCAATTTGTAAATTTATCATTTATTGTGTTACTCTTGGAAAAGTTGATTATACTACTCTGATCCTCAATTTGATCAATTATAAAAATGAGTGTAAGAATAGTTTCTATATCATAGGGTAGTTATGAAGCTTAAATGAGAAAATTCTCATGACAAATAAATAGAAAGCATTTAACACAAAATTTGGCACAACTAATTCTTAATACATGGTGTTATTGATAGATCATATGCCACTATTGACATATAAAATTTATCTTCCTAATGAAATTAGTGTCCTTTGGAGGGTATTTAGTTCTTTAAAAACAATGGTATATCAAAGAATATGAAGATCAAATCTTTAAAAAAAAAAAAGCTTGCTCATTTAATGCAACACTCTTCAAACTGTGGGTTGATGAATAAAATCAATTTTCTGAGTTCCAACTGTCATTTTCTTATTAAAAAGAAGAGAGAATGGAAGGGAAGAGAGAGGAAACAAAAGAAGAGGGGGCAAGGAGAAAGAAAGAGAAAATAGAACACATTGCACATATTAAGGGTAAGTATTGTTCATGAAAACTTTATTTCACTTATATTGTATTACATGGATAATAAAAATTTATGGGGGCCTGGGTGGCTCAGTCAGTTAAGCATATCACTTTGGCTCAGGTCATGATCTCACAGTTCGTGAGTTCAAGCCTCACATCAGACTCCCTGCTGTCAGCACGGAGCCCTCTTTGGATCCTCTGTTCCCCTTTCTCTGTCTGCTCCTCCCCGGCTCATGCCCTCTCACTCACTGTCTCTCTCTCTCTCTCTCTCTCTCAAAAATAAATGAACATTAAAAAAATAAAATTAAATAAAAATTTATTTCTTACTCTGAACCAGTCAAAAGAAGTTCAAAAGCCTCTAAACTTAATGGGAACTAGAACAAATGAATCCATGAGTTTCATGTCACAAGGAAAGATCCAACCACCTTGCTCATTCAAAGTTTTCTCTAATTTGGAATGTAGCAACTGAAGTCATGTAGTGCCCTTTGGGATATCTTTTGATATCTTCTTTTTTGAAATACTGTAAGACAGAGGCAACTACCTTTCAGAGTTTATCCAAGGGCAAGACAGAGACTAGATGGCTTCTAGCTCTAGGATCATGAAGAAAGCAGTGATTTAAGATGAAGAAAAGTTAACAGAATTAGAAAGATTTAAGAAGTCATTCTTTTCACATTCAATAAGTTCAGGCACTTACAAATAAAAGACCAAGAAAATAACTCTCCTTCGAAAAATCTGATGGATTTGTGGGATAAAAGGACTGGAAAGTGTCACCCACTTTCAGTGTGCTTTACTCAAAGAAACTGTTATATACATAACTCTCCTTTTGCAAGTTATGTAAGAGTATGTATGGGGTGGCAGGCAGGATAGCGGTGTACAACAGGGAGGTGCATATAAGTGGTTGTGTTCACTTCAATCTTATTTCAGACCAAACCAGTATGGTGGTCAGCTGTCAACCAAAGAGAACAGGAGTAGGAACAGAGCCAATCAAGCTGTGTTAAGTAACCCAGTCATTCCACAGAAATCTGTACAGCTCTTGTTCCCTGGCAGTACAGCTGGCAACAGCACAGCAGTAATTTGAGGGGTTTTCTATAGGGTGCTTATGAGTTTGATTTCACTGTTGGCTTCTTGCCACTGCAACCTATACCCTGAGTATTTCTGTTTGTGAGTTACCCAACTATGTGCTTAGATGATAAAAGATCAGATTTTTCACTTGGTAGGCATGAAGTCAGCTGAGTTTTCACTTTGCCAAATGTTTTTTTTTTCTTTTACCCAAACTCCCCAGGTAAAGAAAAATACATGGTTTGTATTGCCAAGCAATTTTCCCCTACACTTTGAGCCACATGTAGGGGAAACCAAATTCTATTTTACCTATAATTCATCAAAATGTTATCTCTAAACTGACAACTTAAATCTTTAGAGTCCTTTAAATATCCGTTCTCCCATTTTCTCCCTACTACTCTCCTTTTTTCATACTTTCTCCTCCAGCAATCAAAAAAATATATCATTTTCCAGATTCATATGACTTTCTTCTGACACATGAAGAATATAAGGTAGTTAAACAGGAAAGATCTGGTCTTCGTTTGGGCGAATTGTCATGTATTTAGAAACATTTGACTTTGAACCAAAGTCAACTGCTATCTACATGCTTATATCACCTCACCTTACAGAAGATCTAATCAATAATATGTTCCCAAACTATTCTCCTATTAGAAACTGAACTACTCTCACTAGTGCTACCACTTAAAAACTGGAAGCCAAAATTGTGAGGGTGGAAATAAGTAAGTACAAGATACACAGTGAAAATACTTCAAATAAACTGTGAGACATGCATGGTGAATGAGCACAAGTATTGATCTTCTCCATCCTTTGACTCATCAATGTAAAATTAGAAAATGCTCCTTCTTCACTTTCTAAATATATAAACCTCCAAAGGGATGTCCTTCATTTGTAAACAGACACACATCTCTATACCAGTGCCACCAAGGTTACCAATTCCCTCCTACTTCAGCCAGGATACCCAGTTACTTTCTTTCAATAGCTAGAAACATCAGGAAGTCAGCCTCACCACCCAAACTCCATTTCAAAGGGTGTTTTATTTTCACTGCTATGTACTGGTAGAGTGAAAGTAGGAAAAGTCAAATCCTACTACCAGAAATTCATCAAAATAATGTTAGTAAGGTAAGATTTCAAAATGGTATTTCATAGCAATACCATTTAACAGACACTAGTTAGCTACTATAGTACTGTCAATACTATAATTCAGTCATAATGGGGTAAATGGGTATCAGTAGGTTGCCCAGTGAACCAAATCATCACCTATGACATGGTTTCTATAAGAATATCCATTCCAAATTCCAAACAATAAAGGTTCAGAACTTTACCTATTAGTAAGTTGGACTCTGCCTACAAATACTTCCCTATGAATATTTCACAGATGTCTTTTTGTGACATAGATAAATACTAAAAATCAGGCAACTAAGTATCAGCCATTTTTAAGTAGTTCGTATGCTTTACAAAAGGGGAAGCAAATTAAAAAAAAAAAAGAGGGGTGCCTGGGTGGCTCAGTGGTTGAGCATTCGACTTCAGCTCAGGTCATGATTTTGCGGTTGATGGGTTTGAGCTCCGCATCGGGCTCTGTGCTGACAGCTCGGAGCCTGGAGCCTGCTTCAGATTCTGTGTCTCCCTCTCTCTCTTTCTGCCCCTCACCCACTCACACTCTCTCTCTCTCTCTCTCTCTCTCAAAGATGAATAAATATTAAAAAAATTTTTTAAAACAAGAATTCAATGTGAAAATTATAAATTACTTCCTCATTTACTATTAGTGAAGTCTGGGATTTTCAAACATAGCACTTGGAAGTATGTATGAACAAATGATTATTAGTAGCTATAACACATTAATACGATGCCAATAAGAATGATGACTATACCAATACTATGTATTATGGGTCATAGAGAAAATATAGTTTCTAAAATTACCGTATTATTATATTCTCCTGCATATTCAGATGTTTCCTAAAAAATATATACAAAGTTTCTAAGCTGAGGGCACTAGGAAAGTTAACATAACTATAAGTCAACCCATTCTCATGCAAATTCTAGAGAAATAACTAAATATACAACCATCTGTTTTAGAAATAACTAAATAAGCAACCTAATACCTTGTTTTCCTATGTGAGCAAGGCTACATGGATCCATAAAAATGTCATCTGGGTAGAGCTTTGAACATGTAGTATAAGAACTACTCATAAAGCCACCAAATGTATTATATATTACATGTATATAACGTATGTATTACACTGATATGATACCTAAATGATCCTCTAATAGAAGACAATTTCAAATAATGTTAAAAAAAAAACTAGCTTGCTATAGAAAGGCAAACAATGTTCACAAAGCTTGGATTCAAAGGAAAAAAATGGATGGGCATAATTCAAAGTGTTTGTAAGAAATAATACATGGAGTTTTCAGTAAAATTACAAAATAATTCACTTACTCTTTGTCAGCAAGTTGGGGTCAGGGAGAGAAAGATACTAGGCCTTATCCTGAAGTAACACAAAGCATACCTGAATATATCACCTTTCTCCCATTTTTAACATGAGACTTGTAGTACGAGGTCAGAAATGTTGCCTGTAACCAACTACACGGTGGCTTTCTCATTCATCTGTTGAGCATGAAGTCCCACAGCAGCTAGAGACTCTGATGTCCATGCAGGACTTCCAAACTTCCCCCCAGAGCATATGTGCTAGTGGACACCACACTGCACACACTCCTTACTCATTCTTTCGCACCCCTCTCCAGCCATCAGTAATCCCTTCTATTACCAGCAGACTGTCCTTCAGCCACAGAAGTTAGCATTAAAATCAGAGCCCTGCTAACTATCTCTGTCAGTGCAGCTGGGGATAGAAGGCCTGCTCATCCCACTGCACCCACTGGAGTAGTTCATTATTCTGGGTGTTATGCATTCTAGCCAACTATGAAGTCTCCACTGAAGAAGCATGGTTAAAAGTGGTATGTCCCTGTCTATAACTGGGAAAAAGTGTCAGTGGGTATGCATTTGGGGTAAAGTTGTATATAAGCACATATTCAAAAACCTGAGAGTATAAAAGCTGCATGGAACTGAATTTATCATTTTCCTTTTGAAGCACATCATATAGACAAATAGCTACAGTTAATATATAGCACTTTATAAAATAATCATTGTCTTTCTGTGAAAGGACCTGACAGGAAATGTAGCAGGCCTCTCATACATCAGTTGTGGCCAGAAAAAGGGAACACTGTGCTTTCTTTACATCTAAAACACCAAGCTAGAAAATAAATCCATTTGAAAAATTATCTCAAGTTTTTGCCAGGGGAAAGGGATTTAGGGAAGTTTGAGGTTTCTTGTTAACAAAAACTGACAGTAAGCCTTCATATTATTTTCTTTAATTTTTTTTTATTTTTTTTTAACATTTATTTATTTTTGAGACAGAGAGAGACAGAGCATGAACAGGGGAGGGTCAGAGCGAGGGAGACACAGAATCTGAAACAGGATCCAGGCTCTGAGCTGTCAGCACAGAGCCCGACGCAGGGCTCGAACTCACGGACCACGAGATCATGACCTGAGCCGAAGTCGGCCGCTTAACCGACTGAGCCACCCAGGCGCCCCTAAGCCTCCATATTAGACTGTATGTGTCTATCCATTAAGATTATTCAAAAATTTTAAAAAGTGTTCTTGTCAAGAAAGATAAGTTCAAATGAAATGTTGTTTTTCAAAAATTCTTCTAAAAAAGGCCTTAGGGTTTGAGGTTTTCACCAGTGGTTCTAAGAAAACAATTTATACTGCTTTAAGTGAAGTAAGGGTACATGGCATTTCACTGTGATGTGCTGCTATGGCCTATATTACTTGAACCATACAAACGATTTTTCCCGGGATTTTGTTTTCCCTTAGAAAGGAAAACAGAAAGAAAAAACTTTTACATAGTCATGAGGCATAGGGCAAGAAATGGACATATAAATAACTGTTAGCTCAGTGTAAAGGATCTCTAAAGAAAGGGAAGAAGCCCAGGAGATGTGCACATCAAATAAAAATGGAGAATATGGCTATATTTCAGCCCAAACCAATATTCCCTTTTCAGGAATCATCCCCTCTGGCTTACCACTGACAATCCATAGACAGTGTATGAGTGAGATGAGTTCATGAGTAAGATGAACAGGGATGCTCCACGGCAGGTAAATAAATTTGTTTCCACTGAGATAATTATTCTTACCGTATGTCACTACTCTCATAGCAGAAGCAGGACAGGTGATGACATCCTATAAAATGCAATTTTTATTCCTATACTCCTGACATCGAGATATATAACCCACTCAGCTCTCATGAATTTTTTTTTTGCTCTCAAGCTATGAGTGGGTTTTTGTTATTACAGTTGTTCTTGGTTTTTGCCCTTTTTTAAAATGCTATCATCAACTGTGAAATACTGTTAAGAAACTGAGGGGAAAAATGGACTTTCATTATTTTAGGCTATCTAGTCCTAAACAAGGACTACACATTATTATTTGAGATAGCTGAATGCAGCTATTTTACTTGGATTTTGTAAGGTTAACATCTGCATGATATAACCTCTATCCTCAAATGAATGCCATTTCCCAAACCTCAAGTCCTTTCAGACCTAACCTACACAAGAAACAAGGAATCATAAGCCTTTGTACCAACAAATAATTTTTCCAACTGTAATTCATTAGTACCTTATTCCAAAAGCGTATGAATACTTACAAGATGGTTAATCCTCATTAAAAACTAAGATTACATGACATAATTACATGTAAATAAGAAAAATGAATTAAACTCTTACCCTTTCCTATGGCGGGCACTAGTTGTGAATCATATATACAATTAGAGTTATATTGCTAAGCTAAAAATATTGGTAAAGATCTAAAAATGACAAACAGTGCCTTTTAAATTAATGTCTTATTAGTTGAGTGAAGTACACTGACAAAGAATAATTTATGCTTATTCAAACTGCACTCGACATCTTCAGGTGTTTCCAAATGAGCTCACAGAAGAGTGATTAAATGCATCTGATAACAAGCCACACATTGCTGAAATTACTTACCGCCTCATTTTATGATTAATTAAACATGTAGATTAAAGTTGCAAAAGAATTTAGATTAATGAGCAAGTTAAGTCTTGCTGATATAAGTGAATTGGGAATTGGATGCTCTGTGGAACTTTATAAACATGCATTTTATAATGAATAAGACAAGGCTACATGCAGAATCGTGGCCACCAGGGCCTTTTGACGATGCAGTCTTTTTTAACATGGTTTGACAGCTTTCAAATAACATTCTTCTATAGGCTTTAAACTTTGTGCTTTGCTGTAAAACACAAGACTACATAACTCATGTACCAGGAGTACGATTATTTTTGAGCTCTCCAAGGTAATGACCCCCTGTAGCAGCAGCTGTTCAGAAAAAATTACAAGCTCAATTGTTATTTTAATCAGAGATAGTTTCATAGTTAAAAGCAGTTATGCAACTTGTAAAATTATACGACACCTCATCAGTACCTTGTCTTCAACACTCCTTCCTCCAAAAGTAAAACCATTCCAAAGAAGTCACAGCTTCCAGCGGACTTATTAGCAAACAGGATTCTCAATCATTCATAAAATATTCAAAGCCATTTATTAGTGAAGTTTCTGTGCTAGGAAAGGTAATGTTTAAATTTATGACGACTCTTATCAGCTCCAAGAGTGTGTCAAAATATCTGCTGGGGTTTGCTGAGTCTCTAATTTTTCTCTTTTAAGATCAGTTTTACCTAATCCAAGTAGCTTAGACTGTGTCAAAAGCCAAGTTGGACTTTATGATTTTCCAAGGCAAGAGAAATTCAGGTTGTTCACAGAGATGTAGTACATTCTCCTTTGCAAGGGATACAGAAGTGGAGAGAAATTGAGCTTAAGTTACTAAACTAGCTTATGGTTGAAAATCTATTCCGTTTTTATTATGAAGCTTGTAGCACAATACCATTTATTATTACCATAGCATAATAAAGACACTCCTACAAATTCTTTGAATGGATCCATTCTGCTATCTAAAATATACCTCTAATTTTTTTCTACTTATTTTCAGATCTTATGCATGATTCATTTTTTGGCAAGAGTGAGCTTTTTATAGTGTTAAATTTTTTTCTTTTTAATTCAGATTATTTTTAGACTCTAAAGACTTATGAAGAAAACTATGGAAATTTTTATATAAGGATCAAAGGAGTTGTTCCATGACACAGGTGGCAAATTAACATCATTAACCCTACATATTTATCATGTGGACATAATTTCCCATTTGAAGATTTATGTTAGTGAAAATACAATATTGATACATAAGTCTCTGATTACACTGAAATTTATTAAAAGTTAAAATCAGCTTTTTAAGCAGTCAAAACAAAATCGTCTCCATTTGACTTATTTCCTTTAGTTTTATTAAGTCAGTATCTTTCACTGAGTAATGTAAACAACATCTTATCACCACAAAAGGTTATTTCAAATTTATAAGATTTCATCCTTGTAATTCAACTTGAATATAATAATAATGATTCTTAGGTAAAAATATGGGCACAAATATTTCAAGGACCAAGTAATATACATTTTCTTTATGTGGAAATTTAAATTTATCATTTAAAAGAGGAAATATAGGGGCACCTGGGTGGCTCAGTCGGTTGAGCGTTGGACTTCGGCTCAGGTCATGATCTCACTGCTCGTGAGTTCGAGCCCCGCATCAGGCTCTGTGCTGACAGCTCAGAGCCTGGAGCCTGCTTCCGATTCTGTGTCTCCCTCTCTATGCCCCTCCCTTGCTCATGCTCGCTCTCTCTCTCTCTCTCAAATATAAAATAAAACATTAAAAAATATTTTTAAAAAAGAGAAAATATAACAACAAAGTGGTTATATCAGCCCAAAAGAGCCTAAGTTAGAGATCTAAAACTAATTCCTTTGCACTTATAAGACGTATTTGGTATGTGGCAGAAGGACATGGATTCTTCAGGCAGTTCAACAAGCCACCAAATTTCAAGGAGCAGGATTTTTCCACTCTAGCCATTGCCATATTATTTCTAGGCCACACAAATTATGAGGTGTATCCTGGAGTTATTAATAATTTAATAGAAATTGTGTCATTCCTATGGTATTTTAATACAAGAAGATACATTTTTCTCCACGAAAGTAATTTTTGTGAAATAACTTTAAGTCCTAAATACTGAATACATTTAGCTATTTCATGTACTTAGTATTATTAGCATGTTTTAATTTTTCTGATAAATGCTTTATCTAGTTTTCCTGCATAGAGTATATAAATTTACTGGTTATTTAAAGTTAGGAGTGCAGCGCCTGGGTGGCTCAAGTTGGTTTTGGCTCAGGTCATGATCTCACGGTTCATGGGATAGAGCCCCTTATCAGGCTCTGCACTGATGGTGCAGAGCCTGCTTGGGATTCCCCCTCTCCCTCTCTCTTTCTGCCCCTCCCCTGCTCATGTTCTCTCTCTCAAAATAAATAAATAAACATTAAAGTAAATAAATAAATAAATAAATAAAGTTAGGAGTTAAATGTTTATTTGAAATACCAAAACAGGTACTTCACCTTGAAATTTTGAATAAATGGGCAATTTAAAATATCCCAAATCAGCAATAATGTAACATAAAAATTCCTAACATTATTTTCATTAGATCAAAATGGGAATTTATTATAACACATTTTTTATTCCACAACACATAGTCATGTAGACTATGAACCTTGTGTTTCTAAGGGGAGATTAATATTTTCTCTAACACATGTACAGGTTGGAAAAAAACAAAAAATACTCATCAGAAACTAAAATGAGATGACTAAACTCATTTTTGCATCTGATCAGGCCAGGCTTTGTCAAGGTGAATTATAAATGCATTAATACCTACAACACTGCCAAATACTGAATTATTAATGTTGTCAACTCCTCAGTTTCAGTTTATGCCTTATAGAGGAGTTTTGTGGGATTCATCAAAACTTAGCCTCTCAACAGGTTTACAAGCATTCTAGAGGCAACATGTGTTAAACTAAAAATAAGGTAACTAAACCAAGCAAACTATCATCAAGGCCAGTGGAAGGTTTATAAATGCAAAGAACAATCTATAATGGATGGAGAAGATGAAGCCAGGTGCCACCCCACACTAGATCCCCATTAACTCACCACCCAGCAGTTGACAAGAGGTGGTTCTTCATTTGGCAGGATCAGGAACATTAAGTACTACACATACAAGTTGTCTATGTTAATGTAAGTATTCAAGAGCCAAAAACAGTGCTAAAAACTAGCTTCCAAACTATTACGGTTTATCATTTTTTATTCTATTAACTGTGCAAATTCTTTAGAATTTAGAGTTAGTTAACTGGAAGAGTCCTGAATTTTTCCTTCAGTGAAGAAATTAAAAGATTTCTCTGTTTTCTAGATTGATTATGCTAAATTACTTTTAAATCCCCATGTATCCAAAATATTTTGGTCTTTTATAAGATGATTGGAGATTTAAAGCATGATTATTTTTTAAAGTCACAGGTTTCTAAATTTTACTCTGTGCCTTATATCACTTCCACAATGGAAAATTGAAATCAAAACTGATTGTATTCATAAAATAAAACACTTACTCCTGAAACTTATATAATGCTATACATCAATTATACCTCAAAAATAAATAAATAAATAAATAAATACATAAATAAATAAATAAATGCAAATGGGTTTAAGATTTGGGAAAACTTAGGGTTCTGATACTCATTTTTCCAATCCTTTATTCAATACATGTGTCCCTTATAAACAGAAGCATTTTTGAAAAATATTGAATTGTGGTAGTAAAGTGGTTTAATTTGTATGTAAAGTTTAGCCAATAATCCCAATAATTTTAAATACAAGTTAAAAGTACAAGATGTAAAGAAACTGAGTGTTCAAGTTACCTAAGCCTTGATATTGGACCACAAAAATGCAATGCAATCTTCATTTGCCACGGAAATAAGAAATAAATGGGAACATTAGTTATACTCATAAATTATATATATTATACCTGGGCTCTTATACAAAGTGATGAGGGGTCACAAAGTCCTTCTTGAAGCATTTTTCTTTCCTCATCAGAAGATATAGAATGTCTAAAAAGAAGAAACTAATTGTTATTGGACCCACTATCTGCCAGATATAAAATAAATGTTCTCTATGCATCATATAATCTTCCCAACAACCACACCCATTTTATAGATGAGGGGATTGCATTTCAAACAGGCGAAGGTATTTGTCCAGAGTCACACCAAGTGGTGATGAGAGTAAAGCCCTGTGAACCCAACTCCAAGGTCCATTTATTCTTTCAACTATATTACACTTAATTATCGCTTATACTATTTGTGTTTATGCTATTCTCCACTATCTAGAATCCCTATCTGCTTCTTCTCAGTTAACCCATTCCTACCATTTCCCTCCAAGTTTTACCTACTCCCAAAAGTGTGTTGTGTTATCATCAGTTTGTTGAAAAGCCTCAGTTCAAGTTACACTGGTTCGCACAATATATATTTATGTTACTAATGTTATCATCTATATTACAGCAATGTAATCATAAAATGGTTTCACTGTCCCATTCTCCATTCTATACTCCTCTATCTCTATCACATTCATAGGAAATTTACTACTACTACTACCAGAAGTGGCAGTAGTAGTAGCCTTGGCATTATCATTATATACTACCAACTTCAACAAATCACCTTTTGCTCTAATGCTGCTCTCTGGATCTCCAAAATCTTACCCTTCTCTGCTTTCATTCTGCTCAAATGTTCTCATACTTCTAAACCACCTCCCTTTCCTTCCCAATCAAAAATTCTACTCTTGAATATTTCACAAAAGGTATAAGACATTCCTGATTATTCATTTAGGCAACAAATATCTAAGCATTTACTATCCGCTAGAAACTAAGGATATATAAACAAGATAGATATTTTTTGTCTAAGAACTTACAATCTACCACAAGAAAATACAAGTAAACCAAAATATATAACATTGAGTTGTGTCATAATAAATGTAAAAAAAGTGATGTGGGTATAAAAAAATTAAAAGTAGAAGTGCCTGGGTGGCTCAGTCGGTTAAGTATCCAACTTTGGCTTAGGTCATGATCTCTTAGTTTGTGGGTTCTAGCCCTGCATCAAGCTCTGTGCTGACATCTTGGAGCCTGGAGCCTGCTTCAGTTCAGATTCCTTCTCTCTCTGTCCCTCCCCTGCTCATGCTTGCTCTCTCTCTCTCAAAAATAAACATTGGGGCACCTGGGTGGCTCAGTCAGTTAAGCATCCAACTTTAGCTCAGGTCATGATCTCAAGTTTGTGAGTTGGAGCCCGTGATGGGCTCTGTACTAACAGCTCAGAGCCTAGAGGCTGCTTAGAATTCTGTGTCTCCCTCTCTCTGCCTCTCTCCTGCTCTGGCTCTCTCTCTCTCTCTCTCTCTCTCTCAAAAATAAATTTAAAAGAATTCAGAAATAAATAAATAAATAAATAAACAAACAAACAAACAAAAAATAGACATTAAAAAATTAAAAATACAAGTAATAAATCATCTGGGTGGTACTAGTCTGTAAAGATGTCATATAGAAGGTGGCATATATAATAAAGCTTCTTTGGTTAACAGGATGAAGGCAGAGAAATAGCAATAGTACCAATCTATTATTTAATATTTTCTGTATGTGAAGCACTCTTAATATACTTCAGCTCAATATATATTATGTAATTTTTTTACATATATATGGAGAATTCTGCTTCTGACCAAGATGGACTAATAGAGACTTCTTTAACCTTGTGACTTAAACAACTAGGGGGAAAAAATAGACAAAAATATTAGAAAACAACAGTTTTCAGACACTGGGCATCAAGAAATGAAGAACAGTTGTTCCTGATGGGAATAAAAATGAGGCCATCCCTACAGTTGTCCCAGCTTATTGCATGGAGAAAGAAATTACCCACTACAGTGCACGAAGGCAGAGTTTAATGGTCTCAGTGAGTTAAGAAGATGCAGCTGGGAGTCTAGGAAGGACAGGTGACTATAGTTCATAGAGCAGAGTAGCAAAGGAGAGAGACCTACACATAGACTTACAGAAATTTGCAGATTCTCACAAGAATTTAGCCAATACTGATCAGTTCATGTATGTGAGGAAGCTAACCAAGGTTGGGGAAGATACATTTAGAAACAGCAGATAAAACAATCCCCAGTGCTCACATAAGGCCAGAAATGGTTCATTTTTCCATCATCAAAAGTATAAAACTTCATAACACAAGGGAAACTTGTCAAAGTACTCAAAACAGTAATACCTCAGTAGGGAAGAAAATTAATCCTAAAGTCTGTACTAGTTCCAACTGAGAGCGCTTAAAAGCAAGCACTGAAAAGATCAAACTATTTCCAAGTATCTTAACTGTATACCAGAAAATAAGTCCAAAAATATTTGTAGGAAATCGGAAATATTCAGAACTCACCAAGGTAAAATTCTGCCATCCAATAAAAAATTACCAGGCATATACAGAAGAAGGAAAATACAACCCATAATGAGGAGAAAAATTGATCATTTGATCATTTGAAACTGAGCCAGATGGCAAAGATGATAAAATGAGTACACAAGGATATTGCAACAGTTATTATATTTATATTCTATTTATTCATAGAACTAAAGGACTAAACTTATTAAGTAGAGATTCTGAATATACAACAAAGACTCAAATTGAACTTCCAGAGATAAAAAATACAATGTCTGAGATGAAAAATACACCAGGTGGAATTAAAAAACAAATTAGGCACCACATGACAAAGACAAGTGAACTTGAAGACTTAACAAAAAACAAACCAAAATGAAATAGAGAGTGAAAAAAAAATGAAAAAATGTGAACAGAATCCATGAACTGCAGGACATCTTCAACCTGCTTAATATATATGTAATTGAGGGAATCTACCCCCAAAAACCAAGAGCACACTTTACAAACTGTATATTAGTCAATTTGACAATAAATTATATTTAAAATAAGTGTGTGTGTGTGTGTGTGTGTGTGTAATTGAATTCTACAAAGTATGAGAGTGAACACAAAAATTCTGAAGAAATAACAGCTGAAAATTTTCCAGATGTGACAAAAACTATAAATCCACAGGTATAAGAATTTTAAAAACTCTGAACTCAAGAAACATTAACAAAACTACACTAAGGCATATGGTAATCTAATTTCTTACAACCAGTAATAAAAAGAAAATCTTAAAATTAGCCAAGAAAAATGACACCACATATAGAGGAACATATATAACAATTACATATGACTTCTTTTTTTAAAACAATGCAAGCCAAAAGACAATGGATCAACATCTTTAAATTACTGAACAAAAAAAGATAGTTGAAAAATTCTATACCTAGCAAAATAAACATTTTTCAGAAATACAAAAGCAGAAGGAAATCTCACCAGCTTACGAATAGAAATATCCTACAAGACACATTTTAAAAGTCCTTCAGGCAGAAGGTAATGCTACCAAATGGAAATCTGAATCTACACAAAGGAATCAAGTGTACTGAAAATGGCAAATATGTGAGTAAATATAAAATACTTTCTTATTTTTAGAATATCTTTAAAATATTATTGACTATTCAAGGCAAAAATAATTATTTTTAGGTTTATGACATATGCAGAAGTAATGTGTATGATAATAGCACAAAGACTAAGAGGGAGAAAGTAAGTATACTATTGTAAGATTCTTATACCGTATGTGAAGTGTGATACTATTACTTGAAATAAGACTGTGATAAGTTATATGGAGTTGTTATAAATTCTAAAGCAATCAGTAAAATGTAATTAAAACAAAAAATCAAGAGTAATAACCCAATAAAGAATTTTAAGTAAAAATCATCAAAATTTCTCAAAATTAAAGCAGGAAAAGGGAACAATGAAAAGATGGTTCAAATAGAAAACAAAGAGCAGATGTATGCATTTAAACTCAACCACATAACAAATTACATTAATGTAAGTGGTCTAAGCATCCAAAATAAACATGAGGAACTGTCATACTGGATAGAAAGCAAGACTCAACTGCATGCAGTCTACAAGAAATTCACTTAAAAATGAAGACAATATACTTTAAAAGCGAAAATATGGGAAAATATATTACCCATAGTACCACTGATAAAAAGAAAGCTGCAGTAGCTATCAGACAAAGTAGATTTCAGAGCAAAGAATATTACTAGAGATAAAGGGATTCTTGTAAAATGATTAGGGGTCAGTTCATTAGGAGGATATAATGACCCTAAACATTTACACACCTAATAGAGCTTCTAAATACAAGAAAGAAAAACTGTGAAATTTCAAGAAAAAATTATAATCAGAGTTTTCAAAATCTCTCTCTCAATTAATGATAGAACAAGTAGACAAAAAAAATCAGTAAGGATATAGAAGACCTGAACAACACTATCAACCAACTTTACCTAGTTTACACTTATAGAACTTGCCAGCTAACAGAACAGTTAGGAATTCAATAACAGAAAGATATCCAGAAAATTCTTAAATATTAGGAAATAAAATAATACTTCTAAATGGTCTACAGAGCAAGGTGAACAAATCAAAAGGGAAATTAGAAAGTATTTTGGACTGAATAAAAATGAAAACACCAAATATCAAAATTTATGGGATGCAGCTAAACCAGTACTTAGAAGTAAATTTATAGCACTAATACCAATATTGAAAAACATTCCAAATTATCTTAGCTTTCACCTTAAGGAACTAGAAAAAGAAGAGCAAATTAAACCCAAAGTACACAGTAAAATTGATTAAATTAAATTCTAAATAGTTCTATATCTATTAAAGAAATTGAATTTTCAGTTTAAAATATTCCCAGAAAGAAAACTCCAAGCACAGTTGGCTTCATTAGTGAAATCGTTTAAGCACTCAAAAAGAAACAACACCTATTGTTTTGTACACAAACTCTTCCAGAGAATTAAAGAAGGAATATTTCCCAACTCATTCCATGAAGCTACAGTACTTAGGTAATCAAGTTGGTGGCATAAAAAAATAGATAAATAGATCGATGGAAGAAAATAGACACTCCAGAAATAAACCTATATGTATATGATCAATTGATTTTCAACAAAAGTGCCAAGGTAATTTAAAGGGAAAAGAATAATCTTTTCAGCCAATGGCACTGAAACATTTGAACAGCCATAAGCAAAAATATAAACCTCAAACCATACCTCACCCCGTTATAAAAATTAACTCAAAATGAATCACAGACCTCAAGAGCTTAAACTATAAAACTTCTAAAATAACACAAAGGGGAAAATCTTAGTGACCTTGGGTTTTGCAAAAATTTGTTAAGTGCAACACAAAAAGCATGAAATATAAAGTAAAATAATAAATTGGGCTTCATCTTCATCAAGATTTAAAACTTTAGCTCTTCAGGACACTTAAACAGCAAGCTACAGACTAGTAGAAAATATGTGCAAAACATACATCTGACAAATAATTTGTAATTTAGAATATATAGGAGCCCTTGGGTGGCTCAGTCGGTTGGGCATCTGACTTTGGCTCAAGTCATGATCTCTCAGTTGACAAGTTCGAGCCCCGCATCGGGCTCTGTGCTAGACACTCAGAGCCTGGAGCCTGCTTTGGATTCTGTGTCTCCCTCTCTCTCTGCCCCTCCCCTGCTCATTCTCTGTCTCTCTCTGTCTCAAAAAATAAATATAAACATTAAAAAAATTAGAATATATAGAAACGATTAAACCTCAATAAAAAAGAAGACAACCCCAATTTTAAAAAAACAGCAAAAGATTTAAACGGTACTTCAACAAGATAGACAGATGGTAAATAAGCACATGAAAAGATGTTCAACATCATCAGTCACTAGGGAACTACAAATGAAAATCACAATGAGATATCACTGTAAGCCATCTGAATGGCTAAAATTCAAGACTGAACATACAAAGAGTTCTAAGGATGTAGGGCAACTGTAACTCTCATACATTGCTATTAGAAATGTAAAATGGTACAACCACTTCTTTGAAAACAATTAGCAGTTCTTTTAAAGGTAAACATACTCTATGTAAACTCACTATTTTACTCCTAGGTATTTACCCAAGAGAAAGAAAGCTTATATCTACCCAAAGACAATGTCCAGAGTAGCTTCATTTGTAATAAGCAAAAACTAGAAAGAACCTGAATGGATAATCAAATTGTGGTATATCCATACAATGAAACACTACTCAGCAATTTAAAAAATAAGTTATTGACATGCACTTGAATGAATCTCAAAATAATTATGCTAAATGAAATAAACTAGACAAAAAAATAAATAATGCATAATTCCACTCACATAAAAATTTTTTAAAGCAAACTAATCTATAGTGACAGCGGATCCGTGATTGCCTTGATGTAAACTCAGGGAAAGATAGAGGGACAGGAATGAGGAACTCAGAAGAGACATTAAGAAACTGTTAGGAGTGATGGATATGCAAATTATCTTGGTAGGGGAAATGGCTTCACTGGTGTATACCTACATCAAAACATCAAATTGTGCACTTTAAATATATGTAGTTTATTGTATGCCAATTATACATTGATAAAGCTGTAAAAAAAATGCAGTAGGTAAGAGTCTCACTTTACCGGTAAGGAAGCTAAGGCTCCAAGAGGTTATTTGATTTGCATAAGATCACAGCTAGTACACAGCAGTACCCACGGGTGGCAGGGATTCCACACCATATATTTCAAAACTAATATGAAGTATCTAATATAAATGTGATTCATGAAAGGCACTCAAAAGTTGTGTGGGGGTTTTAAAGTATTAGAGGCATATAAAAGGCATAAGATGTGAAAAAGTAATAGATGTTAACTTTTTCAAAGGATACGTAATTTTTTTCTCACTTAGAATTTTTATTCTGTACTTACTGACAGGATACTTAAATTTCTAAAGATTGTTTAACCTAAAATATCTTAATTGATAAAACATATGACAGAGCTTCTGTAATGCACTCAAAAGCATTTTATTAGAACCTATTATGCACTCCATAATATGCACTATTTGCTAGGCCCAAATGAGCCAGATCTTTAAGTCATACACAGGTAATGAAAGAGCACCCTTCAATAAAGCGATAGTAAGGGGTTCAGTGTGTCAGGAGGCTGCATACATAGTTGAGTGAAGACGGAGATGACCAGAAACTCTAGGTCTCTAAGAAGGGACAATGGCCATGTTCCTTCCACCAATTACAAGGTTCCTGCCATGAAGAAGAAATAATGGCCAAAGCATTTCCCAGGGAGGAACTGTTAGGTTTTGTTTGTACCAGTCACTTTTTTGCTCTTCTTTTTCATATATGTATATTTCATTTCCTTCCACAAATAGGTTACAAATTCCTGTGGACTAAATCTTCCTTTTCCATTTTAAACTCCACTGATGTCAAAAGAGTCCTGAATTCATATTCTTATCAAGTGAATGAATAAGTGAATGAATGCATTTTAGTGTTAGTCTGAACGATAAAATAATGAGAATGACAAGGATCCTTTATGAAATCAACTTGACTTTATCCCATTCTCTTGAAAAAGCCTTTTCTTTCCTTAATTTTTATTTCAGTAAGTCTTTTCTTACTCATGAATATGCTTTCCTACACTACCTCTTCTTCCCTTGAAAGAGATAAAGCAGAGAGGGCCTATATTCTAAGTATATTTGCTGCAACTATTCCTTCTGTAGAGAAGGACAAAATATGGCAATATAATCAGAGAGTCATAGTCATCATTTTATCTGAGAAAGTTTTAAAAGTAACCAAATTCTATGCCTGTTTTATTCCTCACAGAGGTCATGTACTGATCCCTATGTGAAAGCCAGTTGATAAGAATACCATAATCTCAAGCATTGTTACTTTTCTCACTCACAGTATCCAAGTTTTACTTTACCCTTCTGAAATCAACAACACCCTGCCTGGTGCATTTTAACTCCTAGTGTTAATGATTTTTGTGTTTATGTTATGTCTCTAAACCTCAAAGTAATTTTAAGTATATTCTTATTCCTTTAGAAACGCCTTTTCCTCCCAATTCTCCATGGAAAGAAAAAAATACTCCTAATTTTTACTCATGAATGGGGACAGCAATTAGAGTCATTTTGACTCCTTTCTTTCCCCCATACTCTCCACCACATATAATCTAACTAGGCCTATTGATCCTATATTGGCAAAGTCTCTTCTTTCTGTTCCCCAAATACCATCTTTTACCTCCTGCCTAGGCTATTACAATAGCCCTCACAAGCTATTCTCTAGTTCAAGACTTTCTTCCCTCTAATCAACTCTACAAACTGCTGGCTGAACTACTTTTTCAAAAGCAAAGCTCTCGCCATACCACTGGACTATTTGGTTGTGATGGCCCCCTAAAATCCACCAAACAACTTAACCTAGCCTTACAGGTCACAATGATATGACCACACTAAATTTTCTAGTTTATACATAGCCTGTACCTCAGTCAGACTGGACTTCTCATTGTTCCCTAACCCATACTTCCTTGTTTCCATTTGTCTGTCCCAAACTCATCCTTGTGATATCCCCTCACTACCAGGATGCTCCTGTCTTCAACCCCTATTCCTTTAACAAAATATACTCAAACTTCAAAGACTATCAAAGAGTCTGCTTCCTATAGTCTTTCTTCTTCATGGGATATAGCTTTCTTTTGAACCCCCAGAGTGCTATTTTTTTTTTAGTTTATTAAGTTACTTAATATATTCTGCATAGGAAATTACACCTTTCCTCTGCAATAATCAATGTAACTTAATTAATATTTATTAATCCCTCCTTTGAGCCATGTACTAGTTAGGCACTAGTTAGACACTGTGTTAGCATACAAAAAGGAATAAGGAAGGGGGTTAATAATTATGTCTAGATTCTAAGGTTCTTAATGGCAGGAATTTTGTGTACTTGTATTTATTTCCAATGCAGCATTTAATGTTCTCCTTTGAATAAATCAGTACTCAGTATATATTTGTTGAGTTGAATTAATTTCTAACAGATACTAAGCACTCTCCTGGGAAGTAAATTTTGCTACAAAAAAAAAAAAATAGGATTTTCCATAACTGGGAAAACAAATAATCACATCTTTAAATAGTTTTCAAAGGGCAAGTTGAAAGTTAAATTGACCACTGATTACACCGTCCAAGGTGAAGACCCTAATGGGTCAGATCATTCGTCACTAAGATACTAACTTCCAAGTAGGACAGGCTGCTTCGAACGATAAATTCCCATATGACCAGAGCTTCCAAAATTGTCAATTTGGTCCAGTAAAGATGATTATTGTTTCATATCACAGAAATCTGTTTCTTGTATCCTCCTGGGAGTTTACATAGGAGAATTTAAGCTGACATCAATATTTAAATATGTACCTATTCAATGTATCTGGGAGATACATACTTCCTTTTGATCTAACCATATCTGCACACCTTTAAAATGTATGCTTTCAAGGCTACATATGTCATTGTTGAAAGCCTAGACACAATGACACTTTTCTGTACTATGGGATTGGACAAACCTTGAATTTACTCTCAACATACTTATATTACCTCCCTTCCTGGGGAATAGAATGGAAAGACACAGTAAGGCTATTTTAAAAGATGGAACCAGAGATAAAAGGATATGAAACTCATCAAAAGCACTATTCAAAAAGCAATATTAAAGCAAAAAACTTCTTGACACTGATATTTATTACTAACAAGGAAAAATTCAAGGAGCAAAAATGAGGAAAACAGAAGGAACTCACTGCCCAATGACCAAACCAAGCCCCAGTGCCTGGCACCAGCCAAGATAAGAGCTCCGTGGGTGAGCCCAGCCCCTCCCACAGGTCCCCTCTGAACAAGAGTGACGCACCTCTTCTCCAGGAAAAAAAGCACAGCATACAGCAGTCACTCTGCCTATTACTGAGAGTCAATTTAGCAGCACAAGAACTAAATTAAGTGACAATCTCAGAAAAGGAAAGAGAATTGCACTCTCTTTGTGTAGGAAGAGCAGAAACCCAAAAATCTAGAACACGAAATCTGTATTTCTAGAGAGAACTGTTAAAATAAAATGGTTGCAATATTCCAACAGTATGAGAAAAAGGCAGTTCAGCTTTTTCATGGCATTCAGGGTCAAAATAAGATGTAAGAATTCTCAGACTACAATGCAAACAGATTTGAGATACTCTATGACAGCTGAACCCATGAAAATTTTGTCAGATAAGTGCATAATCAAGAATATTCTAAATAAAGTGAACCCCTGCTGCTGTTCTAGAGTGAGAAGACATGTGTCGTGAAGTCAAATAGACTGTGTTTGTATCCCAACTCTGCCTTTTTCTTCCTTTCTTCCTTCCTTCTTTCCTTTAGATTTTGTTCAGGTGCTCATTCACCCAACAAATATCTATTGGGAGAATACTGTGTCAAGCACTGTGATAGAAACTGGGTATACAGGATTGAACAAAATAATCATGGTCTCAGCCCTGACAAAACCTTTAGTCTAGTGAAGAAAATAGACATTAAATAAACATACAAATATATGATACTTACCAATCATTTTAAGTGCTATTAAAGCAAAAAAGAAAGCAGAATTTAGAGACAGAGGAAAAAAAAAAACTGGGGACTTGGAAGAGGGAGGAATTATCTTTTAAGACTATTGAAAGGATTAAAAATAACAACATGAAAGTTCATTGCACAATGTCTAAAACATACGGGTGCTCAGCACAAGCAATAGCTGCTTTTTGTTAACTTCTCTCTGCCATAGACCCCTGATTCCCTCCCACTCCTCTCCTGCCACAGACACTGGGAAGTTTAGAGTGCTGGTCTAGCCGGTAGTGTAATGAGAGAGTGGCAGCCTGTTCCCTGTTAAACACTTCAAATTGCTGCACAGCTTGTTGTTCTATCAGTTTCCTGTATAATCATAACCTTAACCAATCCACAACTTTCTTTCTGGCATATCTCGGTTTCATTTCCTGCTTAGTATTCTTAAGATCGTTCATAAATTTTACCCTGTTGGTTGCATGGGATATTTAACCCCTGGTCAAACTAATTCTCAAGAAACAACCAACATCAAAAACTGTGACGAATTCACTCTGTATGGAAGACTTGCCAGAAAAACACAACTAAGGACTGCCTTCAAGGTTGTAAGTATATGGCCAAACAGTCCATAGACTATAGAAAGGCTTTCTGAAAACTTAAAAATTATCCTTTTTGACCATGACTAATCTTGTTCATAGAGAGCAAACATTCAACAAGCCCTCAAATTTGACAAATCCTAATTCAGGTTTAGCAAACTGTTAGGTCAATAAAGATGACCACTTCTTTCCCATTATCCTAACTTCATCACCTCATAACAGTAAAACTAATCCCAACAGTTCTTCAGTTTCTTTGATTACACAAAAAGAGCAAGAGTACCCTTAGTTCATATAAGAAACCCAATAGGAGGGCACCTGTGTGGTTCAGTCAGTTAAGCATCCAACTCTTGATTTCAGCTCAAGTCATGATCTCACCATTGTGAGATTCAGGCCCGTGTGGGGCTCCATGCAGGGTGTTGAAACTGCTTAAGATTCTCTCTTTCCCTCTCTCTCTGCCCCTCCCGCCCAAAAGATAAAATAAAATAAAGTTAAATTAAATTAAATTAAATTAAATTAAATTAAATTAAATTAAATTAAAATAGGGGCCCCTGGGTGGCTCAGATGGTTAAGCATCTGACTCTTGATTTTGACTCAGGTCATGATCTTATGGTTTGTGGGTTCAAGCCCTGCATTGGGCTCCACGCTGACAGTGCAGAACCTGCTTAGGATTATCTCTCTCCCTCTCTCTCTCTCTCTCTGCCCCTTCCCTGCTTGCTCTCTCTCACTCTGTCAAAATAAATAAATAAAAACTTTAAACAATAAAATAAAATAAATTAAAAAAAAAGAAACCAAATAGGGACCCTTCAGTCCTTAAAAACGTGAGCCTGCCTACAATTTAATGGACACATGTTATTATCTTACAACTTTGCAAGCAGCATACAGGCTAACTGAAAACAAACTATCTCTAAATGAAGGAAAGAAATGACTCAAGGGGAGAAGGAGGATAGGAAGGAAGGGAGGGAAAAAGGGAGGAAAAGCAGAAGGAGAAAGGAAAGGAAGATTCATTACACTAAAAGTCATTTTACAGAAATGTTATTCCAAAGAACTTCCCAACCTCTAAAACTAAAAACATCATATAACATATTTGAAACCTAATTCACAAGATTCTTTGTTCTAGATGATACAAGGATGCTTCTTGGTGATAGTTACAAGACATTTCTAAAGATCTCCCATATAAAATATTAGAGCAATACCTAAATGAGTATTTTCATATATATCTATGTTAATCTTTCCCCAAATAAAGCAAAATTATTCTCATTGGTTTTTCTACCAGGGGCTACCCATTTCCTAAAAGTCCTACAGTTGTTCTTAAAATGCACTAAATTGAAATCAATAAAATTGAACAAATTAGGGGGAAAAAACTATAGAGCTCTTTTTAAGTTACTACTGTCATCCAAATAATTATTTCCACATCTTAAATAACAATCCTCAAATCCATTTTGTGATTTTACAAAAGTCTCCTATTTCAATAATCTTGTTTCACTAACTTCTCTCCCTTCTGTCTCCTCTGTTCAATTACTGCAGTGAAATTGGAAGGACAGATATTTCTTCTATTTATTCAATCATATCTTCTCAAAAATTTCCAGGCATTCAAAGTTTTCTTACACTCAGCTCTCTTGTTTACACCCATATTTTTCATGTCTTACTTTCTCAGTCTTCCCCCAGACATTACCTTTCAATTCCTATCTGTTCCATGACTGCAAGTCCAGGGAAAAACCCTCTGTAACTAGTCACAAAATCAACAGTGCCTTCTACAAATGGCCACTACCAGAAAGCCCAGAATGTTTCCATCCCTTAAACCTGTCAACTATTCATTATGTGTATACTCACTGCTATATGAGATATCAAATTATGTGTGACCAATCTCACCTTAAAAACAACCCATTCTAGTTAGTGATGCTATATGTATATAGTCATGGAAGAAAAATAATATTCACAGAAGGAATAATATCTGTATATAATATCCATATATAATATAAATATCTGTTTTTCTTCTGCACTTTGTTCAGTGAAACTCAGAACACTGGTGGCAATAATTAAAATCAAGCCACTGGCTTCTTCCCAGCCTGCCATAGCTTTAAAGAAAAAAAAAAAGAATTTAAATTCCACCTAATAATGTAGGCAGCTATAGGGGTGCAGAATTAGATTTCATTAATGCTATTGCTTAATTATCTATTATGCCTGGGTCAAAAAGGGAAAAATCATAATTAGCCATCAAACATATCTTTTTTTGTTGTGCTTATGTGTTCCAAAGGTATAAAAGAGCCCAAAGGTGAAACAAAAATAGAAAATCTGATTTTATTAATGAATTCATTCACTTAAGTTTATATGAAACTGTGTAAGCTGAAAAGAAAAAGAGCTATCTCCAATACAGTTTGTATCCAAAGAAAACTCCACCCACATAAACTCTTTAGTAACATATCAAGTTTTAAGCCCTTAGGTTAGAGACTATCTTTTCTTCTTTTGTAAGCACTGTGCCAAGCCCTTAGTGTTACACAAATAATAATAATAAGCATTACATCATGTGGACAAACTTATTTGACTGATTAAACATTAAGGATCAGTCTCTTTTGCCAGTCACCTATGGAAGATGATTCTTTGGAAATTAATCTTTTTACACTATAATTGCCTTACATCTTTGAAAAACTCTAGTAAGCTATATGTAGGTGATACACATATATATGTATCAGGGAGAGAGAGAGAGAAAGAGAGAGGTGGGGGAAGGAGGGAGAAAGGGAAATAGAGAGGAAGGAAGGAAGGAAGAGAGAAATTTATCTTTACTAGAACTTTTAACTCACATTTTGATGTTTACAGTGGTCAAAAACTTGGTGAAATGACAAGCATTTGTATCCATACTCCAAAATAACATGAAATATGTACTTCAGATGAAACTACATGCTGCAAGTGAGGTGTAGAGATAAGCATACAACAAAACATACTAGATTTTGTCGATTATTCAATCTTTATAAACTAAATAGCTACTAAACTGTTGCTATCTAAATGCTTGAGTAAATCAATGACTTCACTGTTAACTGAAGTATAGACATTATAGGGCAGATTCAGTTGGTTAAGTGTTCAACTCAGTTTTGGCTCAGGTCAAGATCTCACAGTCGTGAGATCGAGCTCCGCATTGGGCTCCAAGCTGGGCATAGAATCTGCTTAAGATTTTCTAAAGATTCTCTTTCTCCTGCTCTCTCTGCCCCTCCCCTCACATTCATGCTCACACTCTCTCTCTCTCTCAAAAAAAAATTGTTTTAATATGAAGTATAGACATTATAATACATATATTATATATGATCTACATTATATATGTTATAATTATAAGTCATTTAATGATAAAATAATGGTTAGCTGTGCATAATTACTGCATTTATTGACACTCCCTCACCTCCTTATATTTGAGACCACCACTCAATTCAGGTTACGGCTTTATTTCCCCTTCTCTACATACATTTAATTCCTTTAAATATTAATGAAAGTTATGTAAGAATGCTGAAAGATGATTAAACCTATCTTCTTGGTTAATAGCAAGTTCAGGGAACAGCTTCTTAGGGAAATATTCAAATTTATTAGCTGCTCTTAGCAAACTGCCCTCAAGACCCACATTGTTTCCAATCTCAAGTTAAGAAGAATTTTTCTCCAACGGGCACTGAATCACTTTAATGTTGACTCTTGTGCTGCTCTACTCCACCTTCAAATGTAGCCAGTAAATTCAGCTTTACTACAGTACTATAAAAATGTGAAAGAACCATAATAGCATCTAAAAAAGAGCTGTTGGCACTATATTAGTTTAGAGAAAACCCTAAACTGAATACTAATGCAAAATTTAATGATAGTTGCCTAGTTGCCAAAAGAGTTACAATAATTATTTTGCCATAATGTGTAGTTATCTTGAAGTCATATGAGAATATTACTGCATGATATTCTAAATAAGTCCTCAAAGTGTCATTGTTCCGTTGTTGTTGTTGTTGTTGTTGTTGTTGTTGTTGTTTCAGTCTAAATTCAGCATCAACATACTACCTTCACTGTAATAATGCTGTCCTCTGATTAGAGGACTGCCTTATGAATGAAGAAACATTAGAAAGAGATCACTCTACATCCTTAGTAAGTCAGCTTCTTTGATTGATATCCAACATGGATCTACCTCGCATCAAATTCCACTTAACAGTGAATATCATGATTGTAAGGTTCCGGTAAAACATTTAAACTGAATCAATACAGTTTTACTTCCCTTTTCTTTTATAACCATGACCAAATTTTTAGAGTTGAAAAGTAAACCAAGATCAAATTTAGATATGTTGTTTGAAATTAGCAAAGATGAAACACTTCACTGCCAGACAAGAGCACTGATTTTAAGAGTAGATTTTTGCCTTCCCTGAAATGCCTAGCTCATGCAGTGTATTTTTATGCCTGCAGATATTGGCATGTTTCACATTTGAGATTATGACACACCAACTTATTTTGAAATTTTTTAAATCTTCCACTGTGCATGTTTCAAGTGCTTCATGACTATCACTGATAATTGAGCAATTAACTTGGAATTACCAAATGTGCTGTGATGGCACAATATGTAGTAAGCAACATGAAAGAATAAAGAACAGAGGAACTTAGCACAGTGGAAAAAAAGTAATAAAGGGTAAAATAGGCCATCATCCTAACAATAATACTGAGTAAGTTTTAATGGGCCCAGGTCTCAGCAGTTTAATGGTGCCAGTAAAATGGTTTAATGAAACAAGTCCAGAGTATTACAAACTTTTTAGAGCGGCTTGTTCTGGTTCTGCTAAAAGGAAGCTTCTTTCTAACTGGTCTTGTGTAATATTCAGGGATTGGTCCAAAAAGTAAGTGTGGGAGTTTCATTAAATAACAAGTACAAAACAATTAGGTTAAAAATCCTGACAGGCAAATATTTCTTACTTCTTAAGAAATACAAGCTTGCAAAAAATAGATATAAGGTCTTTTCTTTGTGTGACAGAGACAAAGCAAAAACTCTAGGGCTAACAATGACCTCAAGTCATCAAGCTATTGTGAACATATTTGCAAACCAAAAATTAAGATACATGGCTTGACATCAAGAGGGAAAGATGAAACCCAGCTATATTAGAAAAAAATAGAATGCCTCTTCACTGTTCATCCCACCAAGGTCTCTAATACTGGGCTTTTCTGGCTAAAACCAGAGCGTGACTGTGAAGAGTAGCTTTTTAGTGCTTAAATATAGCCAGTGAAGCAAATTCCATAAACCTAAATCCTACCTTATTTAGGTGGCAGGCCATTTTAAAGGTTTGCAAGAAAAACCCACAATTTAGAAAGTCAGAGAGGGAAAAGATATTCAAACTACAACAAATAAAGGACACTATTAAAGACACTTTTTCTCAAAATTCCATCAATATTGCTCCAAAACACCACTAGGAGATTAAAATAGGCCAGGCTGTCCTTTCAGGTAAAAATAAATTAGAAACAGAAAGTGAAGAGAGCAGAAAGAAAAAGTATCGAAGGGCACTAGTATATAAAACTTAAAAGCTTAAAATGTAATGGATATACACATTCAGATTAGCAAACTGCTTTCAATTAAAGTAGATTTCTGGCCACAGTTCACAAATGTACAGTAGCTGTGTGTATTAATGTAGATACTTCAAATGTCAGTATATCTCTAATTAACATGAGCACACAACTGTAAAACTGAGAAGGCACAATTGTAAATTCCTTACGTTCCCAGCATTAATGCGTTCAGGGGGCAGCTCCCGTTGTCATGGAAAATGGCATTCAAGCCCTATTTGTGGATTTTCACAGCTCATCTTTTTTATTTACCTGCTTTATGTCAAGATTAGCCTGGAATAATATTTTTTAAAGATAATGCACTTAGACCTGCTTGTCCTGAAAATCACAGGCATTCTCACTTGAGGGAGCTTTGGTCTGGGCTATGCTCAGTTTGAAACAGATTTCTTTCCATTTTAAATACCACAAAGACATGAATTCATGATTTTTTGTTTGTTTCCTGAAAATCAACACAATTCCAAAACTTTCAGCTAAAGCACGGTATGTGGCAGTTTTGAAATAGGGGGATAGGAAAATGTCAAGGAGGAGAAAATGATCCAGGGACATGAGGCAATGAATTGGTAAAAAGTGTTCTACAATCTCCTCCCTGACTTACTCTCCCTCAACTTTTTGAAAATATTTGTATGACCACCAAATGGAGATTGAGATAGTGATCAAAAACAACAAAAGAAAGAGAACTAAAATTCTGTCTGTGACAGGACAGTTTGGTTTTGTGGAAAGGGCACTGAATTAATTACACCATGAGGCCCTATACTTGAGTCCTGCTACTTTGCAAAAATAAGGATAATTCCTACTTACCTAACAGTTTTTACAAAACTCGGCCACTTTAATGTCTGTAAAAGCAAGTGTTATACCAAAATAAGATATTGTTATTATTATTGCTTCAAGCATAGGGCTGAGCAATAATCACTTCTTATGCCAGACAATAAAATACTTTTGTATCTTTTCAGGGAAAAGTTTGCTATTCGAGACCATGAACAAAGACAGAATTTTATAAATGTAAATTCACTATCAAATAACTTAGAAGGCCTGAGTAACCTGAAAAAGCAGGGTATTTAATGGCCTATCTCTGTTGTTGTTGTTGTTTTAAACCAATCATTTATTGTCCTGGTAAAACTGAATGGTCAGAATTACACAATTATTTTTAAATTAGAGATAAAGAATTAAATGTGAGATATGCACATGCAAAACAAAGTGTTCTTATACAATGCCTACGTTTGAAAAAGACAAGGGTAGTTTTATTTTTTAAAGAGGAAAAAAATAGTGTAGGAGTCTTTCAGCTTCTGAGAAGATAACCATTTTCCTTCACAGTGTTTTCCTCTTCTGATGTAGGTGGTTGATGTGAGTAGGTAAGATTCCAGTTGGTTCTCACACACCCTTGGTGTGGCCCATTCATTATGGATGTGCAAAACAATATCCCACCTTCCTTATCTCACAGCCTGGCTTCTACATGCCTTACTAAGAAACCTTCCCATGGCCATGGGTATAACTTTCTTCCTTAGATCATGTAGCAAATAAGCAGTTCCAGTATGGAAATTAAAGTTCCTAAAAGAAGCCATTGTCACATATCCCATTTGCGTGTTCTTAAACCAAACTAGATAAATATTTCTATTGTTTTAGCTGCCTCATCATTCAGTGTAAGTGGTGGACAATTTCTGCAGTAATTGAAAGGAATGGGAACTTAAGCATTCTGGATGCCATGTTAATTTTATCTGACTTATCTCAGCAGTATCCTGCTACATTCCTTTAATAAGAAAGTTCCAGTTTAGGAGATGGCCTTAACAAAGCTTAAGACCACTGAACAAAGGAACAACAAAGTCCATGCCCTAAACTAACATATGGAAGTTCTCAGGGTTGAAAAACAATTACTTTGGGCCTGTATGATTAGCATGGCTTCTGCCTAAGAGATCAGATAAAAACTGGCTAAAAGATTTTTTAAGTTGAACTCCAGAAATAACCATATGAAAACTACAGCCACAGTATCCCTTCTATTTTTAGTCTCTCTCTTTGTTAGATCACTAGAAAAATCTCAGCTAATTGGATCACCTCCATTCAAAGCTAGCCTAAGTACATCTGGTGGAGGGGGGACACAGAAGAGGAGTAAAGAAATAAGAAAAGAGAGACTTTGGGTAATGAGAAATGTAAATATTTTAATTTTAATATTTTAATGAATGCCATCTTGGTTGAAATGCCAGTATTTATCTCCTATTTGTCATTTTAAAAATGTAGTCATCCTAAAAACTTACTGAAAGAAATGATTTAGGGGAACATGGGTGGTTCAGCTGGTTGACCACTGGACTTCAGCTCAGGTCAGGATCTCAAGGTTCATGAGTTCAAGCCCCATATCAGGTTCACTACACTTAATGCAGAGCCAGCTTCGGATCCTCTGTCCCCCTCTCTCTCTGTCCCTCCCCTATTCTCTCTCTCTCTCTCTCTCTCTCTCTCTCTCTCTCTCTCTCTCAAAAACGAATAAACATTTTAAAAAAAGAAAATGACTGAATGATACAAAAGAAGAGAGAAAGGAGTTAAAAGAAAGGACAAAGCAACTAAGATAAGATTTGAACAACTCAAAATTGTTTCCTTTCACTCAGATTTCTAATAGGATAAACTCAACTCCTCAGAATTATCCTTTTTCATGAGAGCACTTCAAAGGTACTTTACATTTCTTTCTCCATCTTTTTCGCCTCCTAATCCTCACTATGATACCTTGCACAAATTAAAAGCTTATATTTAATCCAAATGAGCCATGCCGTTTAATATTTTATGTTTTACATAAGAATTGTCTTCAAATAATAAAATGTGAATTGATAGTTCCACAAAAATAATCTATTCATTCAGAAAGCATTAAAAATATATAAAAATGTATTAAACTATATTCAACATTCACATCTATTTTTTAAAGCTGATTCATAATGCTTGTCCCAATCAGTGCTACTACTAAAAGAAAGATAAAGTTGGTTTTAAATAAACTTTCCCTATGCTCTGCTTAAATACTGAATTACTTAAACTCCAATTTATAATTTATTTTTTTAAATACTTTTCCTAGAAGCATATTCTTTAAAACCTCTTTGTAGGAGTACACTAAAAGAGAACAAGTTTCCTATGTCTTTATTGTTATCAAATGTATAAGAGCTCCTTACCAACAATAAACACATATAAATATATTTTAAACTCAAGTTACTTAAGTATGGTCTTATATGCACACAGACTTTTTTAATACCTGCCTCATACTCTAAATTACTTCTATACTAATAAATATATATAAATTTAAAGTACTTTAATTGATTCATTCAAGTTCATTCCATTTTTTTTCTTGAAATTTATCTTCTTTCCTGAGAAAAAGATATCTTTGTATTCCCAAATACCACTTAAAATTTACTCATGTTTTAGGGATGGTGAAGAAGGCAGGAACGCCCCCATTTTGGATACACATTATACATTTACTAAATAAGCCTTTGGTTCCTTAGTACATAATCTCCTCATGTACTGACAGCTCTTTGAATTCTGTATCATCTCACATCTTTTCCATGTGCATAGGCTCATAATACTTTTCAAGTCCATACAACCAGAAGACTGAGGGAAGTTATCAGGGTAAATTATTCATATGTATATAGACTAGCTCCTTTAAGGTAATTCATTCCTATAATTGAGCCCCATCTTCAAAAAGTAAGATATTTATTCTTTCAGCTTACTATAACGGGCCCAACCATTGTGTTATTTTACTGGAAATCACAAACTGAGGCTTTTTTCACCAGCTGGTATTTTTTCCAGAGTCCTCTTAAGAAAACTTTTACAAAAAATTAATAACACTTAAAGTAACAGAGAAAATAATAAAAATTCACACACAAAAGAAATTAAGATCTTGTTTACAAACTGTTAACTTTTTCATTATACAATGAGAAAAGTAATAAATAAACCAATACTTACAAATACGGACAAAAAATCAGCCCCAGCACCCAGAAATCACTGGTAAATTGCCTTTGAATTCATGAAAGTGACCTGAAAGTTTAGACAGAAAATGAAATTTAATAATATAAGTAAACTGCATTAAATGTTTTATTAAAGGAGTATATACATTCTGTCTAAAATTTATACTATTTTTAACTCAGGCAGTTGTCCCCATCTATTCTAACAACTTTTTTCAAGATGATAATATCAAAATAAATAATTATTTCATTGTTCTATCTCTAGGAATACAACATCTCTATCCATTACGGCTTTAAAAAAAAAAGGCAGTAGTAAAGTAGGTGTTTAAAGTATCAGTAAATAAAAACAAAAGGGAGAAAAACAATTTTTAAGGGAATAGAAGCTTACAAGTAGTTACATTTGAAAAACATGTTTAATTTATGTCTACAAGTTAAAATTAATGCACTTCACAGAAAATAACTTGGATGTGTCCAACAGGAATATCTTATAGGTAGAATAAAAATGAAAAGATGCATTTCTTGTTCTGCCTAAGGTATGGAACCCATTTAGACATTTAGGCTATATGCAATGCATTCTGCATAAGGCAAAATTCAATCCAAAATTCTTTTGCTTGCACACACTTTAGTTCTGTCTGAAGAAGTAACAGATGCAACTCAAACACACAGAGCTAGCCTTGTAAAAAGTTTTAACTAGCACAATGAGTCACTTTATGCCTCTAAATATCTATGGTTTCCTCTCTCCAGAACCCCCATGCATTAGAAGGTAGTTTGGTAGTTTATTTTTATTGTTTGGTCTAAATACAGCACATTTTTAGTTCCATGAAAACAAAGAAACTTTGTTGCAAGGGCCATATTCTTTCCAAAATGCGAGGATGGCTATGAGTAGTGTTCAACTTAAAATAATAATGGAACTTGAGTTCCTAATTTAGGTCAGAAACTTTCCTACACTTAGAGATTGGTTTGATTCAATACACACTTTTTAAACATAGCTAGTAAACATATAGGTTAGTTAACTAACCAGTTAGTTAGCTAACTAGATTTAAATAGATCCATTCTGGAAAAAAAATGAATCTCGATCAACATCTTTTGTAGGAAACATCATTTTCAACGTTATATTTATAGCACAAATGGTTAAAATGAATTAGGCATCTGAATATGAGATATGAAATAAATATCTAACTCAGCCCTGACTCCTGTTCCTATAATATGTTTTTACCTAAGTGACCCAGATAAATTATTCTATTTTCCAGTCAGGATTGATAAATAATAAAAGTCCTGGGCATTTGGACAGGTTTAAGTATTGATGGCTAATACACTATTAGGTTTCTTCTCTAGACCTCCTTCTCTGTGTAAAGAATGGTTCCTCAGGCCTTCTTCACTCCAGTTTCACAGGTTTCCAACAATTCTATGATGCCTACTTCCACGGGTGTAAGAAATACAGGAGAGTCTGGCCAGGGAAGGTAGCTCTGAATTTACTTTTGGTGTAACACCCATTTCTTCCTCACAGCTTTCTAATGTTTTCAGATCCAGGAGAGCAATTTTATCTGGTATACTATATAACACCATGTGGACACATTCTGTGTACAATTCAAAGCCAGCAAAGAATACTTGTTCTGATATAAGCTATTCTTACATTTTATCCTGCCCTGAGTCGTAAATTATAATTTGAAGTTATCCACAAAATAAATCTATAGCAAAATGCTGTATACCCAAAAGCATAAAATCTGGAAGAATCCAATACTTGTATATTATAAAAATAATCACACCTTGTCTTTCTGGCAACCATTCCTTTAAAAGTATGAGTTAGAATTACACAAGATACACAATATAACCCATCTCTTTCACTTGCATTTAAATAATGGGGGATAAAATAAAATGCATCCAAAAAAATATTGCAGCTAACAAGTATCTCATTTTCTCAATCATTGGACTCTTTGGGAGTTAAGATCTCTAACTCTGGAAATATTTAAAATTGGAACAAATCAGATTCCAGACATTTAGGGCAAATAATATTCTAATATACATCAATGTGAAGTCAATAAATCTCAATTGTCATATCAATGCAATCTTACTACATATGTTAAAAGCAACTCTGACTCACATTATCAACTGATTTACACTATTGGTGGATTTTGGAGCAAACAATTTAAAAAGCATGAGCTTCTAAAGTCACATAGTTAATTGTTATAAAAAAGAGGACTTAAATGCATACTTCTCACAGCAAACAATTTAGGAATAAACAGGTAACATTTTATGAAGGGCAAAGAGTTAAGAATTAACTCACAAAAAACAATTTAAAGTAAGCTACTTCTTTAAGAACTAGAAAAGTTTAGGTCATTTCCAAAATAAAAGTGGCTACTTTGGTCTTGAGGTCAGAGCAAATCACCATCTTTTCTGGAAAATCACAATCTGTTTAGGAAAATGAATCCTCAGAACACCAATCACCATGGATTGTCCCATTCCTCCGTCTGTTCATTCATTCACTCAGCAAATAATGACCATGGGTGAGAGATTGTACCAGACAGTATGAACACAAAAATTTTTTAAAATAAGTAAAATCATTATGTTGTAAACCTAAAACTAATATGTTATATGTAAATTATAGCTCAATTAATAAATACAGCATTTTTTTTATTATATTTGGAAAGAGAGTGAGTGGGAGAGGGGAGCAGAATGAGAGACAGAAAGAATCTTAAGAAGGCCCCATGCCCTGCATGGAGTACAATGCAGGGCTCCATCCCATGACCCTGGGATCATAACCTGAGCCAAAACCAACAGTCAGATGATCAACTGACTGAGCCACCCAGGCGCCCCAATAACTTTTTTTTTTAAAGGTGATGGCCTTTCCCCTCAAGGATCCTTCAAAGAATCAATAATCCAACCTGGGCCACAGACTATTATATCTGGCCATGATGGTGACATTGTTCATATTCTCTGGTTGTCAATCTTTTGGACATCCTTAATTTATTAAATAAAAAGTGAATTGTTACAAGCACTTCAATAAAAAAACAAAAGAATATAAAAAGTAAGTGTATAAATGAAGAAATACAAATGTTCAATAACACAAAAATATCTATAATCTGCCTAATAATCAAAGAAATATAAATAAAATGTTTTCACCTAAAATATTGGCAAAATAATTTATAAACTGGTCAAAAACTAGTATTGGTGACTGTGTGGGGAAAAAATACTTTCATATACCATTGATTAGATTATAAACTGGATACAACTTTTCTGAATAGTAATTTGAGAGTAAGTGTTAAATTTTTTAATGTTGATATCCTTTGAATTTGCAACACTACTTCTAAAAATTATCCTAAAGAATTAATCACAAAAATGTTAAAAGAAATATATATGTAATACTTATGTTCATTACAGAATTTTTATAACAACCCCAAATTGGAAATAACCCACTAACTGGATAAGCAAATTATGATATGTACATATAACACTACTCTATACTCATTAAAAATTATGATATAAATGTATATTTATTGACATAAAAATGATGGCAAAATGTATTGTTGAACTTAAAAATACACATATAATAACCAATCAATTTATAGAAAAGTAAATATGGGTACACGCACACACACGTATGCACACAATTGTCAGAAAGTAAAGCACAGTTTAACAAAAATATTAGCATTGAGTGTATAAGCTTATTTTAACTTCCGTGTAAGCTGGAGTATTTAGATTTTTTTAATGCTTAACATGTCTAATTTGTCCCCAAACAATAAAGCTATTTCTAAAATTCAGTATATTACTTATCCATTCAAAAGCAGTCACCCAAATCCAGACTAACTTGCTTTTAATTTGGCAACCGAAGCCAAATACTAATTAGGTTACAAAAAGAAAAACCACTGAATTACAAGGCAACTTCAAACAATTTTCTTGACATCAAGTGAAGAAACCATAAACATTTTCACAAAAGCATGTCCCACTCTACCAAAAATAGGTAAGAGATCAAAAGTAAACAGCAAATAAAAACACTGCCACCTCCCTGTATAATTATACTTTAAAAGTTTAAAAGCTTTCAAACTAGATTTTTTTTAATCTTGCTTAAAGCTGTCTCTAAGCCACACCTATTTCTTTTTTTATCCCCATCCATTATTATTATTATTATTATTATTATTATTATTATTATTTGATTTAGCAAGAAGGTTCAAGTATCAAATGAGTGGTTGGATTAAATGACCTTCTGACCCTGAGAGTCAATGATTCTAAGGTATTTTTTAAGTACTGAAGTGCTTCCAAAAACACTTGTAACAAAATTTTGTTCACCTTTACATTAAATTATAGTATCACATGTTTCAAACTCAGGTCAAGGATTAAAATTTGTTTAATTTATTGAATCATTGACTTCTGAGTTAAAACAACTCCCTTTAAAGCATTTATTTTTTCAACTGACTTGAAAAGATATCAGTGTCTTGTCTTTTATACATCAAAATAAGAATTAGGGAGGCATTAAAAAATATCCTGTATGCAAATTCAATCAAATACATTTTTGTAGAGATTTCATTTTGCATTACAACTGAAACTTTCCCCCAACCTGCATCAATTTTTAAAAAATAAAACCTTTTTTACTATTGTCATCACTTCTGTTCTTTATAGATGGCATCAGTAGGCAAAAACGGTGTGTCTTGAACTCCATAATTCTTAGCTTTCCTTCTTAATAATTATACTAAATTGTGTAGAATTTGAATTAACTATAAAAGTGAAATGTGAAATTCATTTTTCAAAGGAAATGATACCAAGTTAATGCCCAATTTTTTTTTGCTAATGCCCAACTTTTTTTAGCACACATGCTAACAAGAACATCGCAATAGTGAATGGAAAATGACGGTTTAGTTACTGACATTTCCATCTTCTAAGACAAAAGTAAGAGTGTTTCTGAAATGTCAAGAAAGACAATTTCAGATGCTACCTAGTTCAACACTCTGCTTTCCTGAAACAAGAACCTACTTCCTCAAAGAAATAGGAATTTTCCCTTAAAGATCTCCAAAGGTGAAGCTGCTGGATGGCTCAGTCTGTTAAGTGTCTGGCTCTTGATCTCAGCTCAGGACATGATCTTGTGGTTCATGGGATCAAGCCCTGAGTGGCGCTCTTTGCTGACAGTGCAGGGCCTGCTTGGGATTTTTTCTCTCCTCCCTCTTTGCCCCTTCACCCACTTGCACTTTCCCTCTCTCTTTTTTTTTCTTTTTTTTTTTTAAATGAAATTTATTGTCAATATGGTTTCCATACAACACCCAGTGCTCATCCCAACAGGTGCCCTCCTCAATACCCATCACCTACCCTACCCTCCCTCCCATCGCCATCAACCCTCAGATTGTTCCCAGTTTTTAAGAGTCTCTTATGGTTTGGCTCCCTCCCTCTCTAACTTTTTTTTTCCTTCCCCTCCCCCATAGCCTTCTGTTAAGTTTCTCAGGATCCACATAAGAGTGAAAACATATGGTATCTGTCTTTCTCTGTATTACTTATTTCACTTAGCATAACAGAAGAATTCTCCTCAAAAGAAACTCCAGGAAGTAGCGATAGCTAATGAATTGATCAAAAACAATTTAAGCAATATAACAGAACAAGAATTTAGAATAATAGTCATAAAATTAATCACTGAGCTCCCTCTCTCTTTCAAAATAAATAAATAAACATTTTTAAAAATCTCCAAAGGTAGTTATTATTAAAGCCTACTTCTAATAGCCTATTCATGTACTCTATGCTGCTCAACCTACATCTTCAATATGATTTCAGTACTGAGGGCTACTCAGAAGGAACACTGAGAAGCATCCAGAGAAAAATGTCTAAGATCTCTTACAGGAGTAATGCTACATTAGAATGGTTGCATGTTTTTTTTTTTTAATGTTTTTATTTATTTTTGAGAAAGAGACAGAGCATGAGCAGGGGAGGGGCAGAGAGAGAGGGAGACACAGAATCTGAAGCAGGCTCCAGGCTCTGAGCTGTCAGCACAGCGACCGAGGCGGGGCTCTAATTCACAGACTGTGAGATCATGACCCGAGCCGAAGTCGGATGCTTAACCAACTGAGCCACCCAGGCGCCTCAGAATGGTTGCATGTTCTAAATATTATTAGTTGAAATAAACTTTAGAGACCATCTAGTCCAATGGTTCTCAAACACTTTGGTCTTAGGACTCCTTTACATTTCTTTTTTTTTTTTTTTTTTAACATTTATTCATTTTTGAGAGGCAAGAGAGACAGAGCATGAGCGGGGAAGGGACAGAGAAAGGGAGACACAGAATCCGAAACAGGCTCCAGGCTCCGAGCTGTCAGCACGAAGCCCGACGCGGGGCTCAAACCCACGAACTGCAAGATCCTGACCTGAGCCGAAGACGGTTGCTCAACCGAGCCACCCAGGCGCCCCAGGACTCCTTTACATTTCTAAACATTATTGAAAATCCCAAAGGGCTATGGTTACTTTCATCAATATTAATTAGAAACTAAAGTTGAGAAAAAAGATTATTCATTTAAAATAAATAATAATCATTCAATGATGAGCCTATTGCATAGTAACACAAAAGCATAAGTTTTAAAATATATTTGCCACAATAAAAAAATTAGAAGACAGGCATTGTTTTGCATTTTTGCAAATCTCTTTAATAAAAGACAGCTAGATTACCATAGGTGCCACTGCATTCAATCTATTGTGAGATGTTGATTTGGTAGAAGCATGCGAAAGTATCCAACTTCACACAGATATTAAGTTGGAAAGAGGCAGAGTGTTTCAATAGCCTTTCCAGACAACTGGAGCTAGTCTTCTTTGATATCAAAATTTGACAAGTAATAGTTTCTCAAAGGTTAACTGCAATATGAAATTTGAAGCCTGAATATCAATGAACTTTTTCTATTCTCTTACTTTTAAAACCCACTGATCTTTAAATGCATCTTTTACCTTTGCATGATTTTGTAGCATCATGCATTGGTTCATTTGGGAAAATATCAGTACACTGAGTTGTGTAGATTTTCAAAACATTGACATATTTCATTATTCAGTTTTTTAAAAATCGCATTTGTTAATATCACCACCAATCTTTTCAGAAAAGTTTCTACGTATTGGGGATGACTCCCCATCAAGTTCATGATGGTCGATACAAGTTTTCCAATTATTTATTTTTTCTTGAAAGTTCAAATTTTATTATTGACAGCAGTGTCAGTTGCTTTTCTTAAAATGGCTGGCTGATTCACTTTGCTCATTTTTGAGACTATGTCTGCCAAGCAGATGTCTAAACAACCACTGTGTGTCTTTTGGTTATTCTTTCAAGTAAAAATGAGGTTCTATGAAAAAAAGTAGTTAGTTCAGCTTGCAACTCAATCACACACATGATTTTCCTCAAGAAACGTATACTTCCCATTTCATCACAAAATATTAGAAAATATGCTCAAGGGTCAAGAATTAATAAAATCTATCATTTTTCCTGCTTCACCTACAACATTCTTAAGCAAAACCAGATTTTTCATGTGTGAGTAGTGATGATTAAAAAAAAAAAATTCAATGACTAGTAATGTAATTTGGTGCCAGTGCCTTGATTGTGCTAAGGCACCAGCAATTTTGCCCCAAATTGCTTTCCATCCTCAGTGTAAACGTCAACATAGTGAACAGGCAAATAGCACCTTGGTAGTATGATGAAAATAATTTAGACTTTTCAGACCTCTCAAAGGGTCTCAGGGATTCCCAAGTGTCCATGGACCACATTTTGATAACAGCTTATCATTCTGATACTCCATTTTGAAGCTAAGGATAAACTAGATAGTTATCTAGTTTAATATTTTCAAGCCAACAAAGAGGTATATAGTGCAGTTGAGTGTAATATGGTAAATACTGATTGCAAGTCAGTTGCTCTTTCTTCTTCCCAAAACAAAGCCAGTCTAGAGGTAGATGGTGCTTAAGAACTACTATGCCAGTTTCCTCTCAAAGTCCCTACCACTCTAAGATTTTACAATTTTATATTTTATCCACATCCACTGGGAAGTACGTACTTACACTTTAATGTAACATTTCCTAAGCCTACTTTAACACATTGTAGATGGTCAGGTTAAGGTATTTCTGGGTCAGAAGAAGAGAAATTAAGGTATTTCTGGATCAGAAGAGAAGAAATTAATGTTGCATTTCTTAGGCCCACCAGTTCACCTCTACCAACATGTGCACCAGAATAGTCAATCATAAGATTGACACATTTTCACAACTGACAAAATTTTAGTGCTCTCCTGAAATAACAATTCAAGATGATCTATCTGTGAACAAGAAAGTCAGTATAAAAATTGTGTCTACATGAAAAATGAATGAGATTATTTAGAAGAAGACAGCACGTCTTACACTTTACAAAGGCTTATTGCTTATTGCTATGAACCAAGACCAAAATATAGACCACAAACTTCCAAAACCTATTTGCAATATCATTGTGTAACTTAATCCCAAAAACTGTTATATTTTGAGGTCTTGACTATAAAAAAATTCATAAACACAACATAAGGCAGCAAGGTCACTTGACCAGAATCAAAGAAAAAATGAGCTATGGGCCAAAAAAATTTGGAATATGTTTTGTAACTTTTCACTCCATAAATTTGTTCTCTTTCATGTCTTCTTTCACATCCATGCTATTCTTTGTAAAATATACTTCTTGGAAATAACTCCTATCATTGTGTTTTTTAATACACCTATTTTTCTTGCAGCCTATCTGATTTCAGACATACATGGTATCAATTTCGTAACAAAATTCAGAGAAAGTCTTGTGTGAGTAGGACTGGAGAAAAAAGTGATTATCAAAACATAATCCTCAAACTCCCTATATCAGAACTGCTGGGATGCTTATTAAAATTAATTTTTATGAGCTTCCAGGTGGCTCAGTCGGTTAAGTGTTTGACTCTTGGTTTTGGCTCAGGTCATGAGCTCATGGTTCGTGGGATTGAGCCCTTTGTGTGGCTCCGTGCTAACAGCGTGGAGCCTGCTTGGGATTCTCATGCTCTCTCTGCCCCTCCCCTGCACATGTGCATGTGTGCACTTCTCTCTCTCTTCAAAAATGAATAAATGAACTTAAAGAAAATAATTTTTAAAAAAGACTGTTGGGTCCCACCCAAACCTGTTGATTATGCAATTCTGAGAGTATGGCCTAAGAATCTATCTTAGATCATAGCCCCCAGTTAATTCCTATGCACACTAAAATTCAATAACTTTTGGGTTAAAGGGCAACTGTGTAAATGTGGGTAAGCTCACAAAAACTTTTGTGCATAAATCAAAATCTTGTAACTCCATAAAATATTTTATCTTACAGAAAAGATTCTCAATGATTTTGGAATTCCTATTTTTAAAAAATAAAGTGTTTTTTAAATGAAAGGAGGATTAGAAACTAAACACAGGAATTTAACTTAAAAATTAAGTCTAAATTATTGCAGGATGTTGTTGTGGTTTTTTTAATCTGAGAATGACACAAGCAATTCTCCAGCAATTTAATTAACATTTCTGAGGGCCCACAGGATGCATACCATGAATTGGGACCTCTAGGGATACAGAATAATAAAGCACAATTCCAGATCTCCAGCAACTGACAATTTGGATTCATTGTAAGATAAATATAGTTAGAATAGCCTCAACATTTGCAGTGCATTATCGTAACCAGAAAGAGGAAAGGATTCCATCCCTGCTGAGTTTTCTCTCCCACATTCTGTTCACAAAATAAAATCTCAGAACATTTTAAAAGCATTCACTTAATAAAAACTTGCAAAAAGTACTAATTTCTAAGCCCATAATTTTTTTTAAATCAGCCCACTATTTTCTATAGAGTAAACTGATAGACAAAGGAGGAAGGACTGTTCTTTGCACTTGTTCTAGGTAGTTAAATCAAGATAAATTTGAAGACATCTAAAAAGGGTCCATTTTGACACTCATCTTAAGACACTCTTCTTGTTTCCATTCTCAGTACCACTCCCTCTTAACCACAAATAATGACTTCAATAATGGAGCTGTGTCATTTAAAGTATCAGGCAAATAACACCAAGTTACTTAGATGAGTTGACACCGCCTGTTGTGCAAATATGTACTTAGAATAAGATTATAAAAATAACAGCTGCATTATCAACTGGATTCAGACCAGAACAACTTATGTGAATGCAGAGTTAACATGGTCTGAACTTGCTACATAGCATGCATATAGCACTTTATAAGCATTTCTCAGTTCGTGATAGAAATTGAAAAGGGGAGAGATGCTAAAAGAAGAGAAAAATAGATCTGGTGACTATAGGCCAATTATCTAAGAGTCCTGATTCCTAGAATAAATCACAGTTATTCATCACTTACTAAATGTTTGCTCTGCACCATGCACTATGTTAAGCACTAAAAAACCAAAAATGAATAGAGTTCGTAACTTCAAGAAGCTCATAGCCTAGTAAAGCAGACAAATAATTAGCTTTGTGTGAAATGTGTTAGGTGAAGAAAACAGATTATAAAACTATATAATCTCGTTTTCTGAAATAAAGAATATGAATAAGAGAGGTGCCTGGTTGGCTCAATCAAGTATAGCATGTGACTCTTGATATCAGGGTTGTGAATTCAAGCTCCACTTTGGATGTAGAGATTACTTAAAAATAAAGTCTTTTTAAAAATCCTTAAAATATATATAAATAAATAAATAGTATGCATAAGAAAATGGAGATACAATTATTTACCCTCCAAAGTTTTAGTAATGATTAGATATGAACATGCTAAATGGAAATGTCTTCTATAAATGTATTTCTCTTTTTGCTTTTTCCTTGAAATATGCCCGAGTCACAACTTACACCAATGAACTGTAGCTAATATAAACACCCATATTTTAAAGAAGAATGTCTCAAGGATTTGTGACGTTAAGAGCTGTGTCCTTGGCAATGCTACCTCATCATCACACTCAATAACTACACACTGCATACTCAAGGGGAGCTCAATCATACACTATAGTTTAGTCTTTTCTCAGACTTAATAAGTCTTTTGCTCACTCTCAAAAACACAGAAACAAATGAAGAGAATCATGTGGAAAGATCCTTATCCTTTTACTGCAGATTCTTCATAACATCTTAAAGATTTCTCTGTACAGTCCACCTGGCATCTATCAGATATTACCTCACTTCCTATATGAAAAATAACAGGGATACCAGGATGAGATGCATCCAAGTTTACAGACAACGAAATAGACACATAACTCACGTAGGACCATATGAAAAATTAGTGACAGAGCTTTCATTTTAAGTCAGAGTTTCCTATCACTGGGCTTGTGTTCATTCTGTGAGGGACATAATCACCTGTCACTTCATCTGTAGAATGGGATACTTGGCATTCACTTCTCTCATAATATATCAGTTTCAATACGTTGCTCTCTCACTTAACTCATTTGATAAAAGATGCTTTGCAAAACGAAAATGGGTTAAATCACTGGATTCTTAAATACATTTCTCCAGTGCCAGCACTTCCCCATCTTCCCCAGTTCCAATCAATTGCCAATTTCTGTATCTTCTTGTCCTGGAATTTTCCTAATTTCCCTTTCTTTTTCTGAGATCTACGATGAGACTGATGGAACTCTGTGTGTGTGTGTGTGTGTGTGTGTGTGTGTGTGTGTGTGCGCACGTGTGTGTGTGTGTGTGTGTGTGTGTTTCTGTAGCTATCCATAGGGAAAATACCCTGCTACACGCTACATAATTCTCATTTCCCTACATTAATGCTCTCATGCTAGCAATGGGACAAAAACCACTGCCTTTTTTAATATGAGGAGATGGGAGAAATTCACAGAGCTCTCCAATACTCAAATCCTAGACCTAAATTAAAAAAAAAAAAAGATCAAACATTATAAAGAAAATTCTATAGGCCAACCATTGATATTTATTTATTTATTTATTTATTTATTTATTTTCTCATTAAATCCTATTTACTTTGTGATGGGATTACTATCCTCATTTTATAAATGAAAGAAAATGAAACTCAATGGGATTAGATATTCACAAAGGTAGTAAATTGGCAGGGTTGGCACTCAAATTCACAATCTCTGGTTTCAAAACTAGTGCCCTGTCCTTACTGCGTTTAAATAACATTCCTTAACATTTCAGAACCTAGCCCATTTAAAACCTATGGTAAAAGAGCTTCTAAATCCCACCATTTCTGTACTCTGACCCTACTCCTGTGTTTCAACCACCAGAGTTCTCTAGGTCAGGTCCTACCCCAAGTCCACACATCAGCCTGTAATTCAAAGCCTCCTTGCATCTTCTAGCTCAGAGTAGCTTCCCAGAACAATTTTACTTGACAAAGAAACAATTTTAAAAGCATTTTTACTTTAAAAACAATTTTACTTGACAAAATGCTTCTTCTTAAAAAATTAAAATTTTTATCATATATATCACATACACAATATGAAAACTTATAAAACTAAAAGAAATATTCTAAGGCCAAGGATGCTATATTATACATCAAATAAACAATGTATATTTGAGGTGATTTCAAAAATTAAATATAGAAGTTTAATCTCTTTCCAAGAATAAAATAATCTAAATAAATTTTAGGTTTAAAAATATTAATGTAAATATTACACAAGTACAATAATTAAATAATGCATTACTGGCACAGAATGATAGGCAGATAAATTTTTCTGAAAATCTAAAAACAAATGGCAGTTTATAGAAGACTCTATTATATAAGATACTTCAAGTCAGTGGAGAAATAATAAACTACTCAATAAATAATAAACTATTCAATGAAGAGAGGTAGACATTTAGGGAAAAAACTGCATTAAATCCCTACCACTTTATACTAATATAAATTCCATATGAATTATTTAAATGTAAAATCTAAAAACATAAATAATCTTTTAAAAAATCTAAATGACTTGCATAATATAAAGATTATACTTTTTTAGATAAGAAATACCTAAGCATCACATTAAAACAGGGAGAAGATTGGGGCGCCTGGGCGGCTCTGTCGGTTAAGCGTCCGACTTCGGCTCAGGTCATGATCTTGCGGTTTGTGAATTTGAGCTCTGACAGAGGGTCAGGCTCTGTGCACACAGCTCAGCCTGGAGACTGCTTCCGATTCTGTGTCTCCCTCTCTCTCTGCCCTTCCCCTGTTCACGCTCTGTCTCTCAATAATAAGTAAACGTTAAAAAAAATTTTTTTAATAAAAAACAAAAATAAATAAAATGGGGAAAAGATTAATAAATTGACTACATTAAAATTTTTTAACTTCTATATTAAAAAGAAGACCACCAACAAAGTTAAAACACAAACCACAAACTGAAAAAAGTATATTTTTGGTATGGTATAACAAAAGGGAGTCTTAAAACTCAAAAATCAATAAGAAAAAAATAGAAAAATAGGCCATAAAAATAACTGGAATATTTACAAATGAGAAAATGGAAAAAGCAAATAAGCTAAAAAATGTACTCAATATCACAATACATTTCTAAAATGCTACATAATACAACAAAACATACCTCAATAAAAGATAACATTTTTAGCAAAAATTTAAAATATTGTTAATATTTAATGTTTATGAGCATGAGGAATTGGGCACTCCTATTCATGGATGAGAATGTAACATACCACAAAATATTTAGAGGGCAATTGGACAATTCTGCATTCCCTGTATCACTTTTAGAAAAAAACTTGAACAATATGAAAAAGTGTAAGAAAAAAGTAAAAACTGCCCGTTTTAATACATCCAAATTTTTAATGTACATGTCTTTTGATTAAAAAACTCTATTTCTATTTTATCCTAAGTAAATTATTGCACAAGGACATATGTACAAAAATGTTCACTGAAATATTGTTTATGCTAGCAAGTAGCTGGAAACAACAAAAGGTTCATAAATATTAGAATAAGTAGAGTACAACCACAAAATAGAGTATAATGCAATCATTTAATTGTGGTATATATCCATATTTATCATCAAGGAAGATATCTGCAGCCTATTGTTACTGGGGGGAAGGAGTGGACAGTGAAGGCTTAGGAAGCATATATATTTTTTCCATTAATATAAAAACATATAAATTATTATATGGGTATGTATGCATATGAACACAAAAAATATATACACTGCAAAATGTAATTTATGAGTGTTGAAGTCTACATATAAATGTATACATATATATGCATAATTAGAAAAAGAAAAGATATGCAGCAAAAGGTTATCCATGAGTGTTAAGATTATAAATTAGGGGTAACTGGGTGACTCACTAGGTTAAGTGTCTGACTTCAGCTCAGGTCATGATCTCATGGTGCATATGTTTGAGCCCCGCGTCAGGCTCTGTGCTGACAGGTCAGAGCCTGGAGCCTACTTCAGATTCTGTGTCTCCCTCTGTCTTCACCCCTCACCCACTCACTCTCTCTCTCTCTCTCTCAAAAATAAATAAACATTAAAAAAATTATTATAAATTAAACTTTCTCTTTTTCTCTATTCTTTTTTTTTCCCCTGGACTTTTTACATGCATTGGCATTCATTTCTTGTAGAATCAGAAGAAAAAAGGCTTTTTATTTAAAAAGAATTAAAAGGGTAGTTCTATTTTTAATTCTTTGAGGAACCCCCATACTACTTTCCAGAGTGGCTGCACCAGTTTGCATTCCCACCAACAGTACACAAGGGTTGCCTTTATTCCATATTTTTGCCAGCACCTGTTGTTCTTGTACTGTTGACTTTAGCAATTGCTCTAGTAGGTATTTACCCAAAGAATACAAAAATGCTAATTTAAAGGGATACATACACCCTGATGTTTATAGCAGCATTATCTACAACAGCCAAATTATGGAAACAGCTCAAGTGTCCATCAACTGATGAATGGATAAAGAAGATAAGGGATAGATAGAAATAGATGGATAGATACACATACACAATCAAATAGCACTCAGCCATTAAAAAGAATGAAATCTGGCCATTTGCAACAACATGGATGGAGCTAGACAATATTATGTTAAACGAAATAAGTCAGTCAAAGACAGACAAATATCATAGCATTTCACCTATGTGTAGAGTTTAAGAAACTGTAAAACAAATGAGAAAGGAGAGGGGGAAGACACTTAATGATACAGAACAAACTTATGGTTACCAGAGGAGAGGCCAGGGGCAAGGGGATGTGCTAAATAGGTGATGGGGATTAAGGAGGGCACTTGTAATAAGTACCAGGGGTTGTATGGAAGTGTTGAATCACTATATCATACAACTAAAACTAACATTTCACTGTATGTTAATTAACTGGAATTTAAATAAAAGCTTTTTTAAATTTTTTAAAAATAAAAATAAATTTGAATAATTTTTAAATAGATGAAGATTTAATTAAGATTCAAACCCAACTTTTTTTTTCAATATATGAAATTTATTGTCAAATTGGTTTCCATAAAACATCCAGTACTCATCCCAAAAGGTGCCCTCCTCAATACCCATCACCCACCCTCCCCTCCCTCCCACCCCCCATCAACCCTCAGTTTGTTCTCAGTTTTTAAGAGTCTCTTATGCTTTGGCTTTCTCCACTCTAACCTTTTTTTTTTCCTTCCCCTCCCCCATGGCCTCCTGTTAAGATTCTCAGGATCCACATAAGAGTGAAAACATATGGTATCTGTTTTTCCCTGTATGGCTTATTTCACTTAGCATCACACTCTCCAGTTCCATCCACGTTGCTACAAAGGGCCATATTTCATTCTTTCTCATTGCCACGTAGTACTCCATTGTGTATATAAACCACAACTTCTTTATCCATTCATCAGTTGATGGACATTTAGGCTCTTTCCATAATTTAGCTATTGTTGAGAGTGCTGCTATAAACATTGAGGTACAAGGGCCCCTATGCATCAGTACTCCTGTATCCCTTGGGTAAATTCCTAGCAGTGCTACTGCTGGGTCATAGGAAAACCCAACTTTTTTTTAAACCAAGTTACAACCTCAAAAAATGATGCTGAAAAAAATAATCCTAACTAATGTCAGTAAGAATAACAGTGCTAAGTCTAAAATGCTGGGTTGAAATCTACGGTACAGGGAAAATGATGAGACCTACTACAGTTAAACAAATTCAGTGTGTGTGAATATACATATTATACATGCATACATATGTATGTAGGTATGTTATAGCCATAACATACATAGATATAAATGTGACATACCTGTATTATATATTTATCTACTTATAATAAATGATTGGGCCTTCCTAAAAAGGTTTTAGGAAATTGGCATGCCATATTTCCATAAAGTTTGTAGAAGTTATAATGATAGCATGAAGTATTATTTGATTATGTTAACATATTCTTCCTACAATAGCAGTGTATTAAATTTGACAAATTTAGCTAAGAGTCTTCAAAATATCCATCTCTTTGACCCAGCTCTACTTGTAAGAATCTGTCTTAAGGAAATAGTCATAAACACAAAAATAACTTTTGTACAAATATATTTATACCAGCATTGTTTAAAAGAGTAAAAGTAAAGAGGCAGATTATAGATCCTACTTATGTAAAATAAGGATAGATATAAATGTGCTTACATAGGCATTGACAAATACTGGAAACTCTTCATAGTGAGAGAAAGATCTTTACTTTTCATTTTACATGTTTCCAGATTTGAATTTGGACATGAGAATGATTATATTTTTATAAACTAAAATGCAAAAGAAAAAAAGAGATAAAATGCCAATAACAATAATAATTTCAAGCAACCTATATCTAAAAATAGGGGAAAGTGTAAGTAAAATAGAGTCCACTCACAAGGCATAAATATTTCATGGTTATCAAAACTTTTATGTTGAATCCTTGGGTAATAGCATGTCAATAGAACCCTGGGTAAATGCTCATGTGATAATAATGAAGCAAAAAAAAAAAAAAAGAATAAAAATTATATTCACATACTTTAAAAAAAATAAAAGAAAGGCTGGGAACTATTAACCTGTTAACAAACACTGCTACTAGGTATGAGAGTAGAGCTAAATTTTTTCTTTTCTTTATACATTTGTACTTTTCTAAATTTCCACAATGCTGAACATTGTTCAGTGGAAAAAGCATATTAAGCAGAAAAAAGTATGCAATTCTATTTTATACAGCGTTCACACTCACAAATGTCGTTATCTTGACCAACATTCAAAGAATTTTTTTTCTGAACATGCAAGTAAACCTCTTAATTAATAATGTGAGTTCTATACCTATATCGAAAAATAAGAGAAAGTTTAGGTAAAATATAGCCCATTACTAGATATAATGTTATTGTGGCAATTAAACCTTTTCTTTGTAACCCTAGGCAATGGCAGGGGAAAATGCTCATGTGGTTTATGTCCACTCTGTTATATAACAGTCTTAATTTAGCCAATAGAATTACCTAACTTCTTTCGAATCAGCAATATTCTTCTGAAGGTACAGAGTCAGGTGTATCAACTACTTTTTCCTTGATAAGTAACTTAAGTTTCCTTATCTGTAAAATGCACATGATAATAGTATTTTGCCTCACAAATTTGTTGCTAAGACTAATGAGAGTACTTTATATGTAATTAGTACAGTCTCCTGGCACTTAGTTACTCAATAAATGGTAGCAACTGTTACTATCATGGGCATGGTTGCATCTAAAATATTTAGTTACTCTCTCCTTTCTATTAGGATAGACTGTATGCAAGACTAATTAGAATGAAAGAAGGATGTTTTCTAAATTACAAACGGAGGGGCGCCTGGGTGGCTCAGTTGGTTAAGCGACCAATTTCAGCTCAGGTCATGATCTTGCAGTCTGTGGGTTCAGGCCCCGCATCGGGCTCTGTGTGGGCAGCTCAGAGTCTGGAGCCTGCTTCATATTCTGTCTCTCTCTCTCTCTCTCTCTGCCCCTCCCCCACTCATGCTCTGTCTCTCTCAGAAATAAATAAACATTTAAAAAAATTTTTACATAAATAAATGAAATAAAATAAAATAAAATAAAATAAAATAAAATAAAATAAAATTACAAACAGATATTTAAACACCAGAATCAACTTAAAATAGTTGTATGTGAAAAATACTAAATTGTATCTGGGAAGTTACTTATTTAAACTCCTATTCCACAAATATACATTTTTATAAGAATGTAATATTTACTATTGGTACATTTAAGTAATTGTAAGCACACAGAACCTTAAAATAAAGTCAGCGGTGCTTGAACAGCTAACCTCCTAGAGTAACAATTACATTGAATAGTATGAGTTTTTTAATCTTCTTTAATATTTATTCCATTATTTCTCACTCTATAGAGCAACAGGAACCAGAAGGCAGTCTAGTTTAGTGAAAAAGAACAAAGACTCGGAGGCTGACATAGGTTCAAACCCTATCTCTGTCACTTATTATTGATGTGTGATCATGAGCAATTATTAAATTTCTCTGCATCTTAGTTTCCTCATATGTAAAATAAAAATAATTATATTCCCTACCTCAAAAGATGTTTAAAATAATTAAATGAGATGATATATAAAAATGTCTAGCAACATGTTGAGGCCACAAGCAAAGTAGAAAGTGCTCAAGAAATTTTCTGACCATTATTAACAGGAATCAAGAAACATTTTCTGTAAAAAGACAAATAGTAAGTGATTTCAGTTTTTTTAAATTTTTAATGTTTATTTATTTAGAGAGAGAGAGAAAGAGAGAGCATGTGTGAGCATGGGAGGGGCAGAGAGAGAGGGAGAGAGGGAATCCTAAGCAGGGTTTCGGGGCGGGGGGGGGGGGGGGGGGGCGGTGCTCCATGTGGAGCTCCACCTGGGGCTCGAGCCCGCAAACCATCAGATCATGACCTGAGCTGAAATTAAGAGTTGGATGCTCAACCAACTGAGCCACCCAGGTGTCCCATAAATGATTTAAGTTTTAAAATCCATAATACGGTCTCTGTCACATCTACTCAACTCTGTCATCATAGAGCAAAAGACACAGATGACACATAAATAAATGGGCATGGCTATATTCCAATAAAATTTTATACACAAAAATAGGTAGCGAGCCAGATTTGGCCACCTAGACATAGTTTGCTCAACACTAGTTTAGTGGCCTCCCCACATGGAGATCGACTAAATGGCTCTCTAATCTATGAACACTAGAAATACTCCTTCAATAATCATATCTGCTAGATCAGTGTTTTCCAAAGTGTATTCTCTAGAACACTTGTTTCCTGAATTAACAGATGTTACACTTCAATAAGATTCTATGATTCTAAGAGTTTGGGAAATTCTTGGTTGAATAAATTTTATATCTGTATAACTTTTCTAATACATTAATGTTTTTTGTAAATCTCAAAAAGAACACGTGGAGTGCAACTTATTATTATTTTGGCAAAATTTTTGGAATGCATATCCACAAAGAGATGTGGATATATAAATAAATAAAATGGGCAAAAAAAGTCCCTGCCTTAATTGAGTTTACATTCTAATGGGGGGCCAAGAATAAGCAAAATGACTAATATGAATAGTATTTTGGATGATGGTAAGTGATATAGAGAAAAGCAAAGCAGTTGGAGAACAGGGCATGCCAGATTTGGAAGTATGATGCACAGGATGTTCAGAGATTAAATGTAAATGGACAAATACTCCAATTTTAAAATATAGAAGTGTTGAATCACTGTACTATACACCTGAAACTAATATTACACTGTATGTTAATTAACTGGAATTTAAATAAAAACTTTTTAATTTAAAATATCAAATACCTTTTAAAAGAAAATAAAGATTTAATTAATGAAATCCTCATTACATGTGGTTTATAAGAGACCCTTCTAAAACATAAGAATACAAGAAAAATAACAGTAAACAGATTTAAAAATATAACATGCAAACACTACCAAAAGAAAATTCTATTATCAAACAAGGATGACTTAAAAGCAAAGAACACTATTAGAGATAAAGGTAATCATTCTGAATAAAAGAGTCAATCCACCAAATATATATTTTCATATACATAAAACACATATTAAGATATGATTCTTAATCTGTATGAACCTAATGACACAGTCTCAAAATACTTAGCTAAATTTGACAGATATACAAAGCAAAATAGACAAAATAATAATTAGGATAAAGATTTTAAAATATCTCTCTTGATAAATGATAAAATAAGTGGACTAAAAAAACAGGAAAAATATATTATTTAAATAATATAATCAGCAAATTTGATTTAATTAACATATTTAGAATGGTGTACCAAACAACTGCAACAACTGCACAATAAACATTATTTTTAAGCAAATATCATACAATCATGCTTAATGGTAAACTATCAAAAGCTCTTTCTCGGAGATAGAGAATACAATGATGCCCATTATCACTGCTTCTACTCTCACCATTGTATTTTCAAGTCTTAAACAATACAAGGCAAGAAAAAGAAATACAAGTATAAGGATTAAAAAAAGAAATACAGGTATAAGGTATTAGGAAACCAATATTGCACTGTATGTTAACTAACTAAAATTTAAATTAAAAAAAAGAAGAAATCGGGGCGCCTGGGTGGCTCAGTTGGTTAAGCGGCCAACTTTGGCTCTGGTCATGATCTCGCAGTCCGTGAGTTCAAGCCCTGCGTTGGGCTCTGTGTTGACAGCTCAGAGCCTGGAGCCTATTTCAGATTCTGTGTCTCCCTCTCTCTGACCCTCCCCCGTTCATGCTCTCTCTCTGTCTCAAAAATAAATAAACGTTAAAAAAAATTTTTTTTAAATAAAAATAAAAAAGAAATCAAATTGTCATTCTGTGCAAATAATATGATTGTATAGGTAGAAAATGTTAAAGAATCTACAGATAAAGAATTCTAATCAATAAGTGAATTTGGCAAGTTTGTTTCATGCAAGGGTATTGTATACAAAAGTACTGCATTTCTATATACAACCCCAAACAAAACAGAATTTATAAATGCCATTTACCTAAAGCCATTATGAATGTCAAATATCTAAGTAAAATGTTTAGTGAAGGAAATGCAAGACCTCACTGCAGTAAACTATAAAACATTTTTTAGAATAAGTTAAAAGACTTAAGTGGAGAGTTCCATTATGCTCATGGATTGGAAGACTCAAAACTGTAATGAAGTCAATCTCCTCAAATTAATATATAAATAAAATCAATGCAATTCCAAAATAAAAATTCCAACAGTTTGGTGCATGTGAATATGTATTTATACATAACTTGCTAAGTTGATTCTAAAGTTTATGTGAAAATCCAAATGTCCAAGAAAAGCCAAGAAAATCTTGAAGAACACAAAGGACAGACTTGCTCTACTATATATCAAGACTTAGAACAAGCAGTAGTAATTAAGACGAGAGAAATTGGCCCAAGGGGAAAAACAATCCAAAGAAATAGAATCAAGAGCACAGAAGGAAAAAAAAAACAACTAAGCAGATATAAGTACTTGATTTACAACAAAATTTTAAGTTGGCACTACTAAGTGGTGGGGAAAGGATAGGGTTGATTTTGTTGTTTGCTTTTTCAACAAATGATGCTGGGTCAATTACACATCCACATGGAAAAATAAAATAAAACCTGACCCCTACCTCACATCATACTAAAAAATTAGTTCCAGGTGGTCAATAAGTCTAAATTTGAAAGGTAAAACAACAACCAGAAATTCTTAACCTCAGATCAATGAACCTCTAGGGGTTCCATGGAAAGGTTTCGAAGGTTCCATGAACATCTCAAAGTTGAACATAATCATGTGTTATTTTCCTGGGGAGATTATCTATTCCTTTCATCACCTTCTCAAACAAAACACACTATTCAAAAAAAGTTTAAGAACGTCCTCATGAATTCAAGGTAAGATGTCTTAAGAGATTAAAAATATTAGCTAAAATGGAAAACGTAGATAAATATAATTACATAAATAGAAAGCATTTCTGTTCACAAAAGATACTATTAAGAGACTAAAAGTCACCTCAAAGAATGGGGAAAGATATTTAAAATACACAAAGGACACCATTGATCCCCCTACCTAAGAGTTCCCTGGCCCATTTCTGATTTTAGCCAGAGCTACAATAGACAGCTCTATGTGAGCTGAAACTTTACTGGTTTGGGCAAGTATTTAGTACTCACTGAGCATCCTGCCACCTTCCACTTTAGACCTTCTCTAAAGGCTATGGGAGTACATTTAGCCCAACACAAGCACAGTTTGGAAGTTGGGGGACTAAATGCTCCTAAAGGGAACAGTAAACCACATTGAGTAAGTGCTCCAGACTCCCTTCCTTCAGGAAGGTGTTCCTTCTACACTATTCTCAGAGGTCCTAGAGCAATCAAAGCCCCCAATGCCGATAGTGGTGACCTTAATAATGGCTTTTTTTTCTTCCCTGCCCCACCGTCACCATTCCTTCTCTTCTACTTCTAGAATCACTCTCAAAAAGCCATCTGTACCCTTGTCCTTATCACGGCCTCTGCTTTTGCTGGAACCCAAGCTAAAACAACATATAAACTGGTTTGAACTCAAAATAAATTAAGAATTTCTACAAATCAGTAACCAAAAAAAAAAAAAAAAAAAAAAAGGAATTGAATAGAAAACTAGGCCAAAAAAAAAAAATGAACAAAAAGAAACTGTCAACAAATATGAAAATGTACTAAACATTAATATTTACAGAAGTGCATACTAAAATCATAATGAGATATTACATCATATCCACCAGCATCAAAATAAAAGCTACAAAAACTAATAATCCCAATACTGGGCAAAGGCACATGATAGCAAGAATTTTCATGCACTGCTAGTGGAAGTATAAATTAGAAAGACTTGCAAGACAGTTTGACATTATCTAATGTAGATCAGATACTATATCCTATGATCCAGCAATTCCACTTTTAAGTATTTATCCAACAGAAATGCAACCAAGTGTACAAGAATGCTTACAGTAGCATTATCCATATTAGCCCCAAACTGGAAATGTCTGTCAACAATAGGATGGGTAAGCTGTGATACACTCATGCAATGCAATACTGTACAACAATAAAATGGCACATTACTGCTATACAAAATAAGAAGGGTGGATCTCACAAATGTATTATGAAAGAAAAGAATGCATACATAAAAGGATATATAATGTATGATTCCATTTATATAAATTATAGAAAAACAAGCAAACCAAACTATACTGTTATGGATACATGCTCTGAGCATAAAGAAGAAACAAAACAGATGAACATAGGTGGGAGAGGAGGGGGCAAGCCAGGAAGCAGACGCTTAACTATAGAGAACAAACTGAGAGTTGTTGGAGGGGAGAGGGGTGAAGGGATGGGTTAAATATGTGATGGGTAGGTAGCAAGAAGGGCATTTGTTTTGATGAGCACTGGGTGTTGTATGTAAGTAATGAATCACTAAATTCTACACCTCAAACTAATATTACATGCATGTTAACTAACTAGAATTTAAATAAAAACTTGGAAAAAAAGAAGTGATTGCCATAAAAAAAAGTGATAGTGACAACTTTACCTTTGGAGGAGGAAAGGGAGTAGTAGTTGGTAGAGGAGCAAGAAAGACTTGGGAGATGCTACAAATGTTCTATTTCATGGGGCGCCTGGGTGGCGCAGTCGGTTGAGCATCCGACTTCAGCCAGGTCACGATCTCGCGGTCCGTGAGTTCAAGCCCCGCGTCAGGCTCTGGGCTGATGGCTCGGAGCCTGGAGCCTGTTTCGGATTCTGTGTCTCCCTCTCTCTCTGCCCCTCCCCCGTTCATGCTCTGTCTCTCTCTGTCCCCAAAATAAATAAAATCGTTGAAAAAAAAATTAAAAAAAAAAAAGAATATCTTTGTGTTAAGAAACCATTTCATAGTATATCTCTAGATGGATACATAAGAAACTGGTAATAGACATGGCTTTTAGGAAAGGAAACTGAGAGACTAAGGAACTTGCAGGAAGTAAGTAGATCTACTTTTTACTCTACACTTTCTGTACCTTTATAAATTTTTACCATATATACATATGACCTATTTGAGTAAATACACTTATTTTGGAATCGAGTTTCCCAAAAGTCCTCACAGTCCTTGAGACACAACAAAGATCTTAATCTTGTGAATAAGATATCAAGACTACCTGGCAAGGCTTTATTTATTTATTTGTTTGTTTAATGGTGAGAACATTTAAGATCTACTTTCTTGCTAACTTTCAAGTATATAACAGTATTATTAAATCCCCAGATTATTCATCTTGTAACTGGAAGTTTATTCCCTTTGATCAACATTTCCCTATTTCCCCCCCTAACCCCTCATAACCACCATTCTACTCTCTATTTCAATGAGTTTGGCTCTTTTAGATTCCATGCGTACATGAGATCATACAGTATTTGTCTTTCTCTGGCTTATTTCACTTAGCATAATGCCTTCAGTGTCCATCCATGTTGCTGAAGATGGCAAGATGGCCTTTCTCATGGCTGAATAATGTCCCATTGCATATATATACCACACTTCCTTTATCCATTCATTCATTCATGAACAGATGCTGAGGTTGTTTCCATGTCCTGGCTATTGTGAATGATGCTGCAGTGAACATGATGGTGCCAATAGAGAGGTAGTTTTTGTTTTTATTTTATTTTTTATTTAAATTCAAGTTAGGTAGCATAAAGCATAGTATTGGTTTCAGGAGTAGAATTTAGTGATTCATCACTTACATATAACACCCAGTGCTCATCCCAATAAGAGCCCTCCTTAATGCCCATCACCCATTTTGCCCATCCACCAAGGCTTTATTTTTAAATGGTGCTATCCTGTGTACCATTTAGTATATTACCTACAAACAACTGACTAAATCTAAGAATGAAGTTTTGGAATTTACCATCCTGGTATAATGGTCTCAGTATAATGAAGTGCCTTTAAAATGACAGTTTTTCAAATATATTACAAAATATTGTCAGACAAAATGAAGATTAGAGGTATTAGTCTTGTGCTAATGAATATCAGAGTAAATACTATAGAACAAGATCATTTAAATGACAGGAGAACAAGTCATGACTATGCCCAGACAGTTCCACTAAACTCCTTCTTTTCAATAATTTTAATAATTTTTATTTTATTATTACTAAAAGGCAATCAACAGAATGGGAGAAGGTATTTGCAAATGACATATCAGACAAAGGGTTAGTATCCAAAATCTATAAAGAACTTACCAAACTCAACTCCCAAAAAACAAATAATCCAGTGAAGAAATGGGCAGAAGACATGAATAGACACTTTTCCAAAGAAGATATCCAAATGGCTAGCAGACACATGAGAAGATGCTCAACATCACTCATCATCAGGGAAATACAAATGAAAACCACAATGAGATATCACCTCACACCTGTCAGACTGGCTAAAATTAACAACTCAGGCAACGACAGATGCTGGTGAGGATGCAGAGAAAGGGGAACCCTTATGCACTGTTGGTGGGAATGCAAACTGGTGCAGCCACTCTTGGAAACAGTATGGAGATTCCTGAAAAAATTAAAAACAGAACTACCCTATGACCCAGCAATTACTCTACTAGGTATTTATCCAAAGGATACTAAAATGCTGATTCAAAGGGGCACATGCACCCCAATGTGTATAGCAGCACTATCAATAGCCAAATTACGGAAAGAGCCCAAATGTCCATTGACGGATGAGTGGATAAAGAAGATGTGGTATATATATATACAATGGAATACTACTAGATGAAAAAGAATGAAATCTTGCCATTTGCAACAACATGGATGGAACTAGAACGTATTATGCTAAGCAAAATAAGTCAGTCAGAGAAAGACAAATATCATATGATTTCACTCATACACAGAATTTGAAAAATTCAACAGATGAACATAGGGGAAGGGAAGGAAAAATGAGATAAAAACAAAGAGGGAAGTAAACTATAAGAGACTCTTAAATACAGAGAACAAACTGAGGGATGCTGGAGGGGAAGCAGGTGGGCGGATGGGTTAAATGGACAGTAGGCATTAAGGAGGGCACTTGTTAGGATGAGAGCACTGGGTGTCATATGTAAGAGATGAATCATTGGGTTCTATTCCTGAAGCCAAGACTACACTGAATGTTAACTAACTTGAATTTAAATTAAAAAAAAAGAACATTTGAAATAAAGTCATGTATTTAGATAGATGATAGATAGATAGATAGATAGATAGATAGATAGATAGATAGATAATGCCTTCTTACTGCATGGCAGTTTATAAGCAACCTAAACTCTTTCCTCAGAACTAATTGTATATTTTTACCTTTAAATGTGATGTAATTGTCTGCTCCTCACAAAAGCACATGTTGCTATGGATGATGATGATGATAATGGAGCTACAAAGTTTACCAGAACTTCATTCACCAATACTCCCACCCATACAGTGTCATCCTCAGAAACCATCTGGTGCTCCTTCTGCATAATTAGCAAAATATTGAGTTAGCACTTGACACTCTAGGGAGTATTAAATCCATTTTTTTTTAATTTTTTTTAACGTTTATTTATTTTTGAGACAGAGAGAGACAGAGCATGAACGGGGGAGGGTCAGAGAGAGAGGGAGACACAGAATCTGAAACAGGCTCCAGGCTCTGAGCGGTCAGCACAGAGCCCGACGCGGGGCTCGAACTCACGGAGTGTGAGATCGTGACCTGAGCCGAAGTCGGCCGCTTAACCAACTGAGCCACCCAGGCACCCCTTAAATCCATTTTTTAAGCAAGAAAAATTCTGGCCAAGTCAAAACAGAATTGTAATGTATCAAAACTTTCTCTAAAGGAGATCTTTTATGCCCAGGCTTTACCTTTTTTTTATTCTTTTTTTTAATTGCAGTACCTGAACTATACAAATAGTATATTCAGTGAGTAGAATGCTGGCAAAGCAGATGTTACCCCTTGCTTCCACCCACTAAATTCTTATTCCCAATTTTGTTGTCTGCAGTAGTGAATCACAGCAAGGTGACTCAGTCAACTAACGACAAGAAATTTGAAGCTACACTTGCCTCACGGTGTTTACCATGAAATAAGACTATTAAGCTACTAAAACTTAAAAGCACAGGAGCTAGCCAAGTTGCAACATAACATTCAGGATAAGACCACTGCATCATAATTTCTCTCTAATTGTTTTTCCTAGAACAGATGTCTAAGATGAGTTCCTCACATTAAAAACAAATGGGAGGAGATTAAGGTTTTGAACTATGCCTTTGACAAGCCCATTTGAGTGTCTCAGAATCATCAGAATTCATTCAAGGGGAAAGCAAGAAGCATGGCAAAACATAACTAAGCAGGGGCGCCTGGGTGGCTCAGTCGATTAAGCATCTGACTCTTGATCTTGGCTCAAATCATGATATCACAGTTCATGAGTTTGAGCCCCACGTTGGACTCTGCACTGATAGCACAGAGCCTGCTTGGGATTCTCTCTCTCTGTCCCTCCCCTACTCATGCTCTCTCTCTCTCAAAATAAATAAAGAAAAAAAAGAAAAACTGCATAACTCAGCGAAGTACTATGTTTCAAAATATGTCTTGTTCCAGAACTGCTGATGTACATATGCTCTCTTTTTAGTCCCAACTTCTGTGAACCATTGCTGCCTAAGGACAATGAAACTAACCAAAATTTAACGAGTACCTACCATCTTGCAGACACTTTGATATATACCAGAAAAGCGTGTTGTCATGGTAGACAAAAGGAAAGTACCAAAGACTATAGTTCCTAAATTTTTCACCAAGGCACCCCAATGTGCCACAGACAACTCACAGAAACACTACAGGATAGGTTAACTTTTCAAGAGAAACACAGTGATACATGACATCTGTTGATCCTTCTGCAAACTACAAACACAAGTTTCAACTTTATATCATACTACATTCATTTCTATGACTTCATACCTTTGCAAAGCTGGGTTTTCAGTGGTTATAGTAATAAAAAAGCAACTATGCTAAAATCAGTATGGAACAGAAAATGAGGATGGCAATGTCCAATCTGATTTCAGTGTTTGAAAAGTTTTACAGTGCCCAAAAGGCACAGACATCTCATTAGCAATTGTGATTATTTAAGAAAGAAATTAAGTTTGAGGGTTTTTTACTTTCAATTTACCTCTATTTTTTTTCAAACACTACTAAGATTTTAGTACATAAATGCTTAAGTTGTTCAATCCCATTTATGTATTGAAATAAACTGTTAAGTATTTCTCTTGTACCAGAGTCACTATGAAAAATTTACTGACACACTAAAGACACCACGAATAAAGAAAATTTGAGAACTTCTGGCTTAGAGTCTTAGAGCCTGCTTACTCACAAATACACAAGACTCAAGTAAATGATGGCAAATCACTGGTGATAAAGGAAAACAACAAAAAAAAATCTGAAAATACATTTTCCAACCAGTGCCTGAATAAATTTAGCCCACAAGAAGGGAAGGTTACTGTGAGCAAAATCAATAGTCTCAATGTCAATACCAAATACGTCAGGGCCTTGAAATGCATATGCATCTAAAAAGGAAAAATGTGAAAGGAAGCAATGAGACAACCTGGGAAAAGTAACTCAGAAGCACTCCACCTACCAGAAGAAAAACTCACTGGAAACCCACATTGTTAGGTTAGAAAATCACAGAGACATAAAATAAGCATGTATGCAACTTCACATTCCAGTATCCTGAGTATCTGGTAGTATTTCTGATCCCAGACCAAAATGCAACCAGAAAATGTACAAGCGCACATGGGAAAAAAAAGATACTAAAAAAGGAAAGAAAGCACGGTCTTAGGACTTTAAAACATACACATACAGGAAACAAAGAAGGATATAAAGCAAAACAGTGCAATAGGAAGGATCCTCTCAACACAGAGTAAAAAGGATCACAAACCTAAAACAACCTATAAATTCTACCGAAAGGTAGGGAAAGACAGGCTACAGAAGAGGCCAGGCAATGCCTAAAATTGTGATTCCACCACAAACACCATGAGAATAATATGGCAAAACATAATGCCAATTGATATGAAGGAATGACTTATTCCACAAGTAAAAAAGGGTTAAGTCTCAAATCTTATTGAAAGTTTCATATTCTTGGGGCACCTGGGTGGTTCAGTTGGTTGAGCATCCAACACTTAATTTCGGCTCAGGTCATGATCTCACAGTTCATGAGATCAAGCCCCAGATCAAGATCTGCTTGGGATTCTCTCTCTCCCCTTCCTTCTGCCTCTCTCTCTCAAAGTAAATAAACCTAAAAAAAAAAAAGTTTCACATTCCTAATTGGCACACAAAATTTTAATATAAATGCAAAATTCCATCTAAAGGTAAGACTGCAAACTGTTGGTAAAAAAAAGAAAGAAAGAAATTTCAGTTAAAAAAATTTCCATGAAGTACAATATCGATATGCTCTTGTGTTAATTTAAATGAATTACAGACAACAGAGGAGTTATCTGGGATATGTGTGCACACTTATTTTACTAAAACTAGATCAGATAAAAGGAAAACTAGTAAAAGCACAGTGGTTGGTACATGCAGTGGCTAACAGTCCAAAGTGTGTACTCTCTTCCTTTCTCTGGAACTAGCTAACCATGTAATCTTTGAAATGTCACATAAATCTTATTGTTTCTCAGTATCCCAAAACGTGTAAAATGTGTAATATATAATATTTATTGTGTGAGGGTTGTTGAAAGAATGAGATAGAATGAGAGACTGAAAATTCTTTGAAAATATAAGGTTAATCAAGATATTGTTATAACCACTCAAAACAGTACTTTTACTTTCATTCTCACATGAGCTTCAGGAAGAGCCAGACATGCTAGCAAAGCACTTTCAATATAACTTATAGGTAACCTATCGGTTTCACACTCAAATGGATCCCACCTGCAGTACTAGAACTTAAACTCATGGCCACATCAGATACCCAGGCATCGAAGAAGACTGAAGAAAGTAATTGCTGTTGTAATTTTGTTAATTTAAAATATCATTATTCCTGAATAACCAACTGAGTGCCAGATCATCTGAATTCTATCTAAAAACTGCATCTTGAGTCCAGAAGCCAACCTGTTATTATTTCATGTCCAAGTCAAATAGTTATCATTATTTATGTCATTTCCAAAATAATTCTTTTTTTTTTCACTTTTTGAGACTAGCTTAATCAATTAATCAAGTTTAAATTCCAATGTAGTTAACTTACAGTATTACATTAGTTTCAGGTGTACAATATAGTGATTCAACATTTCCATATATTACTCAATGCTCATTGCAAGAAGTGTACTTTTAATCCCCATCATCTATTTCACCCATCCCCCACCCACCCCCCCTCTGGTAACTATCAGTTTGTTCTCTATATTTAGGAGTTTATTTCTTGGTTTCTCTCTCTCACTTTTTTCCCTTTGTTCATTTATTTTGTTTCTAAAATTCCACATATGAGTGAAATCATATGGTATTTGTCTTTCTCTGACTTCTTTTGCTTAGCACTATATTCTCTAGCTCCATCCATGTTGTTGCAAATGGCAAGAGTTCATTCGTTTTATGGATGAATAACATTCATTTTCCTTATCCATTCATCTGTTGATGGACACTTGGACTGCTTCCATAGTTTGGCTATCATAAATAATGCTGTGATAAACATAGGGGTGCATATATCTTTACAAACTAGTGTTTTTGTATTCTTTGGATACATACCCAGTAGTGCGATTCCTGAATTGTAGGGTAGTTCTAGTTTTCATTTTTTGAGGAACCTCCATACTGTCTTCCACAGTGGCTGCACCAGTTTGCATTGCTACCCATAGTACACGAGGCTTCCTCTTCCCCCACATCCTTGCCAACACTTGTTTCTTAAGTTTTTGATTTTAGCCATTCTGATAGGTGGAAGATGATATCTCCTTGTGGTTCTGATTTGCATTTCTTTGATGATGAGTGCTGCTGAACATCTTTTCATGTGTCTGTTGACTACCTGTATGTCTTCTTTGGAGAAATGTCTCTTCATATCTTCTCCCCATTTTTTTATTGGATTTGGGGGAGGGGTGTTGAGTTATATAAATATATATACATATATATATATGTATATATATTTCTTTATATATTTTGAATAGTAACCCTTCATCAGATATATCACTTGCAAATATCTTCCCCCATTCAGTAGGTTGTCTTTTAGTTTTGTTGGTTGAGTTTACTGACTTTTTTATTGTTTAACAAACTACAGGTTTAGACCATGTCAGATAAGGAAGTTTCTGCAGGTATGATCATTACTCACATTTGCAAGTTCTTGGCCCTCTTTGGGATCAAACACCAAACTATTAATGAAATCTGAATGGCCCTCTAAAACCTTGTATTCATTTTTATCTTGAAGATCTGAAATAAACAACCTTATTTTCATATCAACAGCTTAATCACAAAATTTGATTACTGGAGGCAATGAATCAAGTCTAGTTTCTGGGCTCCAAGCTATGCCATTGACCTAACTCCATGCTGAAATGTTTGTAGTGTTGTATACTGAATTCCATCAATGTCTGCTTCTTCCTCCTGAAATTCACACGTGCCAATGACCACATAATTACTGCCACCGTATGCAATTACGTTTCCTGAATCCCCACTCTCAAAGAGATTAAATTCTACCACATGCACATAATCTTCACAATCCACAATGTAGGCAGCATTTCTTGTGGCATCTTGCTTCATCTTGTATGTCAATACTTGAACAATTGTAAAAATAAAATAGCCTTCTACTGGACAAGGTCACGAAACAGGGGCCTCGGGAAGTGGCCAGAAGGAATCTGGTCTCTGCTCCCAAAATTGTTCTCAAATTTGCTAACTCCTTCCTATTCTCTCTCACTGCCCTCAACTAAGCCCTTACTGTCTCTCACCTGAACTTTTTTTTGTAGTATAGTTGACACACAATGTTATATTAGTTTCAGGTATACAACATAGTGATTCAACAACTCCATATGTTATGCTATGCTCACCACAAGTGTAGCTACCATCTGTCACCATATAACACTATTAATATCATAGACTATGTTCTCTGTGCTGTCCCTTTTATTTCCATAACTTCTTCATTCCATAACGGGAAGCCTGTACCTCCCACTCTCCTTCATCCATTCTGCCCATCCCCCCAAATCTCCTCCCCATTGGCAATCATCTGTTTGTTCTCTGTGTTTATAAGTCTGCTTCTGCTTTTCGTTTGTTTCTTCATTTGTTTTGTTTTTTAGATTCCACATAGAAGTGAAATCATATGTTATTTTTCTCTCTCTGACTTATTTCACTTAGCATAATACCCTCTAGGTCCATCCATGTTGTCACAAATGGCAAGATCTCATCTATTTTTTTATGGCTGGGTAATATTCCTCTGTGTGTGTGTGTGTGTGTGTGTGTGTGTGCACATGTGCATACATACCACCTCTCATCTGAATTTCTAAGCAACCTAATTGGGATCTCTAATTCCTCTAATTCCAATCTCTTCTCTCTTTTATTCATTGCTCACTCCACCCATAATCTTTCTAGTTATCTTCCTTAAATATAGATATGATCATGTCACTATTATGCTCAAAAATCTATTTGTCTCCACCCCTCACCATAAATCCTAAAGTCTTTACTTCCTCATTCAAGGTCTTCATAAATCTGCCACAATTTCTTTCACAGCTTCATCATCTTGAACCCAGCTAAAACTTTAGCCAAATAAGACTGTACTCTGCTTTCCCAAATTGAGTTGCATTTTCCTTCCTTCTGGCCTTTGTTCATACTTTTTCCTCAAGACAAGTGGAATGCCACTCACCTCCACCTCAACTTGTTGCATGCAAATGCTACTTCCTCCATGAGAGTTGAGTTTCCCAACTAGAGTTCTTCTCTCATTACTTAGCTGATATTATGGGTTTACATGTTTTTGCTTGGACACACAACTTCATATTATAATAATTTATGTAATATCTGTTGTCTCTTTCACTAAGCTCTAAATTCCCTGAGGGGAGAAGACTTGGCTTGTTCATTTTCATTTCACCTACAAAGCCTAGAAGAGTACTCTGAATATCAGGAACTCTGAAATATGTCCTTTGAATTTAAATATGGAAACTCCTTATGCAAACAAACTTCACCCAGAAAAACCATAGCTAAGAAATGAATAGGAACACATTCCCATAAGGGATGGAGGGAAATACTTGCTATTCTGTGTTCCACATCATATCATGTATCTTGTCTCCTTCAAACATTGGCAGCTGGTTTAAAAACAAACAAAAACTTAAAAAGCTGCACTTATATCCTTTATTTTCAAAAATACAACATCAATCTTTTCAATAATCATGTTTCATGGCAAAAGAAGTGTGTTTCTGACTTTCCAAAAAATTCTATTTCTTGAACTCAATTCATGAACATAGGTCATTACCCTTCAAAAGCTAGACAGAAAAATAAATTCATCACCCAAGACATAGTTTATTCATATCTGAGCAGAACTCCCCTTTATACTTATATCACTAACAAAATTCCTGTTGCACCTTTCTTCTGAAGGCAAAGTGTTTTCAGATCTACAGTATGTATCCCAGTAAGAGAGAAGGCTATTGCTCTTCCCCATCTGCCAGATTTTGAGAAAATGAGGATCAAAGGAAAGAAATAAGTGACCTTTCATTTTCAGTACTAACATACAAATCCCATTTTCATTAGTTATTACTAATCATGTCTTCCAGGTTCTATCCAACAGGCTAAACCTCTCCTCCAAATTTCATGATGCAATACTAAGTTCAGAAGATACTAATTTACCTGAATGCTAATTTCTCCTATAAGAAATTTGCTTAAAATAAGACTCAGATATTTAAAAAATGGTAAGAAAATAGAGACACAGAACAGAGAAGAGAAATTAAGGTCACAGAATCAATTTAAATGTAGCATTAAGTTCAAGTTCTCCCCAGACACCTTCTAAGATACTCTGGCCCCCATAAACATACATAAATATGTACGGAAAGAAAACTTTGGCAAGTAATATAATAGATAAAACACTTTTTAAACAAGTTTTCATGACCCAGTACATTGGATGCCAATTCAAAGAAGAAACTGCAGTGGCCAAGAGGACTTTTCACTCAGGGGCAACAACCAGACTACAGATATCATCTGTTTGTTACAAGTATCCTAACTGGCATCTCAGTTACTTTAAAGAGGCTCATAAAAATTCCTAGAGCACTGGGGAGGGGATAAGAAAAAATCAACATAGGCAATTAGTCAAACAAAAAGGGTCATTGCCACAGCCATTTCCTTTTAGAAAACTGACAGCATCATAAAATTATATTTTCATGATGAAAAGTTTTCCCCAATGCTTTCTGGGAATCATACTTAATCTGCTGGTATCCAACACATTTCCTAATACTTAACTATTTTCTTTCATCTTTTTTGTTGCTATTGTACCCTCAGCTAGAATCTGCTCTGAGAAAAGCATCTAATAGTTCTATCCTAGGTAAAATTAATTTCATATTATCTTTCCCAGATATACTTGTTTTCTATACCTGCTCAGCAACCCTGGAATGAAAAGACAAATACTTAAAACAGAAGAGATCTAATATGTATGGAAAGCCTACTGTGGTCAGTTGTAATATGTTCCCAACTATCTGTTCCCATTCTTTGACATGTGACTTCCAGTGTTTTCCAGTAGATGAAATATATTTCCCTGCCCCATTGCCAGGCATGGATAGGTGACTTGGCCAATGGAATATGAGGATATGTGACATACACTATATCCTTATGGAAGCTTCAAATGAACCTACATAGTCTAGTTCAGCCTTTTGTACACCTGGATTCTTCTATGAGAACAGCACATCCCAGATAGGGGCTACTCCTTCAACCAGGATCACAGACTGAAATGACATATGGCAAAAAAAAAAAAAAAAAAAAAAAGCCAAGCAGAGCCACAGTCAACCTGAAGACTCAATGACTGAGAAATAAATGATTGTTGTTTTAAGCCACTGTGACTTTGGGATTCGTTGTGACGTCAGCAAAATTGACAAACACAGAAATTAGTGACAGAAATGGTATTATACTGCATAAGAACCTCAAAACCTCTGTGACTTACAACAACAAATATTTATTTCTCTGCTCTTATCATATGTTAGTGCAAGCAGGTCAGTTTCTATGTCTCTGCTGTAGGCTTTGAGTCAGATTCATGTCTGCTCCATCTTCTATTCTAGAACAGGCTGAGGATACACTGTATGTTTGAAATGTACTCTTCTTATAACAGAGGGCAAAAGAATAAGAGATCTAAGAACAAACAAAAGAGGGTTGATGGGGGGTGAAGGATGGGGGAAATGGGCAATGGGCATTGAGGAGGGCACTTGTTGGGATGAGCACTTGTTGTATGTAAGCGACGAATCACAGGAATCTACCCCAAAAAATAAGAGCACACTGTAGACACTGTATGTTAGCTAACTAGACAACAAATTATATTTTTAAACTTTTTTAAAGTGTTTATTTTTGAGACAGAGAGAGACAGAGCATGAACAGAGGAGGGGCAAAGAGAGAGGGAGACACAGAATCTGAAGCAGGCTCCAGGCTCTGAGCTATCAGCACAGAGCCCAACGCTGGGCTCGAACTCACCGCGAGATCATGACCTGAGCTGAAGTCGGACACTTAACCTACTGAGCCACCCAGGCGCCCCACAAATTATATTTTTTAAAAAGAAGAAGAAGAGGTCTAGTGGAAACTTGCAATGCTTCTAAACTATCCTGCTTAGAAATGACATGGCCAAGACCCAAAATCAATAAGGAGGAGGAAATATACTTTACCTATAAGAAAAGAAGGAATAATAATTGTAATTAATACAATGTGCTACATTTATTATTTTTTTACTGAAGTATAGTTGAACACACAATGTTACATTAGTTTCAAGGGTAACACATAATGATTCGACAAGTCTATATGTTATGCCATGCTTACCACCATCTGCCATCATATAACACTATTACAATACTATTGACTAGATTACCTATACTTTTTATCCCCATGACTTATTCATATATTATGTTTTAATCATTATACTAACTGTACATAAGTTATCTTACTGTATCTCACACCAACCTAGTAAGGAAGGCATTACCTCCATCTTTTACAAATCTGTGGCTCAATGAAATAATATAAATTGTCCAAAGATATTCCAAGGGTGTGTGATTGGAGGCCTAGGATCCCAGTCCGGGAATACATGACTCCAAAGCACTTGCTCTTACGCCCACTTCACACTCACACACTGTTTTTCTCTGTCAAGTTATAAGCATTAACTTAACAGATGGGATTTGTCCTTGTGTAAAACCAATACTGGCTATAAAAGACTTCAATAACTAACCTATCTAAGTGAAATAGGGCAATGTAAGGGTAGTAAAAAAGAGAGAAACATCTATGAAAATAGACTTATGGAAAAATAGATAGGAATGAGCACAACAATGAGAACCCCAAGGAACTGGAAAATAAGAAGAGAAATTGATAGCACTTCTCCGGGCAAGAGCACTTACAAAAATAGCTTGCCTCAGGGGAAAACGTTTTAGACTCTGATTTCACAGGCCATAAGAAAAGCAGTAGGGTGTTTCCCTTTTCTTTAAAAAGTCTAAACACCCAGTTTTTTTGTAGCTGCCTGAATCCTACCATGCACTCACTACAGTGCCTGCTTTGAGACTGGTAGTCACTAGCCTTTGGACATCCTGTGCTTTCTAAAATCCAGAAAACATTAGCATCCCTGATGAACCTGAATGAGATGCTATCAATACATTTAAGTAGCATTTAAGTAGTCCTTTTTCATCTGAGTCACACCTTTGGGGCTCCAGAACTTGATCTGCTCTATCTGCCAATTTCTACCACAACTATAATTCTATTTGAAATGTTAACATACTATGGTAGCAATGTAACTTCTAGTTGGTATTGTTGATTTTTTTTAACTCAAGAATTTAAAACTGATTATGGACACATACTTATGCCAGCAAAAAACTTTCTAATCATCAGGTAAGTAGTAATTAGAGTAGTAGAGGCACCACAGAACATTAGTATTGCAACAGAAAGCTGGTGAATCTTTTAGCAGGCCTCCACACGAGATAACCAGACTGCTACTGGAGAAAAGGCAAACCACCGCTAAGTAGCAAAGCCCATTACTGGTAATAAAACCTAGTACAAGTGTGCCATGCTATCTTATTTGTGTATATTTGAAGTCCCTGTTACTCTATAAAACAATGGGGGAAAATTTAAGAAAACAAACAAATATTCCCAGATATAGGAAGATAACTGGAGTAGTCAGTTGTTCATACAACCTAGCCCTAGTTTTTCTCTTCTTCAACCCCTTCCTACTTTTCCCCTAACTGTTGCTACATAGCTAACCACACATAACCTTCCAGTAAAATGGTTAAGCTATATTTACCTAAGATGGCTTTGGACAGTTTCTTGCTATTCAGAATGTCAAAAAAATCACATGGTAGACTGAATCAGAAAAGGATGAATTGATGCATGAATAATCTACCTCAGAAATATTATCCTGTTCGTGCTCAGGCACCAGAGCATTATTCTAGTTGGTAGTACCTGAAACTAGAGTACCACTGGTTCTTTTGATAGATAACCCAAAGGGGAGAAAAACTTTACTAACACATTGTGTGTCTGTATATATTCAGACATAAACTGTCAAGGTAACCCTACAACATTAGTAGTAGTAGTAGTAGTAATAGTAGTAGTATTTTTATATATGGGTAGATTATATACACACACACACACACACACACACACACATATATATATATATATATATATATATGGACACATTTGTCAAATTCAAATTAGCCAAAAGGTAGCAGTGAAAATTCTAACTATGAAGTACCATAAAATCTCTTATTCAAAATTTGTAATTATACACAAAGGGACTAGACGGCGTGCAGCAGAAAAAATTACAGCTTTGGAGTCCAATAGACTTGAGTTTTAATTCTAGATCTTCTACTGTGTAGCCCTGAACAATTAATTTCTCTGAACCTGTGATTTCTGATTTTTAAATGAGGTAATACTGAAAATATACAAGATATTTAAGATTGAGAGATAATAGTTATATGAAGCTCACTGAACAAGGCTTAACATACAGCAAATACTCAAGTGTTAGGAAATGTTTAATTGGTTTGAAAAGAATAGAGAATTGCTTATGAATATTTTTAAAGTTTATTTTTAAGAGACAGAGAGAGCAAGAGTTGGGGAGAGGAAGAGAGACAGAGTGAGAGAGAGAATCCTAAGCAGGCTCGGCACTGTCAGCACAGTGACCAACACCGGGCCTGAACTCACAAACCGCAAGGTCATTACCTGAGTCAAAATCAAGAGTCAGACTCTTAATTGACTTAGCCACCCAGATGCCCCTATAAATATTTTTAAAGAGACAATTCAGAATTCTGATCAAAGATGAACCAAAGCATTTTTTTTCTCAACTCTTCTCCCTTGAAAACAATCAAACAGAATGAAAAATGGGGGAGGGTGGGTAAATGGGGAGATCTTCAATGAAGCAATGAGATACCTACAAGCCCAAAACACAAAATGAAGAATATATTCTAAATATATTGAAATCTAAACTAAAATAGAGGAAAATACTACAAGCTAGCACCCACATCCTTAGACCTCAAGCAAGAAAAAATTTCTCTAAAAGTACCACAGTCTGAAAGGATATCAAATGATCCTTTGATTAAAGTGATAAGATTTAGAGACATGAGAGACAACAGAACTAGTAGGGAATATTCCCGTGAAGACCCAGTTCCACACTGAGGAATTGCAGGTGGAGTCCAACTGAATAAGGAAGAAACGTGTAGATATATCATCTTGTCTATAACTTAATCTCCTAAAACACTGCCTGAGGTGAGGGAAAGGAAGCAGAGATGACCAGATCACAACACAGATAGCCTGACTTAAGGTGCTTCCTTGTAAGCTACACCAGACTTCTAATGCCAGAAACTAAGGAAAGATATAGGCAGAATGTTTTTAAAGAAAAAAAAAAAAAGGTTTTTCAAGACAACACATGCCAATTTTAAAACTACTAAGACTGCCCCAATTCATTCTATACTACCCCTACTAACATTATTTTTCAGCAAACAGCTATCATAAATATGCCCCCATCTAAAGATAAACAATATGAAAGAAATTAGCACAGGATCTATATGTAAACACATAGTGGGAAAAACCTAGATATTTCTTTTTAAGTTTTTTTTTAATTTTATTTATATTGAGAGAGAGCACACAAGCATGAATGAGGTAGGGGAAGAGGGAGAAGGAGAGAGAATCCCAAGCAGGCCCCACACTAACAGTATGGAGCCCCAGCATGGGACTCAATCCCACAAGCCATGAGATCATGACCTGAGCTGAAATCAAGAGTTAATGTTTAACCAATTGAGCCACCCAGGTGCCCAGGGAAAAAACAAGATATTAAAGACACTGATCACACAATAAAAGAATAATGAGGGGCACCTGGGTGGCTCAGTCCGTTGAGCTTCCAACTTCAGCTCAGGTCATGATTTCATAGTCCATGAGTTTGAGCCCCACATTGGGGCTGTTTCAGGTTCTGTGTCTCCCTCTCTCTCTGCCCCTCCCCTGCTCACTTTCTCTTTCTGTCAAAAGTAAATAAACATTAAAAAAAAATTTTAAAAAAGAATGATTTTCTCCCCTGCTCAAGGAAACGAAGAGTTTAGACAAATATTAATTCTCAGTCTCAAATAAAAATAACATGATCTGGGGTGGAGGAGAAGAGCTCAAAGAAAAAATAAAGAGATCAAAAAAAAAGATAAGACAACAGTAGTTGAAAAGTGAGCTGGTTTTACATAGCCGTTTTACATAGATGTAATAAAAAGTTGTTTTTACTTACATACATTATTACATAGATATAATAAAAAGTTGTTTTAACAACTGAAACTAGAGCATAGAGGAAAGATTAAGGAAATCATTTATAAAGAAATGGTAAAATGAACAAAGAAAATATTGGGGATAAAACTCATAACTAAAGAAACAATGGAGATGCAACATATATATATCATTATTGATTCTGAAGAAAATAATTTTTTAATGGATCTACACACACACAAAAGTTACTTATTAAAGAAAGTAATTAATTTCCCTAGGTAAAGGTAAAACATAACAATTAATGCTAAAACATATCCTCAAAAACTTTGTACTTTAAAGGCATACAGGTAAGGGACACCTAGGTGGCTCAGTCGGCTTAAGCATCTGACTCTGCTGTCACTGCAGAGCCCACTTCAATTGGATCCTCCCTCTCTAGAGGATCCAATCTCCCCACCCCCCAAAATAAACATTTAAAAGAAAGAAGAAGCAGCTAGTGCTAAAAGGCAACACTGTAAGTTATGATACAATGTGAAGTAATAAAGTAGGGAGAGAAGGAGGAGGATAGGGAAGAAGTGTAAATTAATTTAGTTATCTTTCATAGCACAAAATACTATCTTAAATTGAACTAGGTGGTTTTCTTTCTTAATGACCTTAACCTCATCCTCTTTGTTTTGTGTTGTTTTGTTTTTTTAACTTTACAAAGATCTTCAGAAATTAATACATCTTGCTATAAAGATACATCTGAAGTTTAGAAATTTCTTCAGTTTCATTTAAATTCTTTTGTTAAATCTGAGAAAAATTAAATTCAATATTTATTAAATATAGGCTTCCTATCCCAACAAAACAAAAAAATTGCCCCATATACTTTCTTTTCAAATGCATAAATAAAAAGAGACTAGCTTTAGAACTAATCCCCAAGGAATCCTCAACACTACTCTATTCAGGAAGGTGTCTATTTATCCTTATACTTTGGGTTTCCTGATCCACAGTATGACCAAAAACTAAAGCAAAGCTAACTAACTGACTCATAATTTCATGACCTTAATCCCATTGGCACTGGTCTCTAAATTCAATTTTCCAAAGTATACTTGGTTCTGTGAAAATTGTTCAGTCCTGGCATCTAAACATACAGTTATATCTAGTATTAGTCTAGTTCACTTAATAATAAAAGGAAGGGTACCTTGGTGGCTCGATCGGCTGAGCCTCCAACTTCGGCTCAGGTCATGATCTTGTGGTCTGTGGCTTCAAGCCCCACATCAGGCTCTGTGCTGACAGCTCAGAGCCTGGAGCCTGCTTCAGATTCTGTCTCCCTCTCTCTCTCTGCCCCTCCCCCACTCGTGGTCTGTCTCTCACTCTCTCAAAAATAAACATAAAAATTTTTTAATAATAATAAAAGGAAACTTTGGATTCCTATAGTTTCTTAGCAAATTTCAATTACTGAATCTTACTTGGAACATGTCTACTATTACCATGATTCAAAATCATTTTAAATAACCACATGTATTCCACAGCAATTTAGTGAAATTACTTTATAAAAACAGACCTAGACATAATACCTCTGCTAAAGTGCAGTCTCAATATCAATCCTACATATCTTTGAAACATGATATGCCGTTTTTAAGCATCAGGCATACAAAGTTATGAGTTATGCATTACAAGGTCTTAGAACAAATTTGCAAAGTGTAATCATCCTTCACAGGTGAGATATTCTGTTTATTCTATGGAGAAACATTCAGTTCAAATTAAACTTTTGAATGTTTTGGCTATTGCTGCAATAAGGACACAACAAGGAAAAGAGGATAACATTTCATCATGTTCAGCATAATACAAGTATAATATGAATTTCTGATAGAAATATTTTCAAGGAAATGAAATTACTAAATAAAATTTCATTTAATATTTATGCCCTATGTCATCAAAAAATACTTAGAGACAAAATTACACATTTGGCATCTGTTTAAAACATAATACTTAGCATACTGATTATATTCATTCAGCCAAAAACACATTAGAATGTTCAACATAAATGAAAAGTATATAATATCAGTACCTTGCAATGGAAACATAATATTTAAAACTAAATTAATACATCTTTAATATTTAGGGCATAATTTAGTCCATAAAACTGGGTAAGATGCATAGTCATAGTGGCTAAAAAAATGGATATTCCTAAAAATTAGGTAAAAAAAGGATTAATATAAAGTTCAATGACAAGATTTAAGACCAAAAAAACTGTATATTGAGATCTGAAAAATTGTGTCCTGAGATTTGAATTCTGAAGAAGACAAAGGTGAAAAACATACTTGAAAGTCAACTATTAACTCTTCCCTGTCATTCTTTTCCAGCAGCAGAAAACAGTTTCTACATTTTCATCCTAAGATGTTTAAAGTGAAAAAGATTTTAAAGATAGTATATTCTCATTGAAAATATGAAATTTTGCCTTCAGTATAATATTAACTAATCTCTAACTTTTCATTTTGTCTTATTAGGGTTGCATGTTTGAGCAAAAGCAAGATGTAAAATGAAAGTTCCTATACACCATAATAAATAATATGTCATTTGGTGAGGACAAATTTGCTCAAATGTCATTTTGAAAAATAAACATATTCTTCCTACAAACAGCTTTACGGATATAGTACAAGATACCAAGAAAAATGTCACACAAAAATACAAATTCACAGTTCCAAGCAAAGATAATTTTCAATTAGGATCAGTCTTTGAAAACCAATAATATTACATTTATTGAGCACACGTTCCTCTCTTGTCCATCTTAACATAACACCAATCTACAGATGAAAAACATATAAAGATTCAGATAAACACATAATTAGGATTTTTTTAAATGAATCAATTCATAATCATAAACTGGCCATTTAAAACAATAACTTGTCCATCATAACACATTTTCAATGTTATATGAAATTCAATTAATAAAACAACACAGCAAGAGATAACTCTAACAAAATATACAAAATTTTATAATCTCTTAATCTACAGATTATACAATATTGGTTAGTGATGCAAAAGTCCTCATACAGAGAAACCTAGAAAATTCTCAAATAGTTCATTCTTAGGCCTGTACATCACAGAACTATAAAAATTTCTAAAACAAAAAGCCCTGGAACTTAAAAGAAATAAGCCTGTAGATAAACACTGATTTTATTAAAATATCTTAAAGGCCCAGTCCCATGGCATCATATTTTTTCCAGGGCCTAAGTTTTCTCTAGAATTTTGTCTTCTTATCTATAAAGTGAATTTGAAATGACTTCCAAGGCCTCTCCCAATTCTATAATCTTTAGAAATATGGGAAGTCCTCTATTTCCTATAGGAAACATAAGCACACAAATGGATTTAGTTCCAAAAGTCTTCTAGAATTTGGAATGTACTTTCTCATAGAAACATTAATACCTGTAGTGATTAGCATCCTATGCCAGTCCATTCATGATATAGCTGAGCAATGGATTATAGCACTCTAGTATCTCTGAGAAAATATGCATTGAGTTCTCTCTGGAAATCTCAAGAACAAACTGCCTCCTGACCCTCACTCCTCACTACCCCAGAGGAAGAAGAACTCTACTGATGTTGGCAGCAATAATTTCAAGAGCAAAGCATGAAACATTAGTAAAGTGTCATTCATCACACTTTCAATGCTACCCTGTTTTCCTCCTTCTACAAAGACCCTGTCAGTGGAACCCTCTACAACAAAGCTATAGCTATGACACTAATGTCCATGAGCTGCCAAAGAGGGAGAAGAGGTTCTGGCGAAGATTTAAGATGACCATTGACTAGTTAATGGTTAATCCAGAAGCCAAGATACATCAATGTTTTATACTCACAGTGATTTCCTCATAATGATAGAATTCGACCTGCCCATTGCAGAACAGAAATACATTAGTTCTTTAGTTTTGACACTGATGTTTACTTACTGGGAAAAAAAAAAAAAAAATATATATATATATATATATACACACACACACACATATGTATATATATACATACATATACACACATATGTATATATATACATACATATACACACATACGTATATATATACATACATATACACACACACATATATATATAATCACTAGGATCTTCCTAAGAATGAATATGCTAAAGACATTTTGCAAGCTGGTGAAAAATGTCTACCAGTTGATGGTGTCCTTAAATTTATCGCAAAACTGATAAAATCTTTGGCTAGTAGAGTTCCTCTCCAGGTAAATACAGGCCAGACGTGGTCTAGCAGGGAAAGCTATTACTTATACCCATGCTCCAAGAATCATATAAGCACACTGCTTATTCCTTCTTTCTCTTTAAAAGCATGATTGATGCTTTTAAAAACTGGTCTTAAATGCCAAATAAAACTTCTAATTTTCCACGAACGCAACAACATTGGGGATGTCTAAAAACCAGGTATTATTTAGTTGTAAAAATTGCCGAACACTGATTTAGGAAATCATTTATTTTATGAGGAGCCTGATAGACAAGCATATCACCAAGGAACAATTCCCCCTGAAAAAGACATTGTGAATCAGGCATCTGCTAATATCTTCTTTTCTCAAAATATTTGGTTAGATAAGTCTTTTTTATTACTTTAATCTAGGACCTGATCCAAGCATGTTTCAATTTCTGCAACTTAAATTTGCAAATATTATTTTCCATCATGCTGGCACACTGTTATTCTCCAGATCACCCTCACATGAGGGGACTATTATCGATTGTGAAAGCACAACAGGTGGGTCACATCAAAGGTCACGTTAGTTTTGTTCACAAGCCCAGACACAAGGTTTTCATTATCCTTAATAAAAACAGAAGCTAGTAATAAAAACATATCACTGAAATAACATCTCTCTCCATTCATATGCAATAACTTCACACACTAGAACCTAGTATTTCCAAATTCTGCTGCTGGTTATAGTAGCATGGTTATTTTGTGGTATTACTTATAAAAATAATGGTATAAATCACAACTTCACAAGCAAACTTCCACAGCAATTGTCTGAACTGTTAAGTTAAACTCCTGATTCACAAACTCTCCCAGAATAAATCTGTGCTATAGAATTTAGCAAGGTAAGAAATCTTGAGCACCTTAATCAATATTGTGACTAAGAACTTTCATAATTCCAGCTATTAATGAAGCAGCAAATCAAGAAGACTTCAGAATCAGTTATGTAGCTCCATTTAAATTGTTTAGCTAGAACAGAAATATTATCCAATCCTAACACATATGAACAAAAATACTCATTTCTTAAGTAATATGAATGCTCTGTACAATTATAATTCAAAAATTTATTCAACAAAGAGGTTTTATTTTAAATAATGTGATCAATTCAATGCAGTACCTTTTTTTCAGCATCAGGGAACAGTAATTGGCAAGTGACTGCTCATATTTATAATAGTCTACTAACTCCACCTCTGAAAAGATATAGTATTTTGTCTACAAATCAAGAGCAGTCTACACACACACACACACACACACACACACACACACTGCCATAAGAAAACTTGTTAAAAATTAATTAGGTAGAAATATAGTTGAGCACCTACTAATATGCCAGGGGAACTCCTCATGCCAAAAGCAAGTTCTTTTTAGTAGTATAAGCCTCCATACTTCTCTTGAAAGTGAATTTAACTAACCAAAATTAAATGAACATGCAGCTTTCTAGAAATACATTTACTGTATAGATCAATACGTACCAGCATATATTTTCCCCCAAAGTTTGACTGTAATATCATTATTAAAACATATATTTATAATTTAATAATATTGATAATTTGAGGGTTTTTTACTATTTTTTAAATTTTTTTAACGTTTATTTATTTTTGAGAGAGTGAGACACAGAGTGCAAGTGGGGGAGGGTCAGAAAGAGAGGGAAACACAGAATCCAAAGCGGGCTCCAGGCTCCAAACTGTCAGCACAGAGCCCCACACAGGGCTCAAACTCACAATCGCGAGATCAGACCTAAGCCGAAGTTGGACACTCAAGCGACTGAGCCACCCAGGCACTCCTTGAGCCTCTTTTTAAATGTGATGGCTATGATAGAGATCTTTTTATTTCTAACCCAGGAAAAATTGCAGGTTAATTTCCTTTCAGTTCTCAGTATTGACGGTTCTAGTAGTGATATCACAGATATTAAGAGGAAAATATATGTTAGCTAACATACAAGTTTGCCAGAACCAAACTCTTTATTAAGCTCTATATTACCAGCCCAAACTTCAGATTCTGTCTTCAACTCCTCATGCCAATGATATTCAAAATTAGTACAACAGGCAAAATTTGCTATTAAATTAAATAAATATTTTTATAGCTTTAAACTCATGAGCTAATCCCCTCCTGTCTTCACATACGGTAATAAAAATAATGATTATGATTAAGATAACAACCCTGGTTCACACTTACACAGCACTTGGTATATACTTGGCACTACCCTAAACACATTGAATATATCGTATTACATATATCACAACAACTATATTATTTTCTTCATTTTAGATATAAAGAAACTGAAGCATTTCCCCTTCCCTCTACCACACACAACTTTCACCTACTCCCAGTAGGATGCTATGCTTTTAAGGTTGAATTTTTTTTAATGTTTTTAATGTTTATTTATTTTTGAGAGAGACAGAGCATGAGTGGGGAGAGGCAGAGAGAGAGGGAGACACAGAATCCAAAGCAGGCTCCAGGGTCCAAGCAGTCCACACAGAGCCAAATGCAGAGCTCAAACCCACAGACTGAAATCATGACCCGAGCTGAAGTCGGATGCTTAACCTACTGAGCCACCCAGGTGCTCCAAGATTGGATTTTTAAAAAAAAATTCTTAACATTGTGGACATTTACTCTGCCATTAAGCTAGTATTTATTTGAAAAATAGCACCAAATTTACTAAATTCATCAAGGCACTAAACAAGATTTAAGATGTCCCCTTCTTCATTTTACATCAGTGAAAGCTCAGTTTGACTTTTTTTGGATACAGTGATTCATAATTTCTACTTCTGACAATGATGATGTAACAATAATTGGATCTACCTTAAACAACTAGAAAACAAAATGCATGAAACTATACTTTTCAGAAATTGAACAATAGGCAGTGCAGGACTATGATCCCTGAGAAAAGGGAAACAAATGAGTGAGCCTATAATTGCTCCTAGAGTCTTCAGGCCACAGGACAGACAGAGGGATCCCAAACAGAGCTTAAACAAAGATTAAAAATCAGACAGACCAAGAAGTCTAGAATTAACAGGGAAGAATACTAAAAAAGAAGAATGATGCATAGATAAAGAGATACAGAGGTATACAGAGGGGTCCCATTCAGTCTTTGACTGAATAGGGATCTGTACATAAATTAGAGAAAATGGCACTACTCTGGAAAAATAACCACTGGAAAACAATAGGTTGAAAATGTAGGAAGCCCACACAGGGCTGAGACTCATTCATATTCCCACCAGCCACATAGAAAAGGCATCATAATACATGGACATCAAGAAGAGGCATCAAAAAAGGTCTCATCAAGTAGTGGTTCTAAACTATTCCTAGTACATACTGACTCACTAAAAAAAATTTAAATGCCAGCCTCACCTAAGTAATTCCAAGTAACTTTATGTACTATACACATCACAATATTATTTAAAGGAACAAAACAAAATCTAGCCTTCAATATCATAAAATTCACAATGCTCACCATTCAATCAAAATTGACAGGCCTTACAAAACATCACTGAAAGAGATTAAAGACCCAAATAAATAGAAAGATATCCCATGTTCATATATTGTAAGACTTAATATTGTTAAGACAGTAACATTTCCCAAAAAGATCTACAGATCAATAAAATCCCTATTAAAATCCAATGGCTTTTTTTGAAAAAATGGAAAAGCTGACCCAAAAATTTATATAAAAGTTCCAGGAACCCCGAATATCCAAAACAATCTTGAAAAAGAAGTAAGTTGGAGGACTCACTCATTCCAATTTCAGAATTTACTAAAAAGTTACAGAAATCAAAATAGTGTGATACTGGCATAAGGGTAGACATATAGATAAATGGAACAGACAATGAGAGCCTAGAAATAAACTATGCATCTATGATCAATAGATTTTCAACAATGGTGCCAAGACTATTCAATGAAGAAAGGAAAGTCACTTTAATAAATGGTGCTAGGAAAACTGGATATTCACCTGCAAAATATCCTTGCCTCATACCGCATGCCAAAAAATTAATTTAAAATAGACCAAAGACCTATATGTAAGAACTAAAACAATAAAACTCTTAGAAGAAAACATAGGAATAAATCTTTATGGCTTTGAATATGGCCATTTCTTTTTAGATATGATATCGAAGTACAAGTAACAAAAGAAAAACTAATTTGGACTTCATCAAAATTAAAAACTTTTGTTCATCAAAGGACTCTATCAAAACAGTAAAAACCCACAAAATGGAGGAAATATTTGCTAATCATTTATCTAATCTATGTAGAGCACCCACAATACATAAAAACTTTTACAACTCAACAATGAAAAGACACACCAGATTTAAAAGGAACAAAAGATTTGATCAGATAATTTCCCAAAGAAAATATACGAATGGGCAGTAAGTACATGAATATATGTCCAACATCATTATTCATTAGAAAAATGCAAATCAAATCACAAGAAAATTCACAAATCACTCAACACCCACTAGAATTAGCTATAACTAAAAAACAACAACAACAGAAAATAACAAGCATTAATGAAAATGCAGAGAAAGTGGAAATTTCATACATTGTTGGTAGGAATGTAAATGTTACAGCCACTGTGGAAAACAGTTTGGCAGTTCCTGTTATGTTAAACATAGAACTACCCTATGACCCAGCAATGTCACACCTCCGTACGTTCCAAAAAATAATTCAGAACAGATATTTAAACAAAAATATATATGAATGGTCACAGAAGCACAATTCATAATAGCTAAAAGGCAGCAACAACCCAAATGTCCATCAACTGATAAATAGATAAATGAAGGTGTAACCATATAATGGAATATTATTCTGTCACAAAAATGGATGAAGTATTGATACATGCTGCAAATGGGATGAATCTAGAAAACAGACTAAGTAAAAGAAGCCAGATACAAAGGCCACATTGTATGATGCGATTTATATGAAATATTTAGAATAGGCAAATCCACAGAGACAGAAAGATTAGTGGTTGCCAGGAGCCAGAGATACTGGGTGGTGAGAAATGAAGAATAAATGCTTAAAAGGTATAGTTTTACTTTTGGGGTGATGAAAATGTTCTGAAAGTAGATAGTAGTGATGGTTGCTCAATATAATGAATGTACTAAATTTCAGAAACTATTAATTTATGTTATATGAATAGTACCAAAATAATTTTTTAAAGCTTTACAAATTCCAGGCTTACAAAGAAATAGGAAAATGTGACCCATGACCAGGAGAAATCAATCAATAGAAATACTTCCAGACCATCAACAGTCCACACGCAATGACAGAGATGATAAAATGCCCACATATAATGACAGAGATGATAAAATTAACACATAAGAATATTAAAACAGCTACTAAACATGTGCTCTATATGTTCAAAATTATGCAGAAAACATGTCCTCTCCTCCAGACCAGCACAACCACCAGTCCCAGGCACCTAACATCCAACTGTTTTTTGTATATGTGTGTGTGTGTTTTTTTTTAATTTTAGTTTATCTTATTTTATTGTTCTTTCTTCCCTCTTCTTCTTTTCTCTTGGAATCAGGCTCATAGTTTCTATTTGCTTTTGGTCAACTCTTAAAATATATATAACATATATATGTGTATATGCATATATATACATACATATACATATATATATACATATATATATAATTTATTTTGATCAGGCATTTTTCTATTCTTTTCCCACATTTTCCCTTGCTTCTTCTTCTTTATTTTCCTTTCTCTTTCTCTGGATTTAGCTTGACGGTTTTTTGATTCTCTGTTTGGTCTTCTTTTCTCTCCTTTCAATTGTCTCTTTTTGCGGGACAAGGTTTTCCCCTCACCTTTTCCCTTTCTTTTCCAGGGTTACTTCAACAAATAAATCAAAGCACACCTATTTAAAGGTTCAAACACTCCACCACTACAAGCAAGAAAGAGCTCTGCAGAGGACTGACCAGTGGGATAGAGCAGCCAAAACACAACAACAAAGTACACGCCACATACACCAAAAACACTGCCTGGAGTGCCAGTCTCTGGATAGTGTATGACCCCTTGTAATATAGTAGTACTCTCAGGTGCAGGACATATAACAAGCTTTAAAACACACAAAAGACAGAAACTTAGCCAAAATGACAAGAAAGAGGAATTCTCCCCAAAAGAAAGGTCAAGAAGAAATCACAGCCAGAGAATTTCTCAAAACAGATATAAACAATATATCCAAACAAGAATTTAGAATAAAAGTCATAAGACTAATAGCTGGTCTTAAAAAAAAAAGCAGAGAAGACCCAAAGAAACCCTTAGTACAGAGGTCAAAGACCTAAGAACTAGTCATGATGAATTAAGAAATGCTATAACTGAGTTGAAAAATAAACTACACACAGGAACAGCAAGGCTGGAAGAAGCAGAGGAGAGAATAGATGAAATAGAAGAGTAAATTATGGAAAATGATGAATCTGAAAAAAAGAGGGAAAGGAAATTACTAGATCATGAGGGTAGAACTAGAGAACTAAGTGTTTCCATGAAATGAAACAATATCCATATCCTAGGAGTTCCAGAAGAAGAATGAGAGAAAGGGGCAGAAGGTTTATTTGAACAAACTATAGCAGAGACCTTCCCTAATCTGGGGAAGGAAACAGGCATCCAAGTCCAAAAGGCACAGACAACTCCCTTCAAAATCAACAAAAACAGGTCAACACCATGACACATCATAGTGAAACTGGCAAAATACAAAGATAAAGAGAGAATTCTCAAAGTGGCTAGGGGCAGGTCCTAACCTACAAGGGTAGATACATAAGGGTAGTAGCAGACCTGTCCACTGAAACTTGGCAGGCCAGAAGGGAATGGCAGGAAATATTCAATGTGCTGAATACGAAGAATGTGCAACCAAGAATCCTTTATCCAGCAAAGCTTCATTTATAATAGAAGGAGAGATAAAGACTTTCCCAGACAAACAAAAGCTAAAGGAGCTCATGACCACTAAGCCAGCCCTGCAAGAGATCTGAAAGGGGACTCTGGGGGTGGAAAGCAGCAAAGACTGAAAAGGACCAAAGACATTGCCACAAACACAAAATCTATAGATAACACAATGGCACTAAATTCATATCTATCAATAACCACTCTGAATGTCAATGGACTAAATGTTCCAATCAAAAGACATAAGGTATCAGAATGGATAAAGAAAACAAGATCCATCTATATGCTCCCTATAACAGACTCATTTTAGACCTGAGGATGCCTGTAGATTGAAAACGAAGGGATGGAGAACCATCTATCATGCTAATGGACATTAAAAGAAAGCCAGAGTAGCCATACTTATGTAAGAAAAACTGGATTTAAAGTTTGTTTAATGTTTATTTATTTTTGAGAGAGAGATACAACATGAGTTGGGGAGGAGCAGAGACAGAGGGAGACACAGAATCTGAAGCGGGTTCCAGGCTCTGCGCTGTCACAACAGAGTCAGATGTGTGGCTTGAATTCATGAATCATGAGATCATGACCTGAGCCAAATTCGGAGGCTTAACCGACTGAGCCACCCAGGTGCCCCAGAAAAACTGGATTTTAAAACAATGACTGTAACAAGGAATGAGGAAGGGCATTATATCATAATTAAGGGGTCTATCCATCAAGAAGAGCTAACAATTATAAATATTTATGCCCCCAATGTGAAAGAGCCCAAATATATAAATCAGTTAATCATAAAAATAAGCATACTTATTGATAATAATACTGTAATTGTAGGTGACTTTAGTACTCCACTTACAACAATGGACAGATCATCTAGGCAGAAAATCAATAAAGAAACAACAGCTCTGAATGACACATTGGACCAGATGAACTTAACAGATATATTCAGAACTTTTCATCCTAAAGCAGCAGAATAACAATTCTTCTTGAGTGCACAAGAAACATTCTCCAAAATAGATCACATACTGGGTCACAAAATAGCCTTCAACAAGTACAAAAAGATTGAGATCATACCATGCATATTTTCAGATCACAACAAACAAAACATGAAATCAACCACAAGAAAAAATTTGGAAAACCCCCAAATACTTGGAGGTTAAAGAACATCCTACTAAAGAATGAATGGGTTAACCAGGAAATTAAAAAAAAAAATTTAAATACATGGAAGCAAATGAATGAAAACATGATAGTCCAAAACCTTTGGGATGCAACAAAGGCTGTCCTAAGAGGAAAATACATTGCAATCCAGACCTATCTCAAGAAGCAAGAAAGGTCCCAAATACATTGCCTAACCTTACACCTAAAGGAGCTAGAAAAGCAGCAGCAAATAAAGCCCAAAGCCAGCAGAAGAAGGGAAATAATAAAGATTAGAGCAGAAATAAATAATATAGAATTTTTAAAAAGACAGTAGAATAGATCAATGAATCTAAGAGCTGGTTTTTTGAAAGAATAAACAAAATCAATAAACCCCTTGCCAGACTCTCAAAAAGAAAAGAGAGAGGACCCAAATAGATAAAATCATGAATGAAAGAGGAGAGATCACAACCAACACCACAGAAATACAAACAATTATTAGAGGATACTATAAAAAATTATATGCCACAAACTGGACAATCTGGATGAAATGGACAAATTCCTAGACACTCACACAGTATCAAAACTCAAACAGGAATAAATAGAAAATTTGAACAGACCCATAATCAGCAAAAAAATTGAATCGGTTAACAAAAATGTCCAAACATATAAGAATCCTGGGCCAGATGGCTTCCCAGGGGAATTCTACCAGACATTTAAAGCAGAGTCAATACCTATTCTGCTCAAACTGTTCCAAAAATTAGAAATGAAAGGAAAGCTTCCAGACTCAACCTATGAAGCCAGCATTGCCTTGATTCCAAAACCCGATAAAGATCCCACTAAAAAGGAGAATTACAGGCCAATATCCATGATGAACCAGGATGCAAAAATGCTCAACAAGATACTAGCAAATTGAATTCAATAGTACATTAAAAGAATTCTTCACCATGATCATGTGGGATTCATTCCTGGGATGCAGGGCTGGTTTAATATTTGCAAATCATACAATGTGATGCACCACATTAGTAGAAGAATGAGTAAGAACCATATGATCCTGTCAATAGATGCAGAAAAAGCATTTGACAAAATACAGCATCCTTTCTTGATAAAAACCCTCAACAAAGTAGGGATACAAGGAACATACCTTAATATCATAAAAGCCATATATTAAAGGCCCATAGCTAATATCATCCTTAATGAAGAAAAACTGAAAGCTTGCCCTCTAAGATCAGGAACATGACAGGGATGTCCACTCTCACCACTGTTGTCCAACATAGTACTGGAAGTCCTAGCCTCAGCAATCAAACAACAAAATTAAATAAAAGGCATCCAAATTGGCAAAGAAAAAGTCAAACTTTCACTCTTTACAGATGACATGATATTCTACATAGAAAACCCAAAAGACTCTACCAAAAAACTGCTACAGCTGATATATGAATCCAGCAAAGTCACAGGATAAATGTACAGAAATTGGTCGCATTTCTATACACCAAAAATGAAGCAACACAAAGAGATATCAATCCCATCATAATTGCATCAAAAAACATAAAATACCTAGGAATAAACCTAACCAAAGAGGTAAAAGTTCTGTGCACTGAAAACTACAGAAAGCTTATGAAAGAAATTAAAGAAGACACAAAGAAATGGAAAAATATTCCATGTTCATGGATTGGAAGAACAAATATTGTTAAAATGTGGATACTACCCAAAGCAATCTATACATTCAATGAAATCCCAATCAAAATAGCACCAGCATTCTTCACAGAGCTAGAACAAACAATCCTAAAATTTGTACGGAACCACAAAGGACCCTGAATAACCAAAGTAATGTTGAAAAAGAAAACCAAAGCTGAAGGCATCACAATACCAGACTTCAAGTTATACTACAAAGCTGTAGTAATCAAAACAATATGGTACACACAAAAGTAGACACACAGATCAATGGAACAAAATAGAAAACTCAGAAATAAACCCAACATTGTATGGTCAATTAATCTTCAACAAAGCAGGAAAGAATATCTAATGGGAAAAAGACAGTCTCTTCAACAAATGGTAGTGGGAAAACTGGACAGCTACCAGCTACATGCAAAACAATTAAACTGGACCACTTTCTTACAACATACTCAAAAATAAACTCAAAATGGATTAAGGACCTAAATGTGAGACCTGAAACCATAAAAATCCTAGAAGATAACACAGGCAGTAATTTCTCTGACATCAACCATAGCAACTTTTCTCTAGATATGTCTCCTGAAGCAAGGGAAATAAAAACAAAAATAAAACTATTGGAACTACATAAAAATAAAAAGTTCTGCAAAATAAAGGAAACAATCAACAAAACTAAAAGGTAACCTACAGAATGGGAGAAGATATTTGCAAATGGCATATCCAATAAAGGGTTAGCATCCAAAGTATACAAAGAACTTATGCAATTCTAAATCCAAAAAACAAATAATATACTTTTCTCCCAAAGAAAACATCTAGATGGCCAACAGATATGAGGAAAGATGCTCAACATCATTCATCATCAGGGAAATGCAAATCAAAACTACAATGAGATAACCACCTCATACCTGGCTAAAATCTAAAACTCAAGAATTCTTGTGCTCCGTTGGTGGGAATGCAAACTGGTGCAGCCACTGCAGAAGAAAGTATGGAGGTTCCTCAAAAAGTTAAAAAATTGAACTACCCTATGATCCAGTAATTGCCTTACTGGGTATTTACCCAAAAAATATAAAATACACTAATTCAAAGGGATACATGCACCCTGATTTTTATATACAGCAGCATTATCTCTAATAGCTGAACTATGGAAGCAACTCAAGAATCCATCAATAGATTAATGGATAAAGAAGAGGTAAAAAATATAATATAATATAATATAATATAATATAATATAATATAAATGTATATTAGAATATTATTCAGCTATAAAAAAAGAGTGAAATCTTGCCATTTGCAATAACATGGATGGAGCTAAAGAGTACAATGCTAAGTAAAATAAGTAGGTCAGAAAAAGACAAACACCATATAGTTTCACGCATATGTGGAATTTAAGAACCAAAACAAATGAACAAAGGGGAAAAAGAGAGAGACAAACCAAGAAACAGACTTTTAACTACATAGAACAAACTGATGGTTACCAGAGAAGAGGCAGGCAGAGGAATGGGTAAAATAGGTAATGAGGATAAAAGAGTACACTTATCATGAAAACAAAACAAAACAAAACAAAACACTTAAATGTGAGAGGTGAATTCTCTAGGCCAAAAGTAAGATTTATGTAATTTGGGAAGATCAGCAAAATTTACTACCCTTCCCCCAAAAAACACATGCAATCAAAGTATAACTCACTTTGTGAGTTAATATATGTTTTATCTATTTACACTTATGAAAGTATTGGTGTGGTCAAATGAATAAGGTTGAATCAAATATTTATTGCACCCAAAGTTATAACCCAAAGTTATAAATTACGATCATCTACAAGGTTAAAATGAAATCCTCTGTGCCATAAAAAAATTATAGACTGCTCTGGGCTGACACTCATAAGTTGATTTGGTAAATATCACAAAACTGTGATGCAATTGGAGAACCAGAAAAATTAATATGGCAATTTATAATGCCTATCTAGAAAGGAATAAAAAAATCCCTGATATGAAATTATTTGAGAAGTAATGCTATATATGTTTGGCGATAGTTTTTATGATCATTTTATTATATTTCATAATAAAAATAACAATTATTAAATAGTGTCAACAAAAAGGATTGAAAATCTGAATTTTAAACCTAGGAATTTATCATCTTCAAAAATATTTTCTTTCTTTAACTAGTAACTTGTCCTTCTAGTAACTAAACTATCTGTAAAAGGAGGACACTTGAAATGATAACACTTTAAAACGAACTGTGTAAATGGCTACACTCCAGTAGCCACATCTCCAGAGACCATATCTTTAAAAACTTATTCATCCTAGGGCCATTTAATGTAAATTGGTGCCCCTAATTCCAAACTGAACCAGGATAAAGTTAACGATAAGCAAAATGACAACAAATTCATAAACACAGCATAGATGAGTTTCACTGATGACCTAACAATAAAAAGATGAACTCTATTATTCAGGTCCTTAACTAGTCTTAAATTCTAACACCAGTTCATCAAGAACCTATTCCAAAAGATGAGTAATAAAACACTTTCTGTCAATGAACTAACTAGTGGGTATCTTTAACTCTTAAATATCACATAGAAGTCACAGAGTATTTGAAGTATTTTAGTGAGGTCAACAAGGCTGAATAGGAAGTGGTAGCCCCTACTGGGAGGTGGTACTCAGCCCATTTGAAAGGAGAATTGGTCATAGGAATCTGCAGTTTTAAGAGAAGAGGCAATAAATACAATGACAGTCACATCAAATCTTTCCTTGAAATAGGTTTCCTTAAGTAACCCTAGTCTCATTACTTCCCAACATCATCCAACAAAAATGAACAGGAGGGAAAAGAATTGAGCCACTGTGAACTAACAACAAATAAAAGTGCTTAAACCCCTGCAAAGACAGGTTTCTCAATGTTGCATGATTGTGCTCTGATACCCTTGCTAGTTGTTGGTATGGGAGAGCAATGTATCCGCCAAAAAAACCACAACAGGGTAACGTGGAACTTATCACTTTGTCCAGTCACCTTAGGGTTTTTTTTCTCCTTCCTCCTTCCTTCCCACTCTATCTTCCTTTGCTCTTTCAACAACTATTAAATATTTATTATGTGCCAGGCACAGCACTGTGTAGTAGGTTAGAATAGTTAAAAAGATAGTCTCTGCCTTCATGTTGCTCACAATTGATTTTATTCCAAAAGCAGTAACTCCAGCAGCTAATTGTATACTATTTGGTCCAGGCCTTTATAGTCATTTCCCCAAAATTATCCAAAACTATTCTTAGTCTCTTAACTACTGAACTGTACCATAAATGTTAGGGATTTCTGAAAATATGAAGCAATCATAAACATACTAACTTTCCTTTGCACTTCTGCTATTTCCTATAAACTATTAAAATTCAAATGAAATCAAGAAAGAGGTCAGCCTGAACTGTTCCAACAAATCCTACATGTGATGAAAGCAGGAATGGGGAGGGACAGGAATCAAAAAACAGAAAGCAAAAACAAACCCCTTACTACCTGCCAAAATTCAGCAGTTACGCGATCTCTTAAAAATCAGTTGTTCTGCACGTAGTGATATAATGATGGGGAAAAAAGTAATTATAATTAGGTATCTATTTTGATTCCTCTCTCCATAGTATCAGTAGTGAATGTCATTTGATTTTGGCAAAAGATAAGGTCACTGACATTTAAAAGATGTGCAGGATTACTTCTTTGAATGTTTTACATGGAAATATCTAAAAATGGAAAACATCTCAATCTCAATCACATAGTAGCCAGTAGGACAATCTGCAAAATTCACAACCAAAAATAAATACATAAACAAACAAATAAAATCTGTGTTATCAATAACATTTTAAAAATTCAACAATCTGAAAAGGAAAGAATTTTTTTAACTTATACATTAAAAAGCTGACAATGCTATGAAAACTCATTAAATTTTGCAGTGTGTGCATTTATTGAGTCTAAATTACCACTAATTAGCTGATCATCTACCAAGATAACTATAATTATTTCTCTTTTTAAATTATTTTTACTCAGGTATGGTGGGTAATTTAAGCATTTATATGTTTTTCTTAAATAAAATATATTATCATTATTATTACAAATAAAGTCTTAAACATATAAAAATCTTTACCAGAAGAATTTCATCCACCAGAAAGTTAAATCACTTTAAAAAGTGGAGATATGATGAACATATTAAGAGACTGAAGTGCCTTCTCCCATGTATCTTGCTAGGTAAGTAATGTGAACAAATTCATATTTACCAATAATGTGTTTTGGTATTCTATATCCAGATTGGCTTTTTAACATACACATTTCCTTCCCAAGAAACTGATCTTGATTATCTTGATTGGAAAAACTGGCATAATACTTCTAGGTTTTTTATATTTATACCTTTTATGTAAAAGAAAAAAATCAAAATTTTATTATGTTTAATTCAAAATGAGGACTTACTCAAGAGCATGTCATAGCTCTTAATTATATTCTATAGTATTTTCTACATCAAGCATCTAACAAAAGGCCCTTAAATGAATATATAATCATCACTGGAAACAGATAATTTAGTAATAGGTTCAAATAGCCAGAATAGCTGAGGATATTACAGTCATAATTATCAGAGATTCATTACAGTCATAGTCTAAAAATGAGGGAAAAAATCAAAGCACTGAAATTATATGTCCCCAAATGAACAACACTCTCCAGCCGTCGGTTAAATCTGACTGAAGTAAGTAGAACCATGGCTGAAAAATATACCAAATAGTTAGATGTTCTAAAAACTACCTACAATGCTGATCTAATTCCTTTTGTTCTCAAAGAACATCACGTTTTTCATACTTCCTCCCACTAAAATAAAAGTACTCCAACTAAATCTTTTGACCCAAATATTCAAATACAATTAAAAGGTAACTGTGGTATCCTCTTTAAAGGTAGAATTCAAATACAACCACAGAATCACAGACAAAAGTAACCATAAAAGAATTAGTTATTAATCCAGGATAAGCATCTCTAACATTTTCTATGTTGATTAAAATGTTTTAACATTTCAGACTGAAGTACCTGGTATCAAGCCACGTAACACAGTTTTGTTTTCAGCAAATAACATTTTATTTATCCTGATCATAAATTTACTTTTATTCAAATTGCTGCTAATATTTAAGTATCATTGTTCTTACACTTTATTTTATTTCCTTTTGCATATAATAAAAAGCATGAGAAATTAATTCATAAAATATAAAATGCTTACAATTTTTACTCTGTGGACAAACAATACAACACAATTCATAGACCTCAGCTATGAGTTTCTGAGATCAAATTAATTAGCTTCATTCCAGGAATTTCTGACTTTATTCTCTAATTACTCATTATTCTTATATACCATAACATGATTGCCATACATAATTTCCCCCTTTTTAATGTCAGTTAAATGTCCTCCAAGCTTCAAAATCCCAGAACTTCTGATGAGATTCTCAAAACGTGTTTAGTCTTACTAAATAACACTGATAACAAGCAGTAAATATAACTATGATTTTTCATAAAATTTTCTCTCCCCATCCTAACTTCCCTTAAATACTAGAGAATGTTACCAAAAATGTCAAAGTCTCATGTGTGTGTGTGTGTGTGTGTGTGTGTGTGTGTGTGTATTAAGATGGGCAAAGTAAGGTTAGGAAATTTTCCAAATGGAATCTGCAATGCATTTGACAAATTTCTTAAGCCTTCACTCTTCTCTAATTTGTCCCTCAGTACCTTTTCTTCTCTCTCCCTCTTACCGTAAACTCCCTTCTGGAAAATTTACTCTACACTAAATATATCCAGTTAATGCATTCCCTCATTTAAATTTCTTCTGGACTATACACTACCCATGGAATGTTCCCCCTAGCTAGATCCAGCTTACCAACTTTCCTTTCTATCATGAAGCTTCTTCTGATTCAACTAATATAAAGCTGGCAATCGCGATATGAGAGTAAATCTAAACATAAAGTTCCATGACTCATTCACCATTCCAAAATTACCCTTTGTTCATATATGTCTCTCATGTATCTACTTCAAATATCATTATTTCTCACCTGAAAATATTGCCTTTATAATTAGAAGTTAGGGGTACCTTGGGTGGCTCAGTCCATTAAGTGACCCACTCTTGATCTCACAGTTCATGAGTTCAAGCCCTGTGCCAGACTCTGTGTCCTTCTCCTGTGTGTTTGTGCATGCATGCACACATTCTCTCTCTCAAATAAAATTTGAGATTAAATAAAAAATTATTTAAAAAATAATTATTATGAGTGATAATATTGACAATATTATATTATCATTTATTATTATAAGTATCAGTAATATTTCTATCATCATTTTTTCCTACAAGGCTATAGAAGTATTTCATATCTTATACAGCACAAGAATTAAGTCTTTTTCAGATGATAGTGTCATCTTACACTCTGGGTGATAAAGATATCTGATTAGGCCTTCTTGTTACGTAGCTACATCATAATGATTTATAAAGGCCCACTTAATGATTTCATTAGTTCAGTCTACTAAAGACCTCTGCCACTTACAGAAGTTGGCTCTGTCCTTAAGAAGTCAAAACACAATTTCAAAAATTAGCCAAACACCTAAAATATTTTTCCTAAACAATGCCAACTAACAAGAATCTGAGTGTATTCCTAACCTGACTAGATGCTTTGGCATTATATAAATGGCCTCTGAAACTAAAGCAGGAAGAAGCATCCTCAAAGAAGACATTTTCTTGAGCACTGGTCATAGTAGACTCATATAACTCTAAAAACTCTGCAGGTTGGCTAAAACTTTAAAATATCAAATAATTTTTGTCAACTTTCCAACCTCCTGTCTTCACAAGCCAGCTTTCCTGGGGTTCACCTGGAAAATTTCCTTGCTTGGGGCACCTGGATGGCTGTTGGTTAAGCATCCAACTTTGACTCAGGTCATGATCTCAGTGAATTTGAGTCCTGCATCAGGCTCTCTGCTGTCAGCAGAGTCCACTTCAGATCCGCTGACTCCCTGTCTTTCAGTCCCTCCCCGGTTCATTCTCTCTCCCTCTCAAATAAATAAAACCTTAGAAAGAAAAGAAAAGAAAATTTCCTTGTGACTGTGAATTTTTAAGTCTTCCACCTGCTAAATACTCTCCAAAAGACATTCTACCTCTTTCTGTGCCCAATCTTCAAGAAATGCCATGGATTGCTCTCATACCATTCAAGTCCTACATAGACTAGGGGGAAATTACGCTTGCTTAAATGGAAAGGATAATTTACAAAGAATGAAGCTATTCACTATGAACTACAATCACTGCTCTGCAACTGAGAATTTAGTCAGGTTTCTCATATACCACTTTGAAAACTTCTGTCCAAAGCAGAAACCTAACTTCACTATATCTGTTCTTTCTCAATACTTCTAACATTCTAAAGATGAAGGGGTTGTACACTAGTAAACTGAGAAGGCAAGGTTAAGGCCCTTGTTTTTCAACTATGATTAGACCAATGCTTTAGTCCAGAGATTGAATGAACTAGTTGTGAAACCTAACCCTCATGAGCAAACTAGACTGTTTAGCAATACAGTAAGAGTACCCTTCTCTGATTTTCCATATGGAGCACCAATTTTAAAAAAATGAGAATTCTCAGCTAAATAGCAGCTTTTCTTTCGAAGTAAAAAACAAAGGCCCTCTCACAGTGCTTACATTTGTGATACATCTGTAAAAAGTGATTTTTTAGCATCAGAAAGAATTTTAATTGTAGTAAACTGAACAATGCTGAAATTGTTTGAAGAGGAGATTAAATTTAATGAAATTCACAAACAACTCCTTTTAGAAAGTAACAACAATTTTTTGAACATTAAAGAGGAGCTCATTATATCAAGACAACCCCACTGTAAAAAGCAGTCTGACTTCAATCACCGCATATCTACATGTTAATGAACTTGCTGTATAAAGCAGGGACTGAGCAGAAAAAGTAATAGGAAGACTGTCTTAATGCATATTTGCTAGAAAAAGAAAATCTTCTTTAATCAATGCAACACCTTTTTACTAGTACCTTAATAGTATCTGAAATTCTCTCGAACAACACAAAAGGAAGAGGATACTTAAAAGTTTCTGTAAGACATTATACAGCTTGCACATTCCTGCAGTGTTCACATGCTGTCAACATCATGGTTCCAAAGACTTTCAAGTTTCAACAGACAGATACAGTCTAGTACAAAGTCTTTGTTATAATAATTTCATTGCTGCCCCTGATCAAACATAGACAAATCTGAAACTGAAAAGTGAGAACCAACTAGTGACCTTTGATTAGAACCACAAGCCTCAGTTTTAATAAAATGCCTCATTCATTGCTGTTTGGTGCCAACAAGGAAGGTGTGTTATAGACTAAAAAGAGCAGTCAATACATCATTTACACTCATTCAATGATTTCCATTATTCACAGTTGGAATTTGTGATTGTAACAAGTGGGACACAGGTGTCTTAAAAGGGAAATCAAAACATAAAAATGTAGCTTTCTGCCTTTAAAATAAATAGAATCACTTTAACCCTGCCTCTCAAGTTACTTGGTACTGCCTTTTGTGTCTTACTAATTGTATCATATTAATCATCTTTCCTAAACTGTAACTTCCAGTATTTGTTGCTATTACTTAGAGTCTAAGGAGTGCTGGCAATATTTACTTTTGAGCTCCTCATTTTCCTAGGCTATCAGTGCACCATTAAATGCATTTCCAATAAGTTTATTTTAATTGGAGTAAAAATTTGAAATTTGGGTTTGTTTTATTTTGCTTTTTCTTTTTTTTAATTTTTTTAATGTTTATTTATTTTTGAGAGAGAGAGACAGAATGCATGCATGAGCAGGGGAGGACCAGAGAGAGAGGGAGACACAGAATCTGAAGCAGGCTCCAGGTTCCAAGCTGTCAGCACAGAGCCCGAAGCAAGGCTCAAACCCATGAACCATGAGATCATGACCTGAGCCAAATTCAGACACTTAACCAAATGAGCCACCCAGGTTCCCCTATTTTGCCTTTTTCTTGCAAAGGAAAAAAAAAGACTTTCAGACTACCCCCATAGTTAGCATATTTTGATGCCTTATATCAGACTGTTCTTGAAAGAAATACCACCCCCCCCCCGCCAAAAAAAAAAAAAAGCAATGGCCCAAGAAAATGCAAATCAAGCCTAGTTTCTATGACTTAGATGCTAAGGGTGGGAGACAGGATAGGGAAGTTTTCAAAGCCATCCATAAATGTTGTGGTGTTTCACACAAAAAACTGTTAAACCCAGTTAAAATTGGAAACTAGAATGGTTAGGGACATGCAAGCTCGATAGTACATGCCTCAGGGTGATCTCCTCAAGCCATGACACTAAAATATTCCAACTCTTACTCTAAGATCAGAGGGTTTCAGATGTAATTGCCAGTGTTATTGCTAGTACCCAGCAATGTGACTGAAACAGCAGGTGCTTATTTTACATATGTGTGTGTATATATATGTAAATAATGTATATAGATAGATATTATTCTTTTATTCTTATTATATATATTTTAAGCATTTAAATATATACTTATATATAATGTAATACAAATATTTAATTTAATGTATATTTAATGTATAAAGATATATATTTTAAATAAATATATTTAATATATACATTTATCTAATTTAATATATATTAAATTATATATTTGTATTATTACATATAAGTATATGTGAAATATATATAATAAGAATAAAAGAATAATATGTATATATATAATGCATACATGTATAATGTATTAGATACATTTTATATACATTTTTATATTATCATACAAAAATCTAATTTAATATATATTTAATATATAAATATAAACAAATATTTTAAACATAAATTTTAATGTGTGTGTGTGTGTGTGTGTGTATATATATATATATATAAAATAAAAAAGCATGAGGCTATAATTTTGCCAGGCTGAGGGAGTGGTAAGATTACAGAGGTGATCAAAGGAAATAGTCTATCTACAAATCGAAGTGGAAAGAAGGAATAAGGGGTGTGAATAAGGGAAAGAGACAAGGAAGTAGGGAAGGAAGCAGGGAGGGAGAAAGGAAGGAAAGGAAGAAAAGAAACACAGGTGTCTTAAAAATACCAAAATCAAGTATTGCTAAGTATTGCTAAGTATTGCTCTCCACTCGCTTTGGGAACCGCAGTCTGCCCAGCAGTCTGAACTTCTGTCAACAACTGCAGTGGTACTCCTTCACCTGCTGTAAATAAACAGCCTCACACACGCCCTGACAAATCCTGACATATGAACATAAGGACTTAGCTCAGGCAAATAGAAAACTCATGACATCATTCAGTTACCAGATCAACTGACTAGAACTCAAAGCTCATGAGGGCAGGAACTCTGTCCATCTCCTACACTGCTATATCCCCAGCACTTAGATCAGTGCCTGATTAGAACAATAGATATTTAATACAGATTGCTTTAAAATTGGCACCATCAACATTATTATTTCTAGGTCCCTCAATAGACTACAGTTTAGGGCAGCAATTCTCAAAAAATGGTCATGAGATCTCTGAGAGTCCCCTAGATACTTTCAGAGGTCTAGAAGCTCAAAATTATTTTCATGATAAGGACAATATGTTATTTTCCCTTTTCACATTATTTTGCAGTACAATACAGTTTTCCAAAGACTATCTAATGATGTCATTCCTCTAAGAGCTAATGAAATATGTCCTTCTGGATTGCTGTGTTTTAAAATTTCTAATATGGGGACACCTGGGTGGCTCAGTCAGTTAACCGTCCGATTTTGGTTAAGGTCATGATATCACAGTTTGTGGGTTTGAGTCCTGCATCTGGCCCCATGTCTGGCTCTGTGCTGACATCTTGGAGCCTGGAGCCTGGAGGCTGGAGCCTGTTTCGGATTCTGTGTGTGTGTGTGTGTGTGTGTGTGTGTGTGTGTGTGTGTCTGCTCCTCCCCCACTTGTGTGCTCACTCACTCTCTCTCTCTCTCTTTCTCAAAAATAAATATTTTTTAAAGACTTTTAAAAAAAGTAAAAAAATAAAATTTCTAATATGAAGACTTCCATTTCTGGGAAGATGGAGGAAAAGTATTTTTCTCTATTCCTTCCTCTAAGTACAACTAAAAACTCTGGACATTGTATATAAAATAAATATTAGAAGACTTTAAATTTTTTTTAACATTTACTCATTTTTGAGAGAGAGAGAGAGAGAGAGCACAAGCAGGGGTAGAGCAGAGAGAGAGGGAGAGACAGAATGTGAAGCAGGATCCAGGCTCTGGGCCATCAGCACAGAGCCCAATGAGGGGCTTGAACTCACTGACCATAAGATCATGACCCAAGCTGAAGTCGGATGCCCCAACGTTACAAGACTTTAAAAGATGGAAAAAAAAAAAAAAAGCAAACTTGCTAGATCCTCAGGACCTGAGAATGACACTGTGGTGAATTCTCTGGATTTTCTTTTTGCCTCATAGTCCCAGACTCAAAGCTAAAGGAGCCAGTAACCTAGAAATATCAACAAAGTCATCATCATCATCATCATCATCATCATCATCCCCAAGAAGAGCCTTCTCACTCTAGCCAAAGAGTTAGGGAAGGGCAGCTTTTAGCAGGACAGAAAGGTTTTTGATAATAACTGCCCTGACTCAAATAAATGCCACAGAAAAAACTTTGGCTCCACTCTGACCTATTTAAACAAAAGCCAAGTGAGGAGCCTAGAATTCCACTCTCTCATGGCTGTAATGAGGTACCCAATACTCCCCCTCCCCCCAGGGAGGTGTCAAAGAAGGCAAGGTAGGGATCTGAGATTCTCACTGCCACCAGCCAGTAATAAGTCCCTGTCCACTCTTTTACCCCTTGTGCAGTGTCCGAGAGAACATGTAAGGAGTTTGGACTTCCATTCTCACCAGGCAGGAAGAGGTGCTCTTGTCCTTCCCTCTGGGATCATATCAAAGGAAGTCTAGTAAAGAATCAAAACTTCCACTATGGCCCCTCAGTAACAAGGCCACCTCCACTGTGATGTCAATGAAGACCACATGGAGAGCTTTAACTCCTCATCCAGCAATAACAAGGAGGCCCAACCCGGGGGTGTGGGGGTGGGGGGGGACCTGGACTTCTACATCCACTTGGCAGTAACAAAGTAGCTGCCACCTTTCCCCCCACTGAAACAGTGTCAAAGAAAACCAGCTAAAACAGAAGGTTTACATAAGAAACAGTCCATAATACAATACAAGATGAACAGATTTCAAGCAAAAAATCACTATCATACCATACCAGGAATATCTCAAATTAAATGAAAAAAGATCTAAATGAAAAAGACCAATCAATAAATGCCAACACCAAGATGTTAGCCTCATCTGACAAACATTTTGAAGGAGCCATGAAAAATTTATAGTGCTTAAATGAGCAATTGTGAACCCACCTGAAACAGTGAAAAAATATAAATTCTCAACAAATAAGTAGGAAAAAAGACAAATGGAAAATTTAGAACTGAAAACTATAATAACTGAAATTAAAAGCTCAATAGAGGGACTCAATTGCAGAATGGTAGGGACTGAATCAATGAATTGGAAAATAGAACAATAGAGATTATCAAATCTAAATAACAGAGAAAATAGACTAAATAAATGAATAGAGTGTCAAGAACCTTTGCAACAATGGCAAAAGATCTGATACTCGTGTCATCAGAGTCCTATAAGAGAGGAGAAAGAAAAGTGGGGCTAAAAAGTACTCAAAGAAATAATGGCTGAAAACATCCAAATCCTACCCAGAGATATCATAAACCCACAGGCTCAAGAAGCTAAGTGAACCTCAAATAGCATAACCCCCTTCAAAAAAAATCCATATGAAGATCATTAAACTTCCAAACACTAAAAATAATGAAAAATATTTGAAAACATCCAGAAAAAAATGACACCTTACCTCTGGAAGAAAAATAACCCAAATGACAATGGATTTCTCATCAGAAACACAGAGGCCAGGAGGAAGTGGCACAATATTTTTTAAGTGCTGAAAGAAAGGAATTTTAGACCCAAAATCCTACACTTGGTGAAAATATCCTTCAGGAAGGGGAAACCTAAACATTCTCAAATGAAAGAAAATTAAGAAAGTGTATTACTAGCAAAATCCTCCCACCCTAAAATAATGAATAAAAAAAGTTCTCTAAACAGAGAGGAAAAAACAACCAAAAAAGGTACGTTGAAACATCAAGAAGAAAGAACAAGGTAAGCAAAATATGGTAACATGGGTAAATAAAATAGGCTTTTCTTTTCATCTCAAGTTGTCTAAATTATGATTGATGGTTGAAGCACACCCACTGCCTGATGTGGTTCTAAATGTACGTAGAAGAAATATTTAAGACAATAATAAATGGGGAAGAATAATGGAAAATAAAAGTTATAATGTTCCATACTATACACAAACTGGTAAAATGACTATACTAGTAGTCAGCAATTAATAGAACTGGACAGAAAAATACAAAGGATGTAGAACTCAACAACAAGATCAACAAAATCTGATATTTATAGAACACTCCACCCAATGGCAGAATCCACATCCTTTTCAAGTGCCCACAGAACACATACGAAAATAGACCATCAACTGGGCCATATAACAAATCTTAACAAATTTAAAAGAACTGAAATCATACACAGTGCATCCTCTGACTACAGTGGAATCAAACTTGAAATCAACAACAGAAAGATAACAGGACAGGGGTGCTTGGGTGGCTCAGTCGTTTAAGTGTCTAACTCTTGATCTCAGCTCAGGTCTTGATCTCAGGGTCATGAGTTCAAGCCCCATGTTGGACTCTACACTGAGCATGGAGCCTATTTGAATAAAAAAAAAAAAGAAAAAAAAAGATAACAGGACAACCTCCAAATGCTTGGAAACTAAGCAACACACTTCTAAATAACCCATAGGTCAAAAAGGAAATAGTAAAAGGAAAATAGTAAAAGGAAAAGGAAATAGTAAAAGGAAATTTAAAAATAGATTAAACTAAACAAAAATTAAAATATATCAAAATTTAGGGGGCATAGCTAATGCAATGCTCACAGGGAAATTTATAGCACTAAATGCATACAAAAGAAAAAAGCTAAATCAGTAACCTAAACACCTACCTCAAGAACCTAGAAGAAAAGAGCAAAATAAACCAAAAGGAAGCAGAAAAAAGGAAACAATAAAGAGTAGAAACCAATCAAATTAAAAATAGGAATACTAAGGGGAAAAATCAATAAAACAAAGAATTGCCCTTTGAAATGATTAATGGAAATTAAGAAGCCTCTACCAAGACTGACAAAGAAAAAGACACAAATTAACAATATCAGGAATGAAATGAGGTACCACTACAGACCCTGCAGACTTAAAATCACTTATAAGTGAAAACTATTAATAATTCTACACACATAAACTTAACAACTTAGATGAAATGGACTTCCTTGAAAAACACAAACTACTAACACTTCACCCAATATTAAATAAATGTTTTGAATAGCCTTATAACTATTAAGGAAATTGAATTCACAAGTTTAAGTATACCCAAAACCAGAAATCTCCAGGCCCAAATATCTACCAAATGTTTAAAGAAGAATTAACACCAATTCTACACAATCTCTTCCAGAAAAATGGAAGAGGGATGAATACTATCCAGTTCATTTTATAAAACTAGTATTATTACTTGATACCAAAACAAGACAAAACAAAAAAGTACCAAATGAGAAAGTTTCAGACCAATAACCCTCATGAATATAGATGCAAAAACTCTTATCTTTTTAAGAAGAACCCATTGAAAAAGTACCCACGGTAATCTATTCTCTTCTCAATGGACAAAAGTAATTTTAAAGTAAACAAAATAATTAACAGAAAAAAATTCCAATGCAGTAAATTTCAATTGAAATAGCCCACATAAACAAAAGCTTTTGGGGTCCTAAGTAATTTTTTAAAGTGCAAAGAGGTCCTGAGACCAAAAAGTTTAGAACTTCCAATTTAAGGCAACAGCTCTTTAGTTTACTAATAGCTACCTAAAGGGCTACATCAGAAGTCTTCAAGAGTCTTCTGAAATATGAGCAACACCTCTTTAGAGTCACCTTCAAAGTAAGCCCTGTGAGAATCCAAAAATATTGTCACCAGCCTTTAAAATACTAACTGTCACATGTCCCGTAGAAGTTAGGATTCTGCCCTGATGATAACAGATTCTGGGGAATGAGCAACACTACTGAAGTTTGATCAGCCTAAATGTATCTCCAGGAAGCTCAGTTTAATTCCTGCTAGGATGAAGAAATAGATTAAGTCAGGCAAGCCTATTATATCTCAACCAATTGGGAGCTCAAAAAAACCCATCACTTCTCTAAAGTTTTCAGAAATCCTTAGTTCTGACTTCAAGAAATAGGCATCAATGTAATATCTGACATACCCACTGGGATGGCTATAAGGAAAAAAGTGGAAAATAACAAGTGCTGGCAAGAATGTAGGGAAATTGGAACCTTCATACATTGTTAGTGAGGGTGTAAAATAATGCAGCTACTGTGGAAAATAGTATGGCAGTTTCTGAAAACATAACATGGAACTACATATGACCCAACAATTCCATTCCTAGGTATATATCAGAAAAAATTGAAAACAGGTATTCAAATATTTGTACACATATATTCATAGCAGCAATATTTAAAATAGTCAAAAGATAGAAACAACAAATGTCCACAAACGGATAAATGGATAAACAAATTGTGATATATACATAATAACATATTATTCAGTCATAAAAAAAAATCAAGTACTGATAATGTGACAACATAGATGAACCTAGAAAATATTATGCTAAGAGAAAAAAAGCCAATCACAAAAGGCTACATATTGTATGTTTCCATTTATACGAAATATTAAGAAAAGTTAAACTCATATAGACAGAAAGATTTGTGGTTGCCAGGTGCTGGGACAAGAGAAATGGGGAATAACTGTTTAATAGGTATCGAGTTTCATTTTGGATCGATGAAAATGTTTTGGAACTAGACATATGTGGTAGTTGCACAACATTGTAAATGTACCCAACGCCACTAACTGTTCACTTTAAAATGGATAACCTTGTGTTATGTAAATTCTATATCGATAATTTTTAAAATGTGAAAATAAGTATATATTGACCTGACCCTAAGGCAATGAGGTGAATAATGAAAAATTCAAATTGTAGCATTTAAAAAATAGTAGCTGAGGACGCTTCACTCAAGTCAAAATTAATATTCCCTCTGAAGGGATCCCACAGTCCTCTATCCATTATTCCATTAAAAAGCCATCACAGTATAGAATCTGAAAATACTTTTTTCTTTCTTTTTTTAATGTTTAGTTATTTATTTTGAGAGAGAGAAGCAGAGAGAGAGGGAGAGAGAGAATCCCAAGAAGGCTCCAGGCTGTCAAAAAAGAGCCTGACAATGGGCTCGATTTCACAATGAGATCATCACCTGAGCCAAAATCAAAAGTCAGATGTTTAACTGACCACCCAGGTGCCCCTGAAAATATTTCTGATGCTTCCAACGTATCTTTTATCCCTGCTTTCCTTCATTCTCAATATTCCCTCTGCCATCCCCCAGTTATGAGTTTATCCAGGGCAGTAGCCATTTATTTTTCAACTTTATATCCTTGGTGCCTGGTTCAATGTGCATGCTCAATAAACTGTTAAGTGAATGAAAGAAGAAACAAATTAACAAATGCAGCATAGACTTGTATGTATGTAAGCATCATACAGGTTGAAGGACATTACCAAGTTATCTTCTGTATATTGAGTTGGGATTTGGTATACCAATAAACCCCAAACCTAGATATATGTTTGTTGCTCCAATTATCAAACTCTTGTGAAATTCTCAAAAAAAATTCTGAAATTAAAATTAATTTCAATCATTTTAATTTTTAAATAAATAAATGTTATCTTAGCACTTTTTTGAAAGTTCAAGTGTACCTCAAAATTAAACAAAACAAAATGGTAGTACAGTAAAATTGTCAGAATTCACTTTTTTTTTATTCCCAGTTTTTATTTAAATTCTAGTTAGTTAACATATATGGTAAAATTGTTTCAGGTGTAGAATTTAGCGATTCATCACTTACATATAGCACCCAGTGCTCATCACAACAAATGCCCTTCTTAATACCCATCACCTATTTAGCCCATCCCCCGCCCACCTCTCTCTATCAACCCTCAGTTCTCTATAGTTAAGAGTCTCTTAACAAAACAGATGAAAGTTAAGGGAAGGGAAACAAAAATAATATAAAAACATGGAGGGGAACAAAGCAGAAGAAACTCATAAATATGGACAACAAACTGAGGGTTGCTGGAGAGGTTGTGGGAGGGGGGATGGGCTAAATTGGTAAGGGGCATTAAGAAATCTCCTGAAATCATTGTTTCACTATTAATTTGGATGTAAATTTCAAAAAAAAAACTAAAAATAAAATTTTTAAAAAAGAGTCTCTTGTGGTTTGCTTCCCTCTCTTTCTTTTTTTTTCCCTTCCCCCATGTTCATCTGTTCTGTTTCTTAAGTCCCACAGATGAGTGAAATCATATGGTATTTGTTTTTCTCTGACTTATTTCACTTAGCATAATACACTCTAGCTCCATCCACGTCATTGCAAATGGCAAGATTCCATTCTTTTTGATGGCTGAGTAATATTCCACCATGGGGTGGGGAGAGAGAGAGAGAGAGAGAGAGAGTGTGTGTGTGTGTGTGTGTGTGTGTACCCCACATCTTCTTTAGCCATTCTTCAGTCGATAGACATTTGGGCTTTTTCCGTAATTTAGCTATTGTTGATAATACTGCTATAAACATCAGGGTGCATGTGCCCTTTCAAATCGGTATTTTCATATCCTTTGGGTAAGTACCTAGTAGTGCAATTGTTGGGTGGTAAGGTAGTTCTATTTTTAACTTTTTGAAGAAACTCCATACTGTTTTGAGAGTGGCTGCACCAGTTTACATTCCCACCAACAGTATAAGAGGGCTCCCCTCAAAATTCACTTTATACACTGCTACCCATTTAAAAGGCAAAGGAATCCAAATATTCACCAAAAAATTCTTTTTTAAATATTTATCTAATTATGTGTTAGGAGAAATTATTTTAAATGTAAGAATTATCAAAAATTATAATAGGATCATCCCTTTAACTGAATATTCCCACAAAAATCAGACAAAAATAAATAAATGATAAATTTTGTTTCTTGGATATAGCAATGTAAATACCATCTGGCATAAATGAGACTATTTACTTAAAATGATCTTGTTTCTCTTACACTGTGTAATCTGCAGAGTAGTCTTTGGTTTAAATGTTTTCTTTGCTTTAGGTAACAAGAAATTGAAGCTAATTAAATAAAAATAACTAAAACTGAAGTTAATGTTGAGCTCTTAAATCACACTTCAGTAATTTCAATTTTTTAAATGTTTTTAAAATAAACTGTTAAAACTTTTGGATATCTTGGAATTTATCAGATATATATTTATAATGCTATAATAATATATATTAGGGTATTGAATAGTAATAGTCTCTAGTCCAAAGAACTGTAAATATTTGCCAAGAACTACATAATATGAGATTCTCTTTATGCATAGATTTGAAACAGACTTAACACAATATATGAAATGTGTTACATTTGCAGTAAAGACAAAGAGTTTAAAAAAAAAAACCAAAAATCAAAAAACAAACTCTCTTCTCTGTCACCTTTCAGCCTTTGAAGATCTTCCCTTACCTTTCACTTACCAAATAACATTGAAAACTAGATTTTGAGGATTTACCTCAATTACATGACCTATTTACTGGTGGAACTCTCAAGTCATTTTTGCTGCTATTCATTAAAAGAGAAGCAACACTATTTTATTAGTTAAAAAGATATTCTATGCAGAATATAAAGTTTCTGGACTTTATCGGGGAAATTTTTCTAGATGCATTTTCTTTAGTAAGTTTAACTAATTAATATAAGCTCAAAAAAAAGTACACAAATAATATACATTTGCAAACATAGCAAAGACAAAGGCAAACTCACCTACCCTGAGATATCCACCCTTCTGCAATGCCAATCTAAGTCTTGTAGTGCTTTTAAGGTTTAATTCAAAAGTTTACTCACTGAAGCCTACCCTGATTTCCTATAGCTGATTTTATTCTTTCTCATGTCTGAAGAGACAGTCTTACCACATATTCTAGCAATCCTATGTTCTCTTGTATTGCCTTAACAGCTATTAAGTTCTTTGGACTCAGAGATGCACACTAATTATTTTCTACCCCTATGAGTCCTGGCACATAGTCAGCACCTAAAAATTATTTGCTGCTTTGAAAAATCATGTATCACATATTTAAACTTAAAATAATACAGATGAATTTAATAGAGATTTCTGATTGCTTAGGGCCTTTGTAATGGAAGAGTAACTTTATTTGAAAAGGCAGCTATCTCTCATGACATATCCCACAACAAATTCTCCAAAATGTATTTTCCAGTAGCTTTTAATTTAAATGCACAAAATTTTCAAAAATAAATAAGCAGCCCCTTTTTTAACATTCATTTAGCAGCTGTTTATGAAGGGCTGACTATACCTATAAACAGCTTTCTTGGGAACACTAGAGCTCATCAATTGTTTTGTATAAAGTGTGGTAAAACAGATTTTAAGCTTTTCAAAAGAGTTCAGATTAAAGTACTCATATCTTCCTTCATCATTATATGAAAAAAGACTAAAATTCCTCATAGTCCCTCAGTAATTCAGTTAATAAGTATACTAGAAATTTTCGTATACACCTATGTTGCTTTCAGATAATGACATTACTAAACTAACATGCATCCAAATTGTAGGATGGCAACTCAAAGCATTTTTAATTAGGATGCTGTACCTGACAGAAGTGAAAAGATGGAAACAATATTGATAATATAAACATTTGTATATGATTATGCTTTCAAATGAGTAAACATCTATCCCAATATTATGTTTTTTCCTACCAAATACTGCAATTTAAAACTATAATTTTTTATAAGTCAGAGAAAGACAAGTATCATATGATTTCACTCATATATAGAATTAAAGAAATAAAACAGATGAACGAACATAGGGGAAGGGAAAGAAAAGATAAAAACATGGAGGTAAAACCATAAGAGACTCAAATACAGACAAGAAACTGAGGGTTGCTGGAGGGGAGATGGGTGGGAAGATGGGTTAAATGGGTGATGGGTATTAAGGAAGGTACTTTTTGGGATGAGCACTGGGTTCTATATCTAAGTGATGAATCACTGGGTTCTACTCCTGAAGCCAAGACTACACTGTTTGTTAACTAACTTGAATACCATAAGAGACTCTTAACTATGAAGAACTGAGGGTTAATAGAGAGGGTGGGTTGGGGGATGGGCTAAATAGGGTGATGGACATTAAGGATGGCACTTACTGGGATGAGCACTGGGTGTTATATGTAAGTGATGAATCACTGGGGTCTACTCCTAAAACCAATACTACACTGTATATTAACTAACTTGAATTTAAATTTTAAAAAAAGAATATAAAAAATATTGAAGGAGAAAAAATAAAACTTTAACTTTTTAAAAAGAAAAATATTTAATCCACTGCAATATTTCTGGAATATAAAATTTTAGACTCCTCAGACAAGATATCATAACATTTGTTTCACTTGATACCATAACATTTGGCCTGTTGCTTCTCTTGATTTGTTACCACTGTGTTTAGTTATACCAAAAATAAAAACAAAACAATAACTTTTAAAAGCTGAAAGTATTTTTATATAATCAAAATTCATTTCAAATATATTGCTAAGTGAAATCGTCAGTCAGAGAAGGACAAACACCACATGATTCCACTCACATGTGGAATTTAAGAAATAAAACAAGCAAAGGAAAAGAGAGAGAGAGAGAGAGAGAGAGAGAGAAACCAAGAAACAGACTCTTAACTACAGAGAACAAACTAATTGTTACCAGAGGGGAGGTGGGTGAGTGAAACAGGTGATGAGGATTGAGGAATGTACTTGTGATGAGCACTGAGTGATGTATGGAATTGTTGAATCACTATATTGTACACCTGAAACTAATGCAACACCATATGCTAACACTACTGGAAAAAAATAAAATAAAATAAAACAAAATAGAATAAAATAGAATAGAATAGAATAGAATAAAATAAAATAAAATAAAATAAAATAAAATAAAATAAAATAAAATAAAATAAAATATAAAACAAATTCATTTCAGACCTATAGGTTCTAAGTATTTCAACAACTGGCATGAGAAAACTGTAGAACTCCTTGGCCCTTTTATTTGTTTAAGAGTAATCACTTTTAATGATTTTTAAAGGATGTAGCAATATTCCCTGTGTAATTCAATCTGCATGAATAAAATTGTGAGATGCATGCCAAAGCAAAGATGTTTAAACTCAGTTTTTTAAAACTGTTTTCATGATTGCATTATATATATACTTTAAACTGGATGGAAATTACCGTAAAACATGATCAAACACACAAGTACCTAGGAAGGAATTTTCTCTTTTTGTTCCAGTTACTTCTCACCTAACAGTATTAGTATCATATTATTTAAAATCATGTATCATGGTGCAGTTTGCATATAACTGGAAAAAATTTTCTGTTTACTATTACTTCAATAAAAAGAACACTACAATACTGAGAATATATTCATTTTAACATACGATTTATTTACTTAATCTCAAAAAAAAACTGTTATATCGTCTAAAATGTCCAGACATTAAACTGTACTTATAAAATTAATTAACATTTCATATTACCAAGATTATTTCATAAAAATCACAGTAATGTTAAAATTACAGCAACTCTGATTTCACTACAAAATCTTATTTAAGAAATAGCTGAAATCACAATGCTTAACTTATTTTTCTTAAATGGAAAGCTTATACAAATAAAAATGACTAGTAATATTTCTCAACATTTAACAAAAGTTGGCCTTTTCAAAAGACATTGTAATCTGATTAATTTTAAGTTACCTATATTTATATAACTGCTATGAAAAATTAAGCCTTTTTAGTTGCAATATTTTTCATCTCTTGCCATCTAAATTGTACTCCTGTAACTTTAATGGAGTATGTAGTTTGATCCTTTTAACTAATTAGTGGATCAGCAAGAAGGAAGTCAGGCCATTGCAATTACTGTCCACATGTTCATTTATATCAAATACTCTACAGGTCAGTTTAAACCTGTTTCATTTCACAAAAGACTATTTTTTCACCTGTTTGTTTTACTTCACAAAGACTATTTTTTCTTATTCATAATGTCTTTCTGAAAAATATCAACTATCGTAGCATTAACATAATGGCCACTTGTACTTGCTGTAGAAATAAAAGGTAATAAAATTTGGCTTAAACAAGCACAAAGAGGCCAGTCTATAGACTCATCATTTCTGCAACTCTTAACCATTCTAATTCTGTCTCTATCTCTTATATTAAAGTCTGATCATATATATTTAATTTCATTCTTTAAAATTTTAGTAGACAACTTCAGTGCTAACCTACCACTGCCCTGTCAGAAAATCTTTGATGTCACAGCATAATAGCTCCTGAAAGAACAGCACTAATACTTAATGTAACATGAAACCAGGGCTCTGCAGTGGGGCTGTCTGCTGTCAGGAGCAAACAATTTCACTGCTGTTCCCCAGAAGTGACAAGGTTAGGACCTATCTGTACAATAACCCTCACTACCAACAGTGATTTATTTTTATTAGAAACTAAGAATGCCACCTTATTCTTTTAAATATGTCAATCTCTATTTTGAAAACAAAAAATAAATTACATTTTAATGTCAAACAATCCACGTGGCTCAAGTCTCCCCAAAGCCTATAGAAGGCCTCTGGTGTTTTCAAAGAATTAATAGGCCAAATGGAAATCGCTAAACTTACTACTAAAGAGCAAGTAATGCACTATTTCATTATTTCAGGAGTCCCACCAAACATTTACATTTCAAAAACTTTTATAACATTATTGGGTTAGAAATGACTATACAGATTTTTCCCTTAAGATATTTTTACATGATACCAAAATATCTGCTTAAGGCTATTTCAAGCCAAAAGATATATCAACAGATAGAGAAAGGAATTATTAAAATAGTAACTGTGCAGATAGTCAATAAAACAACCAGTACCTTGATTTCTTTTCTAACCTATTAACCAACTGAAAATATGACAATTAATTTCCAGACATGTATATAATACCTATGATGAAACCAAAATAATATTACTTAATTAATAGCTGACCAAAAATCGTTTAGTGCCATCTAAGGCATATCTTTTCCTTTTCTGAATCCTTAAAGCAATATATTGTTTGTATTGCTCATTTAATAATTAACTTTCTCACTTCTCGGTTACTATTGTCTTGAACTGTTATTTAATTCTCTTAATATTAATGTTGCATAAGACCTGTACAGGATAATTTATAAATTTTATTGAGAGACTTTAAAATGAACTAAAATAAATGGGGAGATATAATCCATTCATGGGTTCAAATATTCAAGTTACAAAAGTATCACTTCTCTAAAAATTGACTTATTGTTAAATGCAAACTAAATTTAAAAACCCCAAGTTTTGTGGAACTTAAGTTAATTCTAAATTTATATGGAAATACGAAGAGCCAAGAAGCATCAAGACACTCTTGAAAAATTAGAACAAGGTGGCAGAACTTACTCTATACGATAATAGACTTATTATAGAACAAATATAATTATGTCAGGGCTTAAATGTGCAAAAAAGACAAAGGCATCAAGGGAACATAATATAGGACCCCAAAATATATGCATGCTTATATGGGCATTTGATATATGATGGAAGTAACTTTGTAGGGAAGTCAGGAAACGATGGATTTTAATAAATTATCTGATAGCTGGATACCCATAAAAGGAATAAAAAAATATAACTACACTCCTACATCAAACAATATCTCAAAATAACTGCATATGGATTAAAAGGCAATGTGAAAGTCATTGGAAATTATTTTCATGACCTCAGATAGGAAAGAATGTCAAAAAACAACATAGGAAAGGCATTAACCAAAAAAGGAAAAAAATAAATATCCAACTATATTAAAATTAAGAATGTCTGTTCATCAAACAATTCCATAAAGAGAGTGAAAAGACAAACCAGGAGTGGGGAAAGGTATATCTGCAACAAATATAAATGACAAAGACTTAATATACAGAATATATGGAACACTATAAACCATTAAAAAAAAAAGACAGGAGATGCCTGGGTGGCTCAGTTGGTTAAGCATTTGACTCAATCTCAATTAGGTCTTGATCTCAGCATCATGAGTTCAAGCCCTGCATTGGGCTCCACACTGTACATGAAGCCTACTTAACCACAACAACAAAAAAGGCAATCCAATAGAAAAATGGGCAAGACTTGAACAGGCACTTCACAAAAGAAGAAATTTACCTGATCAATAATTTCTAAAAAGATGCTTAATATCATTTGTAATCAAGAATGCAAATTAAAAACATGATGAGATATTAATTACTGCATATCCAACAGATCGTCAAAAATTTAAAGTCTGACAACATTGACTGTTGGCAAGGATATCGAGCAATGGTAATGTTCACAGACTATTGGTAAGTATATAGTCATTTTAGAAAAAAGGTTAGCATTATCTACTAAAAATGAACATAGGCATACCCTCTGACAACAATTCTACTCTTGTATATACAACCTAGAGAAACATGTACACATGCTCATCAAGAATGGATATTTGTACAAAAAGGTTCATAGCAGCATTGTTCATAATAATTAGCAACTGAAGAGTCCAAATGTTCCGCGACAATAGAGAAGATAAATAAACTCTGATACACAATAAAAAGCAAATTAATGGGCTAATCGTTCATGATGATACATGTTGAGCAAAAACTGCAACACACATAAAAAAATAGGTTCTGCATGATTCATATAATGCATTAAAACAGACAAAATCAAACTATATTGTTCAGAGATACACTCAAAGCTAGCAAAACTACAAAGCAAAGGAAGTAACTAACATTAAAAACAGAATGGTGGTTATCTATCTGAAAGAGAGAGGGTGGGGGTATGATTGGGAAGCGACACAAGTGGCTTCTAGGACTATATCAATATTCGTTTGTTTGTTTTTTTTAACTTGGATGTTGGTTACATGGAATTTACTCTATAAGTTCATTATACAAACATACAACTGTACTTTATATAGTTTACATGTTTACATTTCAGTTTTTAAAAAGAACAAATCTACTTCATACAGAGATATTCTGAATAGAAGTGAAATAATATATGAGAAAAGCTCTCTGAAACAAACCACAAACAACTACACACACACTCATTTTTTTTTAAGTTAGGTAAGGACCGGAACCACCCTTATTCATAAGCCAACCATGAAATAACTTACTTCAAAAACATATGTTGTCACCTTAAAGTATAACATGTCTTCTGTAATATCATAAAATGGTGTTTAACATTCGTCTTTTAGAGATCCATTCCTTTGGGTGAAAACATTATCTTTTCCTAAAATACCTCTTGAGGAAATGTACTAAGCAGAAAACTAAAACGCTATGGGACTGTTTAAAAAAAAAAACTGCAATAAGAAGACTTGAGATTTTCAGATTTAGAATAAATATACTCTCATGTCTCTATAATAACACTCCTATGCAAAAGATCTCTATCTCATTTAATAGTCTTTCCAAGATATTACAGATCAGAATGATACCTTTAAAAGATTAAAGCAGGGGGGGTGGGGGGGCGGGAGCCTGGGTTGCTTGGTTGGTTGAGCGTCCAACTTCGGCTCAGGTCATGATCTCACAGCTCCTCAGTTCGAGCCCCGTGTCAGGCTCTGTACTGACCGCTCACAGTCTGGAGCCTGCTTTGGATTCTCTGAGCCTGCTGTGTCTCCCTCTCTCTCTCTCTGCCCCTATCCCGCTTATGCTCCGTCTCTCTCTCTGTCTCTCAAAAACAAAGTTAAAAAAAAAATTTTTTTTTTAACTAAAGGGAAAATTTTCAAAACTGTAAATAACTAATGGAAATAATCTTTAAAAATTAATGAGAACAAAGAAAGTAGAAAGGAAAGAAGAGGGAGGGAGAAACTGAAGAAGCTAATTAACTTATTTTCACTAATTCCTAGTTTTAAAAACAAAATCTCACATTCCACTTTCAAAGGTATACACACAAATTCTCACTAAGTTGATAAGCAAAAAGGGTATGACTAGAATTTTTTTAAGCTTTAACACTGTTATGCTTTATAAAAACAATTTAGGGGTGCCTGGGTGGCTCAGTCAGTTGAGCATCCAGCTTTGGCTCAGGTCATGTTCTCACATGATCTCACATGAGTTCAAGCCCCACATCAGGCTCTGTGTTGACAGTTCAGAGCCTGGAGCATGCTTCAGATTCTGTCTCCCTCTCTCTCTGCCCCTCCCCTGCTCATGCTCTGAGTGTGTGTGTCTCTCTCTCTCAAAATAAGGAATAAACAATAAAAAAAATTTTTTAAGACAATTTAAATATGTGTTGGCTTGTCACAATATTAATTATTATAATATACTTACCTCATTTCCTTCTTGCTATCAAAGGTTTTTTTTGTTACGTATCTTACTTCTAAGGGGACCATGTCTCAGTAGAAGCAGAATCCCAGGGTCATATAGTAATTACACGTTTAACTTTTTGAGAAACTGCTAAACTCTTTTCTAAAGTGGTTATACCATTTTACATTCCTACCAGGAATGCATAAGGCTCCCAATATTTTTACATCCTTACCAATATTTGTTGGTTTCAATTTTTATAATTACAGCCATTCTAGTGTAAGGAAAAAATATGTCATTGTGATTTTGATTTACATTTCCCTAATGACTAATGATCTTGAGCATCTTTTTATGTGCTTATTGGCCTTTTGTAAATCTTATTTGAAGAAATAGCAGTACAAATACTTTGCCCTTTTTAAAAAACTAGGTTATTTGTCTTTTTATTGTTGAGTTGTGAAAGTTCTTTATATATTCTGGAAACAAGTCTCTTACCAATTTATTTGCAAATATTTTTACCTATTCTATAGATTGTCTTTTTACTTTCTTGATGGCTTCCCTTGAGAGACAAAATTTTTTAATTTTGATGTAGTCCAATTTATCTTTTTTTCACTAACGCTTTTGATGTTATGCCTAAGAAATAATTGCCTAAGCCAAGGTCATGGAGATTTACTCCTATGCTTTCTTCTAAAAGTTTTATAATTTTATCCCATATTTAGGTCTCTGATTCATCTTAAGTTTATTTTTGTATTTGGTGTGAGGTAGGGTTCCAATTTCATTCTTTTACATAGGGATATCCAGTTGTCCCAGAACAATTCGTTGAATCTCATGACCCACCCCAGAACTACAGAATCAGAATTTTTTTAATAAGATCCCCAGGTGATCTGTATGCCTACTAATATTCAAGAAGTACTTCTCTAGCTGACAAAATGTATAAATTTATAGAATGGTTAAAATATTTCCTGAAAAATCTCTAAGAGAATCTCTGTTAATAAGTAGAATACATCCCAGTAACACATCTCTCATATGAACTTAATTACCAAGTCAACGTTCTAGAATTTATAACTGACCACCAACAAGGACAAGAGGTAATCATTAAGACCAAACATGGGTTCACAAAGAAAAGGTCCTGTCATAGTAACCTCTTTTGCTTCTTTGTCGGAAGTACTTTATTGCAAGATGAGTAATGCATTAGAAATAATTTATCTGAGGGGCACCTGGGTGGCTCAGTTGGTTAAGCATCTGACTTCAGCTCAGGTCATGATCTCCCAATTCATGGGTTCGAGCCCCGCGTCAGGCTCTGGGCAGACAGCTCAGAGCCTGGAGCCTGCCTCAGATTCTGTGTCTCCCTCTCTCTCTGCACCTCCCCCACTCACATTCTGTCTCTCTCTGTCTCTCAAAAATGAATAAACATTTTTTTAAAGTTTTTAAAGAAATAATTTATTTGAATTTCAACAAGCCATTTTACAAATGCTCTCAAGTATCCCTGCTATACTGTAAGTTTGTTACAATAGGACACAGTTTCAACCACCCTTTATATTTCTGGCATCTATCTGGCATATAGAAGATATTTAATTTGTTGAATTTTATTCAATTAATTAATCCTTGTGGATATACGAATAAATGTGGGCTAACTGGTAGCATGCTCAACAAAGTTTTTAATAATTAATATGTTAAGAATCAAAAAGATCCAAAAAGATCTTAACAAAATTAAAAACGTAAATAATAAGAATATAACCACAGATATGGGAAAAAAGAAAATAAGAGAATATAATGTCATCTTTATGCCAACATATTTTTAAAATCTAGAGAAAACAGATGATTTTCTACAAAATACAAATTTACCAAAACTGACTCAAGAAAGGGCAGAAAATATGAACAGACCAATAAAATACTGTTAAATATCTATCTTTTAAAGGTGTGAAGATCAAATGGCTTTAGAGGTAAGCTTTAACTTTTAAAGAACTGTCAATTCCTATGCTCTCCAATAGACAAAGATGGCAATAAATAACAGGCAATACCTATGCTTTCAGAACATGGAAAAGGATGGAAAGCTTCCAATTCATTTTATGAAGCTGGCATAACCCTACTATCAAAACTATAAAGATAGTACCAAAATAAATTAATTATATATATTATATACATGTATATATATGATGTATGTATATATTATATTATATTATATATATAATATATATATAACTTATATGGGAACACAAGGATAGTTAAACATGAGAAAATCTATCAACATATTTTACATAACATTAACAAAACTAAGGAATAAAAAAAATATTTTATCAATAAATGCCAAGAAAATACTTGATAAAATTTTAAAACCATTCTAAACCAAAAGATCTTAATAAGGAAAGATCAAATGAATCTAACCGGAGTAAATCTTTCTCGAGTAAATGCAAACTCCTGCACTTAGCTCCAAAAAATTAAACCCCAGCAGCTCAAGTATAGGATGGATGGGACATGTAACTAAAAGGTTTGTGAGTTTTACTTGGCAGTAAGATTAATGAGTCAACAGTGTGATGTGGCTTCCATAAAAATTTAGGCTCCACTAATAAAATAATATTATCTAGAATAACAGAGGTAATAATTCTATAGTATAATGTAGTGGTTATATTCATAGATTCAAGGCCTGACCATCATGTTTTAGTAATGCCATCTAAATAAAATTACTTAATTCCTGACTCTCAGTTTCCTCATCCATAAATTGGAAATAATAATACATATCTCACAGGATTAAGGTAAAATTTAAATGAGATAACACTGTGCATATAATATTGTTCAATATATAAAACAAAATTTTTAAACAAGTTGTCCGTGCATTCTTTCATTCAACAATATCTACTGAGTTCTATTAGGTTCCAGGCATTGCTCCAGTCACTAAAAATTAAACAACAAACAAAGAGACAAAATTCCTATCCACACAGAGCTTATATTCCAGTGGAAAGGAGGAAGTAACTTCCCTTTTCATTGCTTACCCAGCATGGAATGAATGATCACATATATGAATTCACACCATAAAAGGAGTGATTAGAATACCCTTTGGAGTCTGAGGTTTCATAGGTCAAAGTCAGTGAGTCTACGATTTGAGGTATAAATACTATAGGAATACTCAGAAATGCACTCTCAAGTTCTAATCAATCCATAAAAGGCTTGTAGCAACTACCATACCACTGCCATCTCCTCCAGCACCATCACCATGGTATTGATTCCTTTAGGCAACCCCTGTGATTTCACAGCTGCCTCTGATACTATAAATCATCTGTTCCTTTAAATACTGAACTCACAGATGCCTCCACCGCCTCAGCTACTTTCCTCTTCTCCACTGATACCCTCTTCATGAGGGAAACATCATGGAGTCATTAGTAAAAAGAGCTTAGCTTTTGTCATCAGACAAACCTGGGTTCGAATCCTAGCTCTAACATAGCCAATCTGCTGCCTCCACTAAGAATCTTTTGGGACCTGGGGGCACCTGGGTGGCTCAGTTAAGTGTCTGACACAGGCCCAGGTCATGATCATGCTGTTCTGGAGTTCGAGCCCCACATCAGGCTTTGTGCTGACAGTTCAGAGCCTGGAGCCTGTTTCAGATTCTCTGTCCCCCTTTCTGTCTCTGTCTCTCTCTGTCTCTCTCTGTCTGTCTGTCTGTCTGTCTCTCTCTCTCTCAAAAATAAATAAACATTAAAAAAAAAAAAAAAGGAATCTTTTGGGACCTGGAGGTCAAGTCTGCAATCCCTGGCCATGTTTGGCTGAGACTGAGTCCCTTCTAGGGGATGCTTCCTGGGTCCATAGGACCCAGGAGCCTGCATCAAAAAAGCCTTGATGGTAATAGAAGGTTACCAATTCCACACCCCAATCTCAGAAAGCTGTCCCCACTCATAACTTTCTAGGACCTACAGATTAGGTCTGTAATCAGTGACCACACCAGGCTGCACCTGGGTCCTCCCTGGGGGATGCCTCCTGAGTCAAGCTCCCTGTCTGTTACATGCCACTTCTTTTAGTTCACCACTGTTTCTTTGGTTACTGCCACAAATTTAGCCCTGAGAAAATTCATACCCAAACCCATTCCATACCCAAATCACCTCATCTCCACAAATTATGAAACTCAAAAATTAGGATACTGGTCTAATAATAAAGAAATTTTCATTCCAATAGATTTGTTGATTTGCAGGTGAAGAGATTCTCAAAGTACCTATTACTATAAAATAGTACTCCCTCTCAAAAGCACTCTAGAGTCACTGTGTTGGGGAAATTGTAGGATGATTTCACATCATATTCTAGCAGTGTTCATTTTTACTTCTTCAATAAAGTATTTTGAATATTCTTTACTTTGGGCCAGACTGTCCTTTTAAAAACATCCACTTTAATAATAGCTAATGCTTAAATGGCACCCAGCATGCATCAAGCACTGTTTTAAGCACGTATGTTTACTCACTTATTCCTAAAACAATGCTAAGAAGTGGGTACTATATTATAGATCAGAGTAAAGTAGATAAAAGTAACAGGCCTAAATTCACATTGCTAGAAAGTGGTGGAGTATGCTCTTAGCCACTGTCACAAGCTCGCTTTACCCCAAACTAATTCTCCAGCACTGTACAGGTAAGAGAAATAAAATTAGAGTCAGCAAAAGATTTCTACTATTCAGAATACTTGACAAAGAAAACAAAGAACAGATTTTAAAACATGATCTTAAATGTAGGGGAGGAGGCAGGACAACAATAAAAATTCAAGGGAAGAGAATTGTTTTAAACTTTTGGAATAAAAGGAAATTCAAAGCACTAGTATTCTCAATATTATCTTGCCCTAAAATTGACATCTATGCAATCCATGCATTTGTCTTTAGGTTAAAATTATTAAGTGCTTACAAAGAATTTAAGCATCTATATCTAAAATGAAATTCAAATAGATCAGTTCTTGCCTGATGGCTGCTCTCTGTCTACTTCAATATATCACTTTTAATGTAGTAAAACACCAAATGAGAAATAACTGGCCTCACTGGCCTTCCTTTACACTGCTAGAACAGATAGAAACACATCAATTCAGAAGGAAACTCAGACATGCAATGGGAAGTAGGAAGAGTTAAAAAAAAAAAAAAAAGTAAAGAAAACAAGCATCTCTAAGTCCAGAGAGAGAGAGATTTATTGCTCTATACAATAAAGGCAGTATGCCTGTAAGAGCCAATCATCAGTGACCTTCAAAGACCTTACCTGTGCAATACAGTGCTCTCCCTCAGCAGGAATAGAACCTTGTAAGCAAAACAACACAAAAGATAATGGGTCATCAAATGGAAATAAACCACCTAACTCGTCCAAAGGAAAGAGAATTTGAAAATTTCTGATTGTGAACGTGAAGCTGATAGAAATACAGGCAGTATTCCCTTTGCGCTATACTGTGTTAACGTGTTAACTGAAACTAGTGCATTTTGGAGCCAGGTCCTCACTTTCCAAGGTTCTGTAGTAACTGAGATCAAACCATGACATCTGAACTATGTAAAGATGAGATCAGAACTATGCAAAGAAAGGATACAGTTCTGATATAACAGAAGTTTTAGTTAACATCAGGCCATGCAAAGCAAGGATGGCCTTAAAAACTGAACCTACTGAAATTCAACATCACATAATAATATGTTCAGCTTCTGATTATCCTGATTATCCAAGCTCCTGATTATCTACTTCATAGATTATCTGGGGGAAATCCCATGACTTGCTTGCCTATTACAGGCAGCTGTATTATATAACAGAAATACTATGGGACTTCAAGCCAGGACATCTGGGTTTAGATAATGTTTCTGCCACTTTATAGCTATGTGACCTTGGGCAAGTCCTTTTCTCTCTCTAAACCTTACTTTCTTTGTCTATAAAATAAGGATAATTACATCTACCTCCCAGAGTTGTTGTGCAAATGAAATAATAAAATAATAATCACTAATGTTTAGTGAGAGCTTACAACAAATCAAGCACTCTTCAAAGTGTGTTTTATATATTGAAACCTCTCAAAAACTATGATTATTATCTCTGTCTTATGAGGTATAATAAGATAATAACAGAGGTTATTATCTCTATCTTATGAAGGCATCCAAAAATACCTCTGGCATATAGCAATTGTCCAGTATATGTTTGGTGATATGCATTTATTTCATTAATCAGTATTGCTTCCATCCATAGCAGTGAATAGGTACTGAAAAGAAAATGAGAAAATCTGAAATCTGCTCGTGTATTAGATGCTTCAAAAACTGTTGGAAGAGGAGGATTAAGTTTTTTTTTTTAAATAAGGCAGGGGATACTTGGGATTCTTATTCCTAAAGATTCTTTTATCCTTCTCTTGAGTGCTAGTTGCACTCTAAGATTCTGGAAGAGGTTAACTAGCAGACTTCAAAGACAGCCAACACTGTTGGTGACAGAAACCATACTCAAAAAACCTGGCACTGGCCACTGCTGCCAGCCTGGCCAAATGCATGCAATGAATTGATGGCTGTGTCCCAATGCCCTGCCTATCTCATCCAGCCCAACCTCCTTACAGACACACCCCTTCAGATGCTAACACTTCCTTCCTAAAGTCCTCATTAGCCACTTTAGGTTAGAAAGCAAGAGCACTCTCTAGGATCACACTATTGAAATGCACTCTGCCAAAATTGTCTGAAAGAGTGAAAGAAAGAAGCTAGAAATATAAAACAGTTAGTTTTTGCTCAAGTGTCCACCAGCATAAATTCATTTATTCAGTTAAATTATTAGTCATTTGTCACTTTAGATGGCAGAGTGGACATGGTGCTTTGAGAATGACATACAGAACAAGGAACTTCACTGAAATTTCTTTGGGAAAAGGCAGCAAAGAGCCTGATCCCAGAATGGCATAAACAGGATGTCAGAGCTGAAACCTCTTTGGAGATCATCAAACATCTCATTCTACTCATGAAGAAACTAATTCCAAGAAAGATGTGATTTAGCCAAAGTCACCCAAAGTTTATTGGCAGAGCTGAAACTCCCAAACTGGGTTGCTATTACACCAAGCTGCCCAACAAGTATATCAAGTTAGAGAAAAAGGAAAAAGAGAAAATGAGAGAGAGCCAAAGACAATGCTTGTCTATAGCCATCCCTCATTGCTTTCTTTCTCACCTTCTCCATCTTCTGCTCTAATTGTATCTAAATTCACAGAAGGCTGAGTAAAGAAGCAACAAAGGGCCTTGGACATTTGGGGAAGTAGCGATCCTCCACTTGGTTCTCTCTCCTGCAACATGATAAACACACTTAACTATGGAATCTCACTGACCCCTTCATGCCAACAAATGACTTAAATTGTTCTGCCTTGAAGAATAAAAAATGGCTTAAGTCTGCTTCCTCTCCCATATTAAATTCATTTTTAAAAATTTTTTTAGCATTTATTCATTTTTGAGAGACAGAGACAGAGTGTGAGTGAGGGATGGGGAAAGAGAGAGAGAGAGAAAGAGAGAGATACACAATCTGAAGCAGGCTCCAGGCTCTGAGCTGTCAGCACAGAGCCTGACACAGGGCTCAAACTCACAAACAGTGAGGTCAAGACCTGAGCTGAAGTTGGACGCTTAACCAACTAAGCCACCCAGGTGCCCCGTGTTTCCTTTCTCATATTAGAGCCACACTACTGTTTTCTGAACCTCAATACTGGTAAGTCTATAGGTCCACTCCCTGTTTTAGGTTTTCAGTGTACATTCTCCACAGGGATCATGTCCCATCTGGAGTGAGCTATTGTAATAAGTACCAAAGAAGATGGGACCTAATCTCAACATGTTACCTTTCTAAATAAAAATAATTTTTAGGGAAAACTGGCTAAGTATAATCACTGGTGAAATGGTTACCGTAGCTGGACTAAAGGGAAAAAAATAGGGATAAGATTACAGAAACAGCACCATGGACTTCACTAACCACATCATTCATAGCCAAGCAATTGGACACAAATGTCAAAGCCAAGTACTGCAATGGTGATGCAATTACTTTTTTAAATAGACCTGTAAAACATGGTAACATCTTTACAACGCTTTGAAAGATGGGAAGTACCCCTTGAGAATTGTTTGCACCACCCAGAAGTTCCACTGCTCATCTCATGGTAAAGTTTTCAAACTTAAGGATTAGGAACAAAAAAATACATATACACCAAAAGTGCTGACCTTTCATATAGAGCAAGTAGCTGTAAATGTGTGTCACCAAGGAGCTAACTAGCTAACTAGATACTTACATACCAAAGAAACTTAATCTTTCTCTTCAAAGTAAAGGTGATATTTTATCAAATGAGAAAGTAAATGCTTTTCAAAACAGATTTGTGCTATGAGGAAGTATTTTGAAAACATGTTCAGAAACAATTCCGTCACAGTGCGATTTTGTTACCAAAAACTCTATCATCTACGAAAACTCATCTGTTTTCAATTTTAAATTGGCAACAGAATATTCTAATCTGTTTAATGATGTGAGTTTCAATAGGTTTTGAGTCCACTTATTAAAAATATTAAAATGCTTTGTCTTCAACTTCATTACCAGAAAACACTGACTGCCATCAGGGAAGACAGAGATTTATCAGCCAAATTTAATAATTTTTTGCATATTTATGTATAGGACTAATACACTAGTAACACAGTTTAAGAAGTGCAAATAATGATGTACTTCTTCCAATTGGATCTATTTTTCTTTCTGAGGTATAATTCTCAGCTATGGCAGCATTAAAACCATGTAGCAAAGCAAACTGAACTTAGAACCAAACTTATAAATCATTTCATCACAAAGTGTTAAACTGACTTTAAAAAAAAAAAAAAAAAGCACGTCCAAAACCAGACAGAGACCCCACTAAAAAGGAGAACTAGAGACCAATTTCCCTGATAAACATGGATGCAAAGATCCTCAACAAGATATTAGCCAACCGGATCCAACAATACATTAAAAAAATTATTCACCATGACCAAGTGGGATTTATACCTGGGATGCAGGGCTGGTTCAATATCCGCAAAACAATTAACATGATTCATCACATCAATAAAAGAAAGGACAAGAACCATATGATCCTCTCAATAGATGCAGAGAAAGCATTTGACAGAATACAGCATCCTTTCTTGATAAAACCCTCAAGAAAGCAGCGACAGAAGGAGCATACCTCGAAATCATAAAAGCCATATATGAACAACCCAACGCTAACATCATCCTCAATGGGGAAAAACTGAGAGCTTTGCCCCTAAGGTCAGGAACAAGACAGGGATGTCCACTCTCGCCACTGTTATTCAACACAGTATTGGAAGTCTTAGCCTCTGCAATCAGACAACACAAAGAAATAAAAGGCATCCAAATCAGCCAGGAGGAGGTCAAACTTTCACTCTTCACAGATGACATGATACTCTATATGGAAAACCCAAAAGATTACACCAAAAACTGCTAGAATTGATTCATGAATTCAGCAAAGTTGCAGGATATAAAATCAATGCACAGAAATTGGTTGCATTCCTATACACCAACAATGAAGCAACAGAAAGAGAAATCAAGGAATCGATCTCATTTACAGTTGCACAAAAAAACCCATAAAATACCTAGGAATAAATCTAACCAAAGAGGTGAAAACTTTATACACTGAAAACTATAGAAAGCTTATGAAAGAAATTGAAGAAGACACAAAAAAATGGAAAAAGATTCCATGCTCCTGGATAGGAAGAACAAATATTGTTAAAATGTTAATACTACCCAAAGCAATCTACATATTCAATTCAATCCCTATCAAAGTAACACCAGCATTCTTCACAGAGCTAGAACAAATAATCCTAAAATTTGTATGGAACCAGAAAAGACCTCGAATAGCCAAAGCAATCTTGAAAAAGAAAACCAAAGCTGGAGGCATCACAGTCCCAGACTTCAAGCTATACTACAAAGCTGTAATCATCAAGACAGTATGGAACTGGCACAAGAACACTCAGATCAATAGAACAGAATAGAGAACCCAGAAATGGACCCACAAACGTATGGCCAACTAATCTTTGACAAAGCAGGAAAGAATATCCAATGGAATAAAGACAGTCTCTTCAGCAAGTGGTGCTGGGAAAACTGGACGGCGACATGCAGAAGAATGAACCTGGACCACTTTCTTACACCATACACAAAAATAAACTCAAAATGGATGAAAGACCTTAATGTAAGACAGTAAGCCATCAAAATCCTCGAGGAGAAAACAGGCAAAAACCTCTTTGATCTTGCCCGCAGCAACTTCTTACTCAACACGTCTCCGGAGGCAGGGGAAACAAAAGCAAAAATGAACTACTGGGACCTCATAAAAATAAAAAGCTTCTGCACAGCGAAGGAAACAATCAGCAAAACTAAAAGGCAACCAAAAGAATGGAAGAAGATATTTGCAAATGACATATCAGATAAAGGGTTAGTATCCAAAATGTAAAGAACTTATTAAACTCAACACCCAAAAAACAAATAACCCAGTGAAGAAATGGGCAAAAGACATGAATAGACACTTCTCCAAGGAAGACATCCTGACAACCAACCGATACATGACAAAATGCTCCACATCACTCATCGTCAGGGAAATACAAATCAAAACCACAAGGAGATACCACCTTACACCTGTCAGAATGGCTAACATTAACAACTCAGGCAACAACAGATGTTGGTGAGGATGAGGAGAAAGAGGATCTCTTTTGCATTGTTGGTGGCAATGCAAGCTGGTACAGCCACTCTGGAAAACAGTATGGAGGTTCCTCAAAAAACCAAAAATAGAACTACCCTACCACCCAGTAATTGCGCTACTAGGCATTTATCCATGGGATACAGGTGTGCTGTTTCGAAGGGACACATGCACCCCCATGTTTACAGCAGCACTATCAACAATAGCCAAAGTATGGAGAGAGCCCAAATGTCCATTGAAGGATGAATGGATAAAGAAAATGTGATATATATATATATACACACACACACACACACACACGCACACACACACATGTATGTATACATACATACATATATATATATATATACACATACACATACACAAAGGAGTATTACTCGACAATGAAAAAGAATGAAATCTTGCCATTTGCAACGACGTGGATGGAACTGGAGGGTATTATGCTAAGTGAAATTAGTCAGAGAAAGACAAAAATCATATGATTTCACTCCTATGAGGACTTTAAGAGACAAAACAGATGAACATAAGGGAAGGAAAACAAAAATAATATAAAAACAGGGAGGGGGGACAAAACAGAAGAGACTCATAAAGATGGAAAACAAACTGAGGGTTGCTGGAGGGGTTGTAGGAGGGGGCATGGGCTAAATGGGTAAGGAGCATTAAGGAATCTACTCCTGAAATCATTGTTTCACTATATGCTAACTAATTTGGATGTAAATTTTAAAAAATAAAAAGTAAAATTAAAAAAATAAAATAAAATAAAAAATAAAAATAACAGCATGTTAAGTTATAGAGTTTGGGGGACCACAGTTAGTTTTAAAATATTACTTATTCTACCTATACCTTTCTTTTTAATATCAATGTATGAATGTTTTATAGCATATATTAGCACAATAACCCATGCGTGCAATTTTAAATAAATATACACATGTATTAGGGAGCATGCTCATAAACATTTTGCTGATGGTGTGCTCTATCCAAAAAGTTTGAAGACTTCTATTCTATCCTATTATAGAATTCTATTTCAGAAGTTCTCCCAAATAAGCCTTAAAATTATCTTGCCAGAGGAATTCTTCCAGCCTCACCCTTACCAACAATACTCTCCAGTTAGCCTTGGGCTATCCAAACCACCTAGGATCTCTATTTCCTTCTCTTCTTAAACATCCTAAATTCTGCTCCTTTCACCTCAGCTACTGAGAATGCTGCATTCACCCCAATCAAGCAGGGAATATATTCAAACAAGCATTGTATTAATAATCAAACATATTTACTTTTAAGATACATTAGCAACATACTTATTTAACTCATTTAATAGAGGCTTTGAGAAAATGTAGGATGACCAAATAATTTAATGGCCCTCTTACTAAACTTAATAAAGTTGTATTTGTGTTTTTAAATTATATCAGATGTAAATTTGTTAAATAAACAAAACTAAAGACTATATAATCATAGCCAAAATAAAATGTAAAGGACATTGATACAAATGTCCTATATTTGGCATTTTAATAATAGAAACTAGTGCACATGCATATCAAAAAAGAAGAAGAAATAACCCAAAAGTGAAAGTGGTGCTAAGAAAATTCAGGAGAAAATATTAGCATATAATATGAAGGGGTATACTTTTCCATATACTTTATTCAAATAGCTCTTGGTAACACATGTGAACATAACAAAGAAATTAAACACAATACTACACAACTAAGACATGGCTAATTATGGTGAGTGCTTTGAAAAAGGTCCCAAGGTGTCATAATTAAAAGCTGAACTATTTTTCATTCTTTCCCTGCTATGCCACAAGTAAGAGTTAAGAGTCCCCAACTTCACTAGTTCCAACTAATTTAGGCTGTTATGTTTATACTTGCCTCAGAGAAAATAAGCCTGTTACAATGCTATACAATTTAAATTTTTTTTAACGTTTATTCATTTTTTGAGAGAGAGAGAAAGAGAGAGGGAGAGAGAGAGAGAGAGAGAGAGAGAGAGAGAGACAGGGCATGAGTGGGGAGGTGCGGAGAGAGAGGGAGACACAGAATCTGAAGCAGGCTCCAAGCTCCGAGCTGTCAGCACAAAGCCGGATGTGGGGCTCGAAGTGACAAACCACGAGATCATGACCTGAGCTGAAGTCAGATGCTTAACCCACTGAGCCACCCAGGTGCCCTAAAATGTTATACAATTTAAAACACATAAGTATTTAGTGTACATGACCCTACCCTACCTGTAAATCACACAAACCTATACAAAAGTACAAATGGAGGCCTTCTCTGGAACTGTGGTCTTCAAAAGTTTAAAGGGTCTAACCTAAGAAAAACTAAAATTTTCTTTCAGTAATATCTTAGAATATTGTATTAAAAATAAAAATTAAATATTACAATTTTAATTATTCCAAATTGAAATTCTTCTTTAAACTATTTTCAATATCCATCTTTATAGTGGGAAAGAACATCAGCTAAGAAATTTTTTAAAAGTCCAATTTTCCATTGTATGAGGTGGGTGGGGGAATGGTGTAAGTGGGTAATGGGTGTTGAGGGCACTTCTTTGGATAAGCACTGGGTGTCATATATAAGAGATGAATCACTGGGTTCTACTCCTGAAACCTGTATATTAACTAACTTGAATTTAAATATATAAATATATATTATTAATATATAACATATATTAATAATATATATTAAATATATTATATATTAATAATATATATTAAATATATATATATTATAGTTATATATAAAGTCCAATTTTCTGCCAGTGTGTATTTGGATCTTCAGACTCAAGAGTAATAAATGTTCCTGAGGCTCAGTTAACTAATACGTTGTGTTACAAGCTAGTTAAGCTTTGGTCAGTTGCTGTATGATTTCAATTTTTATTTTCTTATTTGGGGGTGAGGGGGTTGCTTCTTACTAAAGAACTCAACTGAGGGGTGTCTGGGTGGCTGGGTTGGTTGGGCGGCCGACTTCGGCTCAGGTCATGATCTCATGATCTCACAGTTGGTAAGTTCGAACCCCACACTAGGCTCTGTGCTGACAGCTTGGGAGCCTGGAACCTGCTTCAGGTTCTATGTCTCCCTCTCTCTCTCTGCCCTCCCCCCCACTTGTGCTCTGTCTCTCAAAAATAATAATTTTTTTTAATGTTTTAAACAAAGAACTCAATTGGAAGTTCTAAAGGAAAATTCTTAAAAGCATCATAACTAATTTAATACGACCAACGGATGTTTTAAAACTGTTTTATAGAACTTCCGTACCCTTTACTTTTGCTCCTTAGCCTCAGAGCCTTTCTTTTTAATGGAGAGATTTTGTCATATTTCTCATGTCTTGGTCAATACTGCAACTCTCCAGTATGCTGGCAAAGAAAATAATAGGTTAGGCTATTAGAAACCAGGGCTATAACTACTCTAGCCTATGTGATGACAAAGCCCTTTTCAGAAAGTGATTATGTCACAAAGTCAGTTAAGCTGTAAAATCTCAATAGGTGTGTTTAATTTGAAGAAACAAGTTATTAAACACCAGAAAACTTCCAAACCAAAAACAGCAAAGAAGGCTTGTGTGGTCAGAGAAAAGGTATTCAAAAACTCATCAGAAAACAGGAGATCCCAGATTACAAAACTGAAAAGGGTGATTTAGCATCCCTATTTGAGAGTGATTAAGAGTAGAGAGGGGTAGTTGCTGCTACTACTGCTCCTGTTACTGTTTCATTATCATTATTGTGAAATAATAATTTCTATTTCATTTTTTTATTTTTTCAACATTTATTTATTTTTGGGACAGAGAGAGACAGAGCATGAACGGGGGAGGGGCAGAAAGAGAGGGAGACACAGAATCGGAAACAGGCTCCAGGCTCTGAGCCATCAGCCCAGAGCCCGACGCGGGGCTCGAACTCACGGACCACGAGATCGTGACCTGGCTAAAGTCGGACGACGCTCAACCGACTGCGCCACCCAGGCGCCCCTTCATTTTTTTATTTTTTAAGTTTTATTTATTTTGAGAGAGAAGAGAATGTGGGGAGAGGGGCAGAGAGAGTGGGAGAGAGACAATCCCAAATAGAGTGGAGCCCGATGTGGGGCTCAAACTCATCAACTATGAGAACATGCCCTGAGCCAAAGTTGGATGCTTAACCCAGGTGTCCCAATAATAATTTCTGTTTCATCCAAAAAGTTTTGAATCACTCTGGAGTATTATTTATGTTCACATTATTCCTCAACAAAAAATAAGTTAATGAATATGCCAACTCTATAGATAGAAAAACTTAATTACAAATGTGAGGTACCTAAAGACCTGTAACCAATAAACTCAGAAGCAACACACAGATTTAAAAATTTCCAGATATTGGCCTTTCTCTAAGACCATTCCTTGCCAACTGAGAAAAACAAAAGTTTTTTTATAGTACAAGATATAAGATTTTATTAACTCATAGTACTGATCACAAATTCATATATTAATAAGACATCTACTTTAATTTTAATACTTAGTTGACATATCTGAAGGAAAGTAGTAATATGAAAAATTCCTCTGTACCTCAAAAGGTACTCACAATGTCCCTGACAATAAAACTGAACTAAGAAAGAGAAGTGTAGCAGTGTAGCCCTGTGATGGCTACATCACATTCACGACACACCTGGCCTTTCTAGGAGTCACAAAGACACAAATACAAGACTTTTCAGTGTCAGACCTATAAAATAGTTAATAACGATATAAAATGTTTCCCCCACGTCCAATGCTCCTCAGGATATTACTTCAAATAATCTCTTCTTGATCATCCTTTAAGTCACAGCTCAAAGGCCACCTCCTACTAGAAGCTTTCCTTGACATACGTACTTCTGCTCTTACACCTACCTCCATTATAACTAGCGCACTGCATAGAATTACCTATATTCACACCTCCTCACTGCATTTGCATCTTTGAAATCATGTAATCAAATGGTTCCCACCTTTTCTCAGCCAAGGATCCTTTCATTAATCTTTCTTCATGAGCCCCACCCATATTTTCAGAGAGTTGCCTATAAAACCAGCCATACTTACTGTGTAAATCAACTTCTAATTTTTACTAATCAGAATATATAACTGATATTTAACACTTCTGATCAGTAATATATTATTCATTTATACATTGGTGTATGGAAAATGCAGCATGGTTTGTCTCTGGAAATAATAATTATTCTCAAGTACTCCTAACACTAATGTCCAGAACTGTTCTATGAAATTCTATGCACAGTATCTTCAAACTGAATCTTCCCAACAACCCTATCATCTGATAAATTGTATCACAATCCCCATTTTAAAAATTAGGAAATCAAGACTTAAAAAGGTTGGTTAACATTTCCAAGGTCATACAACTAGTTTAGGAAATAAGACTTTCGAGGAAAGATTCAAAAAATTAAAAAAATTCAAAGCTTAATTGTGGTTTTCTCCCATGCAGGTCTTTAAAATTCATCATTAAAATGAAGAATATATGTTTCTGGTTTTTTTCTTTAAATGAAACCAAAAGAAAGCAGATTAAGATGTGTATATTTGACCAAAGAACTTGATGTTAATTACTGAAGTACACAAAGATTATAAAATCTCATTCGTTGCAGGCTTTCCATTTTTTTCTAAAGCTTATGTATTTATTTTGACAGAGAGAGAAAGAGAGAGTGAGCATGTGTGCACAGGCAAGCAGGGGATGGACAGAGAAAGAGGGAGAGAGAGAATCCCAAGTAGGCTCCATGCTATGAGCACAGAGCCTGATGCGGGGCTTAATCTCCTGAACTGTGAGATCATAACCTAAGCTGAAACCAAGAGTTGGGATGCTCAACGGATTGAGCCACCCAGGCACCCTTTTGCAGGCTTTCAAAATAAAGAGTTTCTTAACTGATTAGAATGGAGAAAAGGTGACCAATACACCCATGGAGGATGCAGGATGACAGGTGAAATGACCTTTCAAAATCTCTTGTAGTCCTTAGAATTGGAATTTTCTCAAATTTGAGACCAGAACATCCATACTCTACAATTATCGCAAGTCTGCCGGACTACTAATGAATTCTTCTTTCTAGGGAAGAAAGGAAGGAGCACATATTGCTGTCTGTATTTCATATAAGAGTAAAAGAAACAGATTATGTAACTCACCAAAGATTTCATAGCAAGTATATAGTGAAACTGAAATGGAAAGCCTGATCTGTATAATTATAAGCACAGTACCACTTCACTAGTCATTTCAACAGGTATTAAATATTTACTTTATACCAAGCCCTGAGCTTCGTGCTTTACATTCATTTATCTCATTTAATCTTCACAATAATCCTATGGTGTAGATATTATTACTCCCATTTTAGAGACGAAGACATGGAGGGTTAGGGATTACACCATGGATATATTGGGGGCGGGGGGCGGGGGTGGATGGGGCAGTTGCCTTCTAAATAGAAGGTTCAATGCCCATGGAGATAGCTAGAGATTATTTCTGAGAAAATAACAATATTCCTGCCATTTGATATTCTTTCCCAAGAAATGATGAATTATTCTCTCCTAGTTAGGAGCATTCTTCTCCAGCTCTACCAACGACCTGCTTAGCAACATGACAACTTCAGCTAAGTTTCCCCACCTACCAAATATAAAAATCTTCAACAGAAAGGAAAATCCTTAAAAAAAACAGACTTGTGACTTCAAAAATGCCCTTCAGGGTGCCTAGAACTTAGTAAGTGCTCAATCATGTTACCCAATGTTCTATTTGTAACTTCATCTAAAGTATGAAAGGAAATATTTGCAATCCCTATGTTTCAGAATGAGTTCCATTTGAAACCTATGCTCCTTATTTTAAAAAGAAAATCTGTCACATTTTCTTTTTTTCATATATTGTGCCTGTGTAGTAGTAGAAAGTAAAGCATCTTTAATTTTCTTTGTCTAATTTTAAAGAACTACTTTTCAAAGAAGAGAAGAGATTGTGCTCAATGAAGTCAAAATCACAAACAGCACTAACGTCCCTTTTTGCATTTGAATGGATATATTAAAGATAGACAATTCAATTCATCTCTTTAAGATGACTAGAAACAACAAATTATTGAAGGTAGTAGGGATAATAGATCATGTAAAGGGTTATCTTGTGAGATTTTCAGAGAAGAAAGAGATCAAGGGAGAACTTGAAATGAGAGAATACAGAATGTTTGCATCGATGCTAATATGCATATCACAGAACGTACTTTGAATTTACCTTATATTTATTGTGCTTATTTATACATGTCATCATTGAAAAGCACCAAATCAATATACTTCAGTAATTTTGACTCAAAATAGTTTAAAACACAAAAACTCTTAAAGAATTTCACAATATCACATTAGGCTTCTTCAATACATGGTGCTTCAATCCAAAGAAATCTTTAAAAGCTTTATAAACCAGGGGAGCTTACTAAATAAAATATACCAGCGAATTCCTTCCTACATGTGCCAGAGGAGAATGTACATAGAGAAAGAGTAAATATGGAAATAGAAAATCTAGAAAATTACAGAGCAGCAAATTCAAGCTAGTTACCAAGGATGCAAAATTTTCTGAAATATATACAACATTGGACAACCAATTGTTAGATTTTTCTGATTTCACCATTCAATCCCCAAATAATTACCGGTTAAGATACTAGCCCAATTCTTTACAAATAAAGCCAAACAACTCCCTATAAATGCAAAAAGATAACTCCTAAATATGAAGATATTCTAAAAGATTGTTTTTCAGTTGAAGTAGTACAAAAGAAAATGCCACTACACATTTTTATGCCATTAAAAGGTAAGGAAGAACATTTTGGAATTCTTTAAACATTTTAAAAAGGAATTTTTTTCAAATATTACATACTGTGTAGGTTATGGAGGTTTGCTGAACATATCAGTATTATAAAGTAGAAATAACTGGACTTTTGATTTTTTAATGTACTAGTTTATAATAAATTACAGCATCTACAATTAGACTCAGAAAATAATTCACATCATTCCTAAAGATGAACGTTTTTTGAGTGAATAGTAAAATATGAGAGATACACAAGGGGTCTTAAAGGAGCAAGAAGAGATTCTGAATATAAACAAGGCATCATTCTGGTAAAAGGAAATACAAACAACCAGCATAAAAATAGTTGATGCACAAAAGCCATAATGAGAGGGTAGCTCAAAAAATAACTTCTACTTTGAATGGTTTGGATGAAATACAAATTATCTACAGAAAAGTGTGGACTGGCATAAATGTTTGTACAAAATTATAAGTGTATTTCAAGAAGTATGCAAGAGGCAACCGCCTGCATGATGCACAAGGTCCCGGCAATGCTCTGCTTAAGTGCTAGTGCACAGAGTCCAAACCACTGCATTTTAATTACCATGCAGCCTCAGATATATTGCCTTTGATATGGAAATGTTCTTGTTCTCTCATCTTCACATATGGTCTCATGCACAGAAATCTTTATCTGATTCATAAAAAATAAACTAGAATCCAATCTCAACACCTGACCTCAGTGCTTAGAAGTTTTTTACTAAGCATGGTGTCACTATAAAAAGAATGGCTAATATTGGTGTAAAGTTGGATATTTTGAGCAACGATATGAAGGATTTACAGTTGCGAACTGAATCGATACTGCTTCTCTGAGGTTTTAGGATTTCATGTTCCCTTTTTTTGAGACTACCACAGATTTGAGGAAAAACAGACCAGTACCTTTTTTTGGAGGTGAGAGAATCTGTAGTAGATTTAAATGATATTCCATCTTACAGCCTCCACTCACATTCTTCAGCTGATTTATCCTAATTATGACAATGGATACTTAAAACTTAAAAAGCTCTATAAAAAACCACACACAAATTTAAAACTATTTACAGTTTGACTAAATGTCTAAATAAAACAATTACCTAAAAAGCTTTTACCCTCTTCCACAGAACAAGGAAAATAAAAACACTTCCTATAAATGAATAATGAATATATAAAGAGAAGATGATGAAAGTTTCTAACTCTTATCAAAACAATTAGTTCTCAGATGACAAATGAATAATATCAAGCAAAAAGGATATGCTATATGTTTAAAATGTGTTTCCATTTAATAAAAATTCCTTTTCATAGGCTCTACTAGAGTGCCAGTTTGGTTTTTTTTTTCACTTGAGTATGTTGAGATTCAGAATATAATCTAATCAGTAGAAGATGTGAAGTTAGGATGAAGACATAGAATGCTCAATATATGATTTTCTTTTTAGGAAAAAAATAATAGGGGAGAGCCATATTCCTTAAACAAGAAACAATTCAAATGCAAAGCTGGTCTATTTCTTCCTCTAAAAGGCAATGAATATTTGTTTACTTATTACCAAATTTCTATATTAAAATCTGTTCTCACATATGCACATAACTTGATAATTCTGAAATAACCTACATTAATTTTTAAAGAACAGGAATATGACCCATCTAACTTCATGACAGCAGATAATATGTCCCATCTGTGAATCATCTTGCTGTATGTTATCTGTGTTTTATCATTTCTAGTACCTGTCTGTGCCTGATATGGTACTCTCAGACACATTAGCTGGATGGAATGTTTCACTTGACTTCAAAAACATCAATTGATATATATGCACCCCTAAACTATATTTAAGTAAATAGCTCTGAGATCAATCAAATTTTTGTTGTATTGTACTACTCTTTTATATAACGCAGTTTGTAAATAGTGAAAAAGTATACATGAATTCTCTCATAAGAGAATCCTTTCAAACTTAGATATATAATCTAACAAAACTGAAAAGTACAGAAAATATTGAAAGGGCTAAAGCCCTTTATTAAACCTTGTTAAAAGAAAATTCATTTATTCCAGTACCTATTATACTAATTGAAAGCGAATTATTTAAAACATCACCAATTTCTTCAATATAAGATGTGTAGCAATTTCATCAATGATCAACAACCCAATAATTCCTAAAAGTCAAATAGAAACAGACATAAAATCTCAATAGTGTCCAGAAAATTTATCACATATGTATTTAAAGTAATATACTTTAAAGCCCTATAAAAGAAACATTTGCTAGGTATGCTAACATATTTTAAATGTATGCTTTTCCCTTACTGAAAAAAAAATCTGCTGCTTTCTGCTACTAAAGAAAAAATGTCCAATAGACAGTATAATATTCCTACTGAATGTCATCTCTTCTAGGTATTCAGTTAGTGAATGCATTATAGAATCAGTGTAAGGTATAGATACTGATACCGCTTTATTACTTAATATTTTTTACATTTTTCTTTCTTTATACTATAATGTTGAGTGTTGTAGTTACACAATATACTATTATAAGAGTTTATATCATGCTCCGTAATAATAAACTCATAAATATTTTTGCTTTTTAAAAAATACGTGTACACCCAAAGAAACTTCCTTGCCATTACTTCTAAAAACTAAGAACAACTAAACAATAAACTTTAAAAACCATGTAGTTTTGTGTCTATAAATAAAGGAATGTGGTGGGAGAGCAGAGGAGAAAGGAGGTGTTGGTAGTACCTGAGAAAAGCAACAGGGAATGTCAGTTTGCCTTAGGAATTAATGATCTATCACTTGCCTGGACCCTGGTTACTTACTGCCTTTGGTCTTACACTACATCTAATATGTGTGGTACATGCTTGCTTGTTTTCAGAGTTTGAAGGATTTTTTTTTTCAGCTGTTTTCTGTTGTTCTTGCTCTTATTCTTGATGTTGTTTTGGAATAGGGAATAATCCCTCTTCATTTATAAGGTTTTCAAAAACGTAGAAGAAAAAAATCTACATGTCATTTGGCCTACTACCCATGTGCTCACAAATGTGTATTCAGGAAGATACTCTCAAAAGTATATAGATAACTCATTTATGATCTGGTGGAGTTCTTTAAAATTCAGTCATAAGTTTTCCCCTACTAAAAGAAAATGAAATGTTTCACTGGTCCAATAAAAAGCATATGCAACTAAATACACTGTGTCCCCCACCTCCTGCCAGACAGGTGCACTCTTGCTGCCATAGAAAACCTAACAGTATCCCACTAACTTGTGGAAGATTTAGGATGTTTGCCCACTTGTTTTAAAAATAAAGAGAATCTTCTAGTAGGTAGCAGGCATAACTGAGTGGCCTAGAAACAAGGGGAGGAGGGAGACTGGTGAAAGTGCCTAATGCTGAGTGTTGAATTCCACCTTACTGCACAGGGTAAAAGCGGGAAGGTCATGTTCATGGCTATAGAAATCTGGTCTCCACCAGAGTGCAGGCTAAAACTGACCTGAGACTGGGCTCTGGGAAGGTAGGTGGTAAGTTCAAGCACCACTCTGGGTACAGAGAAAACAAGGCACTGCTCCTAAGAGCCCCAGGCTGAACAAGAGTGATACTGCACATCTTTCCAGGCTTGCCCCACAGTGAACACTAGCAGCCTCAAGCGGCTAGGCCTGAAGGGGGAAAACTGAAGCTGCAAATCAGGGCACATAAACTCTCAGACCTCCAGGGTGGCGGGTGGGAGGGAGCACACAGCCAGGGGAACAGTCCAAACTAGAAGCCTGGAGCCCCTACCCAAGCCAGGATACAATGTCAAGCCCGGGCTGGTCCTCCTGGATTAGTGCAGATAGAGGGGCACGAGCAGACCTCCCCTTTGGGCGGGGTGTGGAAAAGACTATACTGCCAGATCTGACTCCACATCCCCTTTCCTCATTCGGTCTGTAGCCTGCTGCTGGTGTCCCATCTACCCCTCCAACCAGTAGTTCCTCCTCAGCCGAAAAAAGAGAGGAAACAGGAAGAGATGGGGGGAGAAAGCGAGAGATATCAAAGACAAGACTACTCTGTCATAGTCTTCCCTGGAGCCAGGGCCTCCCAGGGCTGTCCGGGTCTGTTCGGCCTTCCCTCGGGAATCCTGTACGTAGCCCGGAACAGATTTGAGTGGATCAAGTCCGCCAAGCCCGTGCCTATGGGCCTCGGGGATGAGGTGCTGAGTGGGCAAGCTAATTATACATGTGGCATTTGGGCAGCCGACCGTCCAGTGACACCTTACCTTATGAGGAAACGTCAACCCCAGCAACTGTTCAAAACAAAATGCCATCGCGGGATCAGCTTCGCCGGCTCTTGGCCGGTTCAGGATTGCTGTTCCCACAGCCTCTCGCACTTAGTGCAAGAATGTGGCCTGGGGAGGCCAGCTGTGGGCGGGCGGACCGGCCAGAGTGGGGGGGACAGGCGGGGCGGTCCTTGCCAGGTGTCGGTCCTGTCCCCCCTCGCCATGGACCGACTTGCAGACCCGACCACTTGACCTTTTTATTCACCAAACCCACCTCCTAGAAATAGACTGGGCGGGGCTGTATCTGTTCTCCTCTGGACCGGGAGGGGGGGGGGGGGGGAACCTGGGCATGTGACTATAAAGGGCAGAAACAGGAGACCCTGGGGAGGCGGGGGAGAAGGGCACTCTCGCCTCACGACTCCACTGGACTGTTGTCTGGGCCACCCGGCCAGGGCCAAAAGCCCGGCCGCAGGAGTGCGCGCCGGGGTCAAGCGCCCGGGACAGGGACGTCACCCGAGCGCCCCATTGACAGTGCAGCGGGAGGTCCGGAGCCCAGCCCAGTTTGCCGCAGCGACGGCTTCGGGCCATCTCGAGACCGAAACTTCAAGCATGGCCCTCAAAGGAGGTCACACACAGAGAAGAAGCCGGGGACAGCCCATCTCGCTAACAGCCCAGCCCCGCCAGCACAGTCGAAGACTTATTTTTAGTGCCCAAATAGGGGCAGCATTCAATATCTGGCAATTCATACCAACAAACCTTTTCAAACTTGCACAGCCTAAGAGAGCTTAAATAAAACTCAAAACATGCCGGCAACAACCACCTTTTATCTGCTCGGAACACACCAATTCTTTTTATCTGAAAGCTCCGCGGAGCGCCCGGGAAACGGAGCTAATCTAGCCTCCGCAGCCGCGGGCCGCTCCTCCTGGAGCCGGAACACAAGCCCAGCAGCCTTTACACAAGCCCCTTCCCTTCTCTGACGGGCCCTTTAAGGGAGAAGCAAGAAAGCAGCTCCCCCGGGAGCGACCAGGCTCGGTCTGGACCCCGGGCGGGTGGCAGCACCGCCCCTGGGCCTGGGCCGAGCCCCAGAGCGGCGGATCTCGGCCGGTCGGCGGGCGGCAGGGGCCCGGGCAGGGAGCCGAGGAGGACGGAGGGCGCCGGCTGGACTCAGGGACGCGGGGTGGGAGAGCGCGGGGCGGGGAAGGTACGCGCCGGCGACCGTGCGCCGGGCCCGCGGACTCCCAGGCCGAGCCCGCGCGGGGCAAGGCTGGGCGGCCGCTCACACACGCCCCCGCCAGCCCAGCACTTCTGCCCTAGCGTCCGGAGCAAAGAGGACCACAGATTAGCACTTGGGTTTCAGACTGTCTTGGAGTTCGGTTTGTTTATTCCTAAAAAGATCATAAAAAGTCACGTCCAAAAATGGGGGAGGGGGAGGAAGGGCGAGAGCCGAGAGAAGTGGAGGCGACTCGCGCAGGGTCCCGAGAAAGTTACGGCAGAGAGGCGGTGGGATGAGGGTGGGAGAAGGGAGCGACCGGGTTTTCTAGCGACCCGGGTTTTCTTTATGAACTCCTCGCGCTAAACTTCACCCCGTAAGAGAGCGCTGCGGGGATCCTCGACTCTCGCCCGCCCTCGGCCAGCGTCAAACCCACAAATAGTCAAAGTTTCCAAACCAAAATGGGGGTGGGGAGGGGGGAGCGTTAAGAAACACAGAAACCCAGCGGGTCCTCCCGACCTCCCGCACCCCGACCGAGCCTGGCTAACACTGAAGCGCTCCGGAAAACTGCGGCGTCGCAGTCTCAGTCACACGGCGAATCAACACAACACTTTTCAAGAAAACAAAATATTCGCTGGGAAACTTACTTTGCATTTAGTCTCTATTCTTTGGGGGGATGCGGTTTAAGTCGGTTCGTAAAGGAAAGCTCGTTTTGTCCAGGTTGGATATTGTCTACTTATGGATCAGCCCTTGGGTGAGGGTTTATTTTAATTTATGGCTTATGCATTCTTTTAAGGTCGATTTACATGACCTCCGGCTACAACTAAGACAGCCGAGGAGGGCACTCCAGTCGTCAGTCGGCCAAACCCACAATTAAAACAGCCCTCCCCCTAGACTTGGTGTGACTAGGACTCTCTCCGGGTAGGCTGGTCGCCTGTTTTTCTGTTTTCTCTCTCTCTCTTCTTTCTTCACTTCTCTTTTTTCCCTCTTTCTTTCATTATGTCTTTCTTTTTTTAATATCACGAAATAAGATATGATATCAGTTTAAAACTTTCGGTATAACTTTCTCTAAACCCAAGCCTGCAGCGATAACCAGAACTACAGCGCTCACAAAGCCCTCAGGATGCTGCCCTCTTGTGGGCACAGAGGGCATTACCACCCAGCGATCCCCTCTGAACCCTCACAGAGCACACAGGCATTTGCTTACACACGCACAGAGAGAGAGAGAGAGAGAGAGAGAGAGAGAGAGAGAGAGAGAGAACTACACACGCAGGCACACAAGCTTCCTCTATCACACAGTTGCGCAAACTTCAATGAAATACCTACCTCAAACTTCACGGAGACTTACAAATTCATTCTCTAAGCCACCTGACTTCTTTTTCATATCATTCCCAGTTACACAGATTAGAATATCTATACGGGGAGGCGGAGGAGAAGGAATAAGGTGGGCCGAAAGGGCGGACAGATTTCCGGACGAATACCTAGGATGGCGATAACAGCTTTCTGTTGTCAAAGGTTGCGTTGTCTGTCTCTCTCCCTTGCCCTTTTTGCCTTAGTGTCCTACGCACAGTTATCTACAGCTACAACATGTGTTTTCTCGGAGTGGATTTTGGGGGTGGGGGGGTGGCAAGAAAACCAGAAGCCCGCCACGCAGATCTGTCACCGCCTCCGGAACAAGGCACAACTCTCCGAGAGGGGGACGCATCCTGGGGATCCGCGCGTCCACCAGCGAGCGACAGTCGCTCGGGCCCCTTTCTCAGCCTCCACTCCCCCCCCTCTGCGTCGGCCCCGCGGAGCGCCCTCCTCCCGCTCCTCCTCCCCTCTCCCCTCCCCAGCCAAGTACGGAAACCCGCCCGGGCTGGGCAGCCGCCGCTCCGGCAACCCGCACCCTCACAGGGCTCCGCGCGCTCAGCTCTCGTCCCTCCGCCTGCCTTACCCCAGCCCCTCAGTCCCGGCTCAGGGAAACTAACCCCGGAGCGGCCCGGAAGGGCAGAAGCGGAAGGCACCGGGGGCCGGCGGCCCGGCCCGGGGTGCCTGCCCCCTGCCCCCTCCGGCTCCCCAACAGGTAGCTCACAAACGGGCCGCGCGCTCTCGCTCGGTCTCCCTCGCTCTCTAGTTAGCTCGCTCCGTCCCGGTTACCTGGGCGGGCTCCAGGATGGTACCGCACGGGAGGGCTCCTTGTGCGCTGCGCCGCGGGAGTAAATGGCATTAAAGAAAAAGGGAAAGATACAAATAAAAAAAAAATTAAGGAAGGGGACTCGATGCTAGGTCAATTAGCACAGCCCCGGGAGCAAGGGAGCAGAACCCCCCAGCGCCGCGGCCGGCGCAGCCCGTTAACTCAAGTCTGCGGGGGTGTCCCGCCCCGGGCGGGGGGAGCGTTGACCGGCAGAAGTTTGCCGCCGGGGTGCCAGGAGGTGCGCGCAGAGCGGGGTGACTAGGGGCTTCCCCCTTGAAACAAGTGAAGGCGATGGTTAGTGCTGTCAATCTTGGCAATCAGTGTGAGCGGCCATGTCGTAAGTATTCAAAGCATTTCCCGTCGTGCAACATCAGAAAGTGAGTGGCCAGGGCATTGATCTGAGCGAGGGAGAGGAGGCAGGGCTCCCCTCCCAGACAACACAGGCAAGATGAGACAAGAGGCGAGGGAGGCAGCGAGCCAGGCAGGGAAGCTGGGAGGGAGGGGGAGGGCCGGAGGAAGAAGAAGGAGGGGAGAGCGAGAGGCAAAGGCAAGAGAGAACCGGAGAGAGAGGGCAGAGATCGGCGAGAGCAGAGGTTGGAATTGGAGAAGGCGCCTGGGAAGCAACTACTGGGAGAGAATTGGAAGGGAACAATGAAGCGAGTTGGGGTCAGAGGGGAAATGGGGACAAGTATTGGGTGGGAAAGAGACAGGCTGAGGAAGGCGTAAAGGACCTAAGGAGCACTATTAGGGCTGGGGCTGCTGGGAGGAGGAGTCAAGAGGAAGGCGAGCTGCAGTGGGGCAAAGGTAGACAACTGCAGAGGAAGAAAGAAGCAAACTGAACAGGAGGAAGGAAAGTGGGAGAGGGAAATGGAGGGCTGGTAATTTGTGTTTTGAAAAAGTTATGTGACAGTGGAGGAATGGGCTGAATATTAACAAGTACTGAGATGTAGAAGTGGACCACAAAAGTGAGTCACAGGAGATACAGAGAAAAGGAAGGACAGGGGCTGAAACAGACCAGGAAGAGGGAAAGATGGGTGAATATTAGGATGAATACTAAGAAGAATGAAAGAAAATGAAAAAGAGAAGTGGTCAAGAGAGTTTAAAAAGAGATGCAGGCACCAGAAATAAGGAAAACACACCATTTAGAAGGACCTCAGTCAATGGGGGAAGAGAAATTTATTTCAAGAGGAGGAGGAGGAGGAATTGAAAGAAAACAAGAAAAGGCAAGTGGCATTGGGAGATCCTTAATATCTGTAGGTGGAAATGTTCCGCAGGCCATGTGGATTATGAGTTTATGGATTAAAATGATCAGAAAAAACATGTACAAACTACCAAAAAAAACTATACCTTTACAACAATAAATAAAATAATGCCACACTTATTATATGGGTATGTTTGTGTTACGTGGAATTGGGTGGGTGATATATGTGTATTACCTCCACTTTGTAGAGGAAAAGATTTGAAGATACAATTTCAAGAGGGGTAGCTTGGAAGTTGTAGAAGAAGAAAAGAGTGTCTGTCACCCTGGGCGGCATGTAGAAATGCACAAGTCAGATGTAGGAAATTATATTAATAAAAGTCCCCCCCCAAAAAAAAACACATAAAGATTCTCTTTGATGCATGTATAGGATAGATAAGATTTGCAAGGGCACAGAATGGCCTAAAGGAGCAGAGACTTGGAACTTTATCTTAGTACACACAAGCTGAGCGACCAAGAGGGGAGGGAATATTCCTGGTGTCAGGTAGTAGAGATGCAGTGTAAAACAGATGAGAAAACCGGCTCTGACAACAGCAGACACAGAGCTAACTAGAGTCAGCGTGTACCACATGAGGCTGGCCTGCCTTAACCTAGGCCTCAAAAATAGACTAGATTTCAGAAACTGAGGTCAGTGGAGAGTCAAAATTACATCAAGGTTAAAAGCTTAAAGAGAGGTTCTGATGTACCTGCAGCATAACTACTGCAGAGATTTGTGGAGGAAAAGTCTTTACTATGCAGAAACTGATAGGACATGGCCATGTCGAGACATTTCATAAACAGGGACTTTGTGAAAGAAGATGTGAACCAGGATGATGGGTCGGGAATTATGACTAAGAAATTCAGAAAATTCATGGCAATCTAAAGTTGCCAAGACTTTGGACAAGACTTCCCACAGATTAAGTGATAAAAGTGATAAAGGGGAGAAAGCCTTGCCTTGATCACATTTACTGTAAAGAAAATGGAGAGAGTGAGCAAGCACAAAGGACAGAACAAGCTGAGATGTCAGTCATATATGGGCTTCTTAAAGTGTATTTTACATTTGGTTTCATAGGAATTCCAGACAAGAGAGGAAAAAGAAACCAGGGTGTGGATGAACATCTTGGATTAGTGGGGCAGAAGGAATAGCCAGATGCTTCTACCCCAGTAGGAAATAGGATGCTTGAGGATTGGGAGCTTGGGGACTGTAAGTTTAAAATGACTTGATGACTGTAGGCTGAGAAGACAGCTAGTCCCCCAACAAGAAATCTTGTGTCCCCACCACCCACAGCAACTTTCAGCACTGGAAAGGCTGTCCCCTGGGGCCAGAGCCTAGAGGCCCTCAAAGAGAACGCCTGGTATGCCTGGTACCTGGAAGGCCAGTTCCTTCCACCCCAGGCTTCCAGAACTACCAGGTGTGCCCCTTGACCTCCAAGGCCCAAGGGACAAACCCAGACCAGCGTTCCTAGCCTAGACTTGGGCCAAATCTTTTCTGGGGTTTGTTTTTAGTTGGGGGTTTGTAAGTGTGAGTAGCCAGGCCCGCGCTGGGTTCCAGAGCCTCGTGCTCTTCAGCCGCCTGTCCCAGAACTCAACCATAGGGCAAAAGAAAAAAAAAAAAAAAAAAAAAAAAAAACAACTCTCCAAAGCTTGAAGAGGTCAAAATCGAACGACCTGTCCTAAATGCCTGCAGAGTTTGGGCAGAGAGCTAAGGGGGTAGTTTCAGTCCCAAAGCCTGAATCCTCACAGAAGAGTCACCGGGAGAGGTGAAACATCTGGGACGGAACCGCTGGGCTGCCACTGGGTTCCTCGGAATTGCTGCGACAAGTCTGGCTTTTCAAGCACCAGCGCATCCATCTCTTTGAATCACACGGCATTAGGGATCTGGGGGGTAAGGGGAACCCCACCAACCAGATGCAGGCCGCTGGCAGGAGACTAAAAGAGGGGAAAGGCGACATTATCAAGATCTCTGGAGTCCAAGGCCCTAATACTGGGCCGCGGTGGACCTTCCGGTTTGGAGCGGCAGGAACTCTCTTTAGATTTTATCTAATAAACTGATACCAAAATAGATTGATAAGGCGGAACCCCGGAGCTGGTCACAACACTGATCCCTAAAGTTAAGAAACTAAAGTTTGGGGTCTCGATACTGCACTTCAGGCTGTACACGGGATGACACGTGGCCCTGGAGGCGGGGGTGCACCCTAAGGGTTCTCTTTCAAGCCTAGGGCACGACTGTACAGCGCAAGGGACGAAGCGGAGAGCGCTGCAGCGGACTGAAGTGCCGGGCTGTCCACCTGGTCCGCACTGGCCTGAGGGCTCCGAGAAGTCCCACAGGCAGCGGAGGACACCCAGGCACCTTACCGCCAGATCCAGGCGCACTCAAGCTCACTTGCCCCGGGGGTCCGAGTGCCGCGCGGCGCGAGAACCCTGGGCGCTGAGATGGGAGAACCAGAAAGGGAAGGAGGGGCGAACGCGTGGGGGCTAACTTACCTGTCGCAGCTGTCGCTGCCTCCGTGCTGTCCCGGTGTCCCTGCGCACAGCAACCAGCAAAGGCAACTCGGCTTTGCTAAGTTTGGCCTCGCACCTCCAGAGAAGAGGCGCGAACCCTCAAAGGAAAGGCGCGCGCAGTTCCTGGAGAAAGGTCCGCCTGAACTTGGGAAGGGCAACGCAATGAATTCTGCCAAAGAAGTTAATATTTAAAGCACCCACGCAAAAATCATAACGACTGTTAAAACCTCGAATTCTCCCCGTGAAGTCTCCTTACACCGGCCGGGCGAACGATTCAGATCTACATCTTAAGGTCGCTAACTTCTTTCAGGAAGGGCTTTATAGCTACTGTATAAATAGGACAAATATAAATGTCTTTACTTCCAAAACACGGGGAATGAGAACTTTTACTGAAACGAAGAATAAGTGAAAGAGTATAAAAAGCCAAAAGGAAGAAGTTGAAAACTTTAATTACAGCACGGAGAAAAGTTTTCGCAATTGTTTTCCTTAAACAGGGATAACAAACATACCAGCACTTCAGTAGCCCACCGCACTTCATTTAAGTTTGGTGTAACCAAATAACCCAAACTCCCAAATAACAGTGCCCTTGGGACTCTACCTCAAAGAGGTCAGAACTCGTGTTTCAACAACAAAAAGCCAAAAACAAACTGTGAATAATGCTCTGTGTTCTTTAAGACGTCATTTTGCAAAAGGACAAGGCATTGTCCCTGGACTTTAAATGGCTAGACAATAACATTAAATTTCATTTGAATCTGCGCGTCATCCTGTTGGGAAGACCACAGCGGTGGCGACAGTAGCAGCAGCACCGCCACAAAGGAGGTGGGAAAAGTGGTAAAAATGCATGAACTTTTTTCAAAGAAAAATAAAGATAAATCAAAAATAAGTTTTACAGACATGTTCTTCCTGGCTTAGGAAAGTTAATTTCTAAATGTGCTTCTGCTGTCTAAGGTGCAAAGCCGAGCGAGGGGAGTGCGTGGCTGGAATCTGCATGCTGATAAGAGAAGGCTGATGTACTTACAGTGACAGAGGGCAGGCTGCGGGAGAAAAGCTGTTTGTGTTAGCCTGCGAGTTACCCAGGGCTGCAGTGAGAGCAGAAGGGAGGAGTGGGAGTGCCAGTCTGCGTACACCTTCACCGCGTCTCATTACATCTGCCAGCCTCTCTCTCCCTCTCTCTTTCATTTCCACATTCCCTTTGTTCCTGAAAAAAAAATCTACACGTCACATCAGAGTCCCCAGATGCAGTCTACACCAAAGAAAAAAAAATGAATAATTCAATCAAACTGTGCATAGTCTCTAAGGCAATAAATCTATTGCACTTAAAGAAACGAAGGGTAATTACCACCATGGAATTAGAATAAGGCCAAAGACCCGAGATGTCGTTGAGTCTCTGGGTAAACTCCCCGGTCAAATAAAGTTTCATTTATTTAATCCTTTTGACATCTCAGATGGAAAGTCAAAGAAAGATTTTTAACTTATTTTAGAAGGATATTCACTTCTTTTTAAACACATTTTAAAAGGGGGGGGTGGGGGGGAGAGAAAAAGCCTAGGGCATACTACCCTTCTCAAAAGGCTCCAGAGGCAGCAGCATAGACCGGGCACAGACACAAATCAAGACAATGTGTCCGTGGAGCCCGTCCAGGGTCCATTCCTCCCCCCCCCCTCCTCCCACACTCACACTCCACCCTCCTCCACTCCCCTCTAATCAGACGAGGATCACCCTCCACTCTCACCCACCACCGCAGCGCAGCAAGAGGGCAGCTGGAATCTGGGAACCTTACCTGCAGCACCAAGACCTAAGAGAAATCGCGCTTCCCTGCCACCAACACCCCATGCCAGCCCCATGCACCCCTCCCTCCAAAGTCTCATAACCATCTACTTCTTCCATCTGCCTAAGCGAAACTGTAAACGGGATTTTCCCCCCACGATAGAATGGAAGCTCTGTACTGTACCGACTTCTGGATTTGCCCTGGGTTGAGTTTAGGGAATGTCTGGAAAGGAAAAAAAGGGGGGGGGGAGGAGGGGGGGTAGCTCAAGCCTTGTCCAAGTTAGTCAGAAGGCTGTGTTAGGCAGGAAAGAGGCTACGGGAGAAACAGCTGGAATGCAGACTTGCTGTGGATATCTCAGTTCTAGGAACCGTGTCCTTTCGTCCCGGAGGTAAGACTGTGTGACTGTCGCACGTTTATTCTTTCGCTGTCGGTGCCTCTCTTCCCCACTCCTAAGGACCCCTCCCACTCGGATCAGCGGGCATGCACCCCAGAGAAGGGCATAGCACGACGAAGGGTTTTTATTTTCCAGGTCTTTCTACTCATAAATTGTGGGTGTCATTGAAATGAAATTAGCAAATCTTCTACCGTTGGCTGCAGCGACCAAACCCTCTGTCCCCCTGCGGGTTGAGCGCTGATCTCGGCATCTCCCGCTGCAGAGCGTTCCTGCAGCGCCAGACGGCCGAGTCGCCTGGCCTGAAGGCTCAGGTGATGCCGAGGAGACTCGCGGCGTCCCAAACGGGTTCCGCTGAGGGTTTGCACCCCATCACCACCTCCCACTGCCCCCGCGCGCGCAGACGCACGCACACACAGACACACACAGAGATACACACACATTCTGACAATCTGGCCGAACTCCTCATTTATACTCAAGTCCCTTTAACCGTCAATTCAGCCCGCTTGAGAGCAGCGGGAAAACTAGGATGATACGTGGTTGAACTGCGAGGGTGCCAACCTCCCCTCGGGTTGTCCGAGCTCTGTTTACGTGCCTAAGTCGCCACCTTCAGGTAGAGCGAAAGACTGCGCCGGGCTCCCCGCTCGTCTAGACAAACCCCGCAGCCTTGGCTACAGCTGGGACCGCTTGAAAGGGAAGCGACCGGAGGGCCCGCGAGTAGACCCGCTGAGGGAGGCAAGGCCTGCTCTCCGAGACCGGGCTGAGAAGAGTGAGGCTAAACTGCACGCTCGCTAAAACCAATAGCCGAAAACCGAGCAAAGGCTCACTCTCCCAGCAAAGTACAAAGCTCCGGACCAAAGACTCTGCAGCTCCAAGACAGGCGCTGCTGTCCCGAAACTTCAAGCACTAACTCCCAGGCCAGTGACGAGGGGTGGAGGCAGCCTCGGAGAGGCGAAGCATCCGCTCCAGTCATGGCTGAGGACCGAGCTCCCTCTTTCAGTGACCTCGACTCAACTTGGACACCGCACTCCCCGGGGCTCCTGTCCCGCTTATTCCGTACCCACCGGGCAGAAGACAAAGGGACTCCGGGAGCGGCCAGACCCAAGGTCACTAGAGGCGGGCTCCCCGACAAGAACTGTACGCCTGAGAGGGACGCTGAGGCAACGCAGTCGCCTTTGCTTGCAGAGCTGGACACTTAGCTCTATAGTCGCCCATTTCTCAGAAAATCAGTCCTTCTGATTGTCTCGCAATGGATTCGGTAAAATAATGATTGTTAATTATTTCAGCGATTTTCAACTTTCCCACCCCTACTTCTACTGAATCCCTTTACCACCACTGTTCTTCCTGTATTCGTACCTTACATTTCAAAGATACCGGGCTTAGGTATCCCCTACCTAATCCTGAAATAACTTGTCGTTGTTCTTTGTTATGCCTGGACACTGCCTTCAAGGCTTGGGATGTCTGCAAAGCCACTCTAAGTCCATCCTCCTCGATGAAATGTGCCCCAAGGGTCCCTTGGTCTTCCCTGCTACTTGGGTGCATAGACATTCTTTAAATGCAATGCTTTATCAAAGGAGAGGAACAAAAATTTTATTTATCTCAAGAAAAAGAACAGTCAGGAACTATCTTGTGTTATATGAGGCCATAAATCACTCATTACTGATTTCAGCTGAGGCCTTCAGTATTTGGGTAGGCATAATAATAATAATAATAATTAATGAAATAAATTAAATTTTAAAGAAAGAACCACAGCTACCCAGTGCTAATCATGGACAACAGAAATGTCTTTTCAAAGAGAGAAGTAACACGCCCCCAAGCCAGACGCCCATTCCCTGGTTTCATGCCACAGCCTAACAAATTAACATTAGATCGCTCCTCCACTCATGTAGAAAGCTGAGTGTTATTGAATACAGTACTGAATTTTCCCAGGGAATCCCAATTATAGAAACACCTGTGCTAAGTAATGCTATTCTAATCCACTATGAAAACCTTAAGTATGTAATAGCCCTCAAATCATCTCATTTCTTAGTTGCAGTGGGGTGGGCCAACCTCATGGAAGAACATTAGACTTGTATAATGCCCCCAGAGCCTTATCTCAGAGGGGACTTGGTTTTACCATACATAATCCTGGCAGTTCATCTTCTCTTAAGTGAAAGGCATATAAACGTGAAGCCTAATGTAACTGGCAGAAACTAAGCCTGGGTAGAAACCTCATTTAAAGAAAAACCAAAGGCCAGTGACTACAAAACTGGAATACATGGCACCTGTGCAGTCAGGCACCCATTCCATGATCTTTAAATCAAAATGCTAACAACATGGAAGAAGTTGTCACTGTTTGGTATATATGCTTCACTTTACTATAAATAGAATATCAATGGCAAAATATAATGAAATAAAACCACCATAAGAAAGAATGCGGTAGAAACCAGAAAATATAAACCTCTACCAATTTTCCCCCCAAATACATATCAGACCTAATATTTTTAAATGCCAGACCTAATGTTTTTAAAATGCTTTCTGAAAGAAAATTATGTATTAAAGTACTGATTGTTTTATAGCTTAAGGCTGACAACACTAATGCCACTAAAATATCCAAATGAAAAGTGAAATTTTTATCAGTCATCCAAATGTTTGTCTTACAATGAACATAAAATTATTTTTCTAACTAAAGGTGATGTAAATAAATACATAGGTAAGTATGAATGTCACAAAAACCACAGAAGGAAAAATATGATAAAGAATTATAGGATAATTCAACCACAGAAATAACCCTTATTCACTAAAATTCAAAGGATCTGTCCCAATAGCATCCTTCTAAGATATCATGTTACCTTTCCATCATTAAGTAATATTTTTAAAGCATGTGCATTCCTACATATGTGCTTCTCTGTTTAAAGAAATACCTCTTCACAGATCTGAGGTTTACAATTCACTAAGATGATTACCATTCCATTCAGTATACACCTTAGCCACACTAGAAACATTTGATAAATCATACAGTCCCATTTCAATGCCTAATAAAAGACAAGCAAGGGGCACAAAAATAATGGTGTAAAACTGCTCGTTGATAAATAGCAAACACCAAAACAATAATCTCCTAATATTACTAGTCTTTAAAGGTTTGATAATTTACCTCAGCAACTATAGGCTTTATGTATCATTATGTTAGCATTGTTTTAAAAAACTGAATTTAACTAAGTTCTCTCATTTTAAAATTTGTTACTTAAGTTCTTTCCTCCAAATCCCAGATTGCTATTTTTAAATTTTCTAAATAGAGGATTTCTTTTGTGTGTGTGTTTTTAAATATCACAATTATGTGGAAGACGTTTGCTTGTTCTGCACATTTTTATTCACATTTAAATATTTATTGAGTGCCTATATGTGCAAAGCAAATAATTAAAAGTGTGTATTTTAAGGATCTATCCTTTTCACTTTTATGATTCAATAAATATTAATTAAATTTTCACATATACTGAAATTCAATTAATATACTGAAAAATATTTTTTACCAAATATGCCAGCAGAAGTATTCTGTTCAATACAAGTATATTTGATAATTACATATGATATTAATTCATTTTATGTGGCATATACTGTTTAAATTACCTCAGATATTTTTATTAAGCAACAAACTATAGACATTTCTAAAAGTTTTTCTGACTTATCAAAGTGTACAAATAAAAAACAGCTTTATTTAACAACAATCTATAGTTACAATCCAATTCCAAATAACATATTTTATGTATTTTACTCTTAAATCAGTTGTAAAAGAAACTGAAAACCATATCCTCAAATCAGTCTTTAATGTAATTGCTATGCCAAATTATTCTATAACTTGCTGGTTTTATTTCTCCAATATATATCATAATCATATATATCAGATAAAGCTATTATCAACCTAAAGTCAAACAAACAAATGAACGCTAAAAAACAAGTCAGTGTTCCAAGTATCTGGATGTTTGCAATTATTTAAATAACTCATTGGATTTTACTGAATTTTTACGTTTTCAGCAGGATGTTTTGCATTAGGTTTGAATATTTTCTTTTTAATGGGGGAGGGGGAAAGACAGCAACACTGAGAATCTGCAGCAATGATTATCCTTATGCTAATTCATGTCTGTTTAAGGCAATAGTAAATGAAAAGCTTCACTTATTCACACTTAAAGTTCTAGAATAGTAGGTTCCTGGGGAAAATATTTCAAGAGCTCAATACAGAAACCTCTTTTAATTGTACACAATATGTTATCAATCTACTTTCAAAGTTGATGGAGTTTAGTACTAAGCTGAATATTAAGCAAATAAGTGTTAACTATGTTCACTAGAATTAGCATATTTCAGATTATAGTTTATAAATTTTTAAGAGCATCAGCATCATGATATGGTTGCCATAGAAACTGCAACAATATGTCATTTCAATTAATTTTATATGCAGTGATAAGGCCTAGTTCTACATCACTTCAATACAAGTTTGAAAAGCAAAGACTGAAAAGCGATATAAATAGCAAATAGTGAGTTTCTAATTGATACCAGTTTAGAAACTAATAAAGTACAAGCCTTTTAAAAAGAAAAATACATAATGCATTCTAATTGCATAAAAGTACAGAAATTTAATAAAGGTCAGAAAATGTTTTAAAATAAGTACATTCTGAAAAAAAAGTTTTCACTAACAATCAACTACTTGACTTCTCTTAGTATTCCATACTTTAGTCACTTAGGTTTATTTATAAGTAACACAAATTATTAGTTATCACATATTATTTAATTATTAAACTATGGATGCTTTCTCTGTTCTTTAGGGATAGGTGCATTTGCTTTTACATTATAAAGTCAAAACAACTGGTGCCAAATTTTAATATTTTTTAAGTAATTATTGCAACAGATCCTTTTCACTTAGAAGGAAGCACAACGAATTATTGCGAGAAAACTTCTTAGCATGTCACTGCCAGAAATATTCCATTGACATTAATGGCTCAATTATTGGAACAGAAAAAGCTTATGAAAATAAAGCATGTATTTCCTAAAGAAAAAGTATGGCAAAAGATTTGGAGCTCTTAATTAATGTTCTCTGGCTAACAAAAACCTTTTCATTATATTTTCTATCATTGCACATTCTGATATGGAATATGCCCAAGAAAACTCTGAAAATGATTAGAAAAGGCAAATTATATTTAAGTCTATGTTTATCATGCAGCTTTTTTAGGTATAATGTAGCCTGTATTGCTAATAATTTCAGTTAATTACTACAAAGCAATGTCCTCAAAATATCTATAAAAATATTATAACACTAGAAGTATTTTTTAGAAAAATAAATGAAGACCGCATGTATGTATTTTCTAATGATAAAGAAACAATCTAAAGAAGAAAAGATAAACATACACAACTTATTCTCTGATAGGATTAAGAAGATTCCAAAGAAGCATTTAAATCCCCAGTTTTCCTGACAATTAACAATGAAAAACAGATGTTTACAAAGCTATTTCATATGCTGTCTTAAAAGACGACAAAAGATGGTTTGTGGATAGTAAGAAGGAACAGCCAGATAACTGCTTGCCGAGCGTATATTTAAAAAGCATTTTCATTGGCTCAGTTATTGTTAATAGTGAAAGAAAACACTTTGTGATGCACATACTGTATGACTGTGACTATAGAAAACTGCCATCATAAAGTCCTCAAAAACTCTTAAGATGTAATTTACAAAGATAATAATAACACAGAATTATTTCACTTCTCTGAATGCTACACATTTGCATACCAGGACTATGTACAATATACTCATAATACACATTCATAATAACAAGGACTTCTTAACACTATAACTACAGCATAAGATCTGTGCATTAGACAATTCATCCTACCAAGTTTTACTTATTGGTGTGAAAGTGTTAGTCTGAGGAAGGCAGGTGTTAGCTGTCCACACAACTGAAGACCAACACATTAACTACTACGTCACCATTGTGAGAAAATACAGTGATAAAACGGAAAATCGTGTGATCCTGCAAGGCAATAACAATATTATCTAGTAGTATCTATCTAGCATTATATTGGAAAATGTCAAATGAATATTTTTAAGTTTGTATGTCATAATTATGGACCTAGGTTTCAAAAAAACTTAAAACATAACTAATGTTTAATTGTTTTTGCTATTATTTCCTGAACCAAGCACCATGCTAGGCACCTTAAAAATATTTAATTTTTTAAGTATCTGGACATTTTTACTTTCTGGAAATATATCTTCATAGTGAATCTTCTTCATGAAGCATTAATCTCCTGCCTACATCACAGTATCTATGTATTTGGTATCCACTACAGATACTAGATAAGTAAATTCTGATTATTGTCCATGTTGTTTCTTGTTCTTATTCAGCAGATAATAAATAGATCCTTAAAAATAACAAATACAGTATTTCTTTTGCCTACATGGGTTACTTACTAAATTTACTCCTGACATTTTCTTTTTTTTTTTTTAAGTTTAGTCATTTATTTTGAGAGAGAGAGAGTGTGTGTGTAAGTGGGGGAGAGGCAGTGAGAGAGAGAGAGAGAGAGAGAGGGAGAATCCCAAGCAACCTCCACACCAACATCGTGGAGCCCAACACAGGGCTAGAATTCACAAATCAGGAGATCATGACCTGAGCCATAGTTGGATGCTTAACCAACTGAGCCACCCAGGAGCCCCATGACATTTTCTGTATTAGTCAAAATGGAAAAGATACTTTTGAAACAGAGTGGAGACAGGTACAATATTGCCATAGGTACAATGTGTACCTGGATTGGCACAAACTGAGCAAAAATATCTAATTATGAAACATTCTTGAATATATTAAAACATTTACATTTTTTAAACCAAAATTTTGCTTAACATATGAAAAATGACAGAAGATAATTACTTGTCCTTACAACTGTATGAAATATTCAATAAGCCATAAGCATTTATTTATATGAATATTATTATTGAAATTGAATGTATTTTACTGTGAAGCTTCAATTATCTCCCAGATTATAATAAAGTATGAAATATATTCATGTATTTTACTTCATTCAATTAAAAAATTTTTTAATGTAAATTAATTATTTACATGAACATTACAATTTATATTAGAAGCATGACATTTAAACACAGGGAATAAAGAAACTACCTTACACCAGCAACATTTTGGTCTTGATATTATATTAGTTAAAAGACTGCTGGGGCACATGGGAGGCTCAATCCATTGAACATCTAACTTCAGCTCAGGTCATGATCACTCACAGTTTGTGAGTTCGAGCCCCCCATCAGGCTCGCTCCTGTCAGCGAGGAGCCTGCTTCAGATCCTCTGTCCCCCTCTCTGTCAGCCCTTCCCTGCTGGTACTCTCTCCTCAAAAGAAATAAACATTAAAAAAAAAAAAGACTGTTAAAATCACCAACAGACTTCTAATTTAATATAGTATAGTATAAAATGTGAGCTTTCTCATTCTGCTTTTATCCATGTGTCTATATTTGGAAAAGTGTGCAATCTAAATTTTCTATGAACAGTTTTTCATCTTAGAAACTTAAATAAAATATATTCTACAATTAGCAAACTTGGTTTTGGTCTCTTTGTAATTAGTATTTCACACAGTGATGCATATAACAGCTAATATTCTGCTGCTCTATAGTTACACAAGGAGTGTTCATATACTACTTAGTTATTTTGTGGTGTCCTTAAGTAAACTAAAAATCCCAAAATGAGAGAACTAAGAACAATTTACCCAAGCTACATCTAAATGTGTAAAGCATGGGTGCTAAGAAGAGTCAGAAAAGAATAACAGTATCTGGTTTCCTTAAGCATATAGTTCTCTCATTCATCACAAGTTATTCCAGCAGATGCACTGAAAGATGCATAAGATACATTGAAATGAATAGTCATTCAAATGTCACAAAAGGCAAATACAATCTAGAAGCAGTGGAAGTAATATCTCACTTTCCCAGAAAGTATAGTGATGTACAAAAAGGTGATCTAGAGTATCAGATTATTTTAATATTAGTCTTGTTCTCATTGACTATATATATTTAGACTACCCTAAACAAGAGTTCAGCATACAGTTTAATAAATCAGCTTCTAAAATAATTTATACATAACTGCAGAATTTTTCAGATTGCCAAGTTTCAGATGGCCAATTTTTTTCAGATGTGCCCTTTCATACATCTATTAATAATCTTGTATTCTAAGTCATTTCTACTTCCAAGGCACTACTTCTACATTCACTAGTCATTATCTATTGTCTTCTTGTTTTAGCAAGTGCATGTTTAACTCTTGTTTTCAATTTATATGTTATCTAGTTAATATTCAGTGCAATATTGGTTTCAGAAGTATAATTCAGGGCCACCTGGGGGACTCAGATGGTTACGCATCCAACTTCAGCTCAGGTCATGATCTCATGGTTCATGAGTTCCAGTCCTACATCAGGCTTTGTGCTGGCAGCTTGGAGCCTGGAGCCTACTTCAGATTGTGTTACCCTCTCTGTCTGCTCCTCCCCTGCTCTTTCTCTCTCTCTCTCTCCTTCTCTCTTTCTCTCTCTCAAAACTAAATAAACATTAAAAATTTTTTAAAGAAGAAGCAGAATTCAGTGTTTCACCACTTACATACAACACCTAGTGCTCATCATGACAACTGTCCTTCTTAATAAGCATCACCTATCTAGCCCATCTCCCATCCACCTCCCTCCACAACCCTCACTTTGTTCTTGATCATTAAGAGTCTCTTGTGGTTTGTTTCCCTTTCTTCTCTTTCCCCATCCTCTTCCCATATGTTCATCTGTTTTGTTTCTTAAATTCCCACATACGAGTGACATCCAGATGGCTAACAGACACATGAAAAGATGCTCAACATCACCCATCATTAGGGAAGTACAAATCAAAACCATGATGAGATACCACCTCACGCCTGTCAGAATGGCTAAAATTAATAACACAAGAAACAACAGGTGTTGGCAAGGATGTGGAGAAAGGGGAACTGTCTTGCGCTGCTGGGGGAATGAAAACTGTACGGTACAGCTACTCTGGAGAACAGTATGGAGGTTCCTCAGAAAACTAAAAATAGAACTACCCTATGACCCAGCAATTGCACCATTAGGTATTTACCTAAAGTGAATGTTTAATTCTTATATGTCATCTCTCCCATCTTCCCAATATAACTATATAACAACTCGTGGCTAAATTAAGTCAGTGCTTACATCATCACACAAAGTAAATTTTGTACATGGCTAAGTCAATACATGTCATAAATACATGCCATTTATTTCATAACTTCTTTGTTTTTACTTATCGAAAGCCTCACATATAATAATCTACTAGTTTTTTTGTGAGCTTATCATCACTTTTCCCACAAGTTTTCGCCCATCAGTATTATTTTCCAAATTGTCAAATAAATCACCTTTCAGCTCAAATTCAAACTGACTGCTCTCCATGCCTTTGCATAATTCTCACTCTGGTCTTTGTCTTTATATTTTCTTGTGTTGCCTCCCGTATCTTCCCCATCTTACTGGAGCACATTCTCTGGTAGCTTCTTTAACAAAAAAGTTGTATGAAGAGTAAATTTCAGGGACGCCTGGGTGACTCAGTTAAGTGTCAGTTAAGTGTCAGTTAAGTCAGTTAAGTTAAGTGTCAGACTTTGGCTCAGGTCATGATCTCACCACTTATGAGTTCAAGCCCCATGTCAGGCTCTGTGCTGACAGCTTGGATCCTGGAGCCTGCTTCAGTTTCTGTGTCTCCATCTCTCTCTGCCCTTCCCCCGCTCTCGCTCTCTCTCTCTCTCTCTCTCTCTCTCTCTCTCTCTCTCTCTCTCGTGCATGCGCACTCTCAAAAATAAACATTAAAAAAAAATAAGTAAATTTCTGTTGTTAATACATCTGACAAGTTATCTATCTCTCATGACATTCAGTTGATAGTTTGGTTAGGTATAAAATTCTAGGCTGAAATCTTTTCTCTCAAAATTTTGTGTTCCATTATGCTCTAAACATCAGTGTTGACATTGAGATGTCTGCTTCCTAATCTGACATGACCTACTTTTGTTTTTTTTCTCTGGAAGCTTTTGGAATCCCTGTCCCTATTGTTTTAAAATTTTACAAAAATGCACTTGGTGTAGATATTTTTTCATTCATTGTCTTGGATACATGGATGTTCTTCTAATCTGAAAATTCATGTCTTCAGTTCTGGACACTTTCTTATATTTTTCCTTTTTCTACCCTATTCTATTTCCTATTCTTCTTTTCTGGAATGCCTATTGTTGGAATGTTGAAGCTTCTAAAATGATTCTCTAAAATTCTTACTTCTTTACTTTCCATCTCTTTAATTTTATTTGATTTTCTTGGTGCTTACAAGTTTTCTTCCCCTAATAAAAGAACAGAGTTTCGTAAAGAAAAGATCTTTCGTCTCTGCACCTCCCAGCTTCCTATTTTTAAATGTGACTGTGATGTCTAGAGTAGCAAGACCTGTCTTACAATCATAAAACAATACATACCAAGATAAAAAGATAACTCAAAAATTCAAAATCAACTAGAACTGGTCCTGACACATAGCAAGTACTCCATAAGTACTTGTAAAATGAATAAATGTTCAATGAATAATGCAAGTGGTAGGGCAGAAGTATAGAAAGAGTCTAAGACTTTAATAGCATCACTATACTGCTCTAACAGCCCTAAACTTTCAAACTCTAGACTTCTTTTCACATGAAATAAATAACTGTTTTCATTAACTGCATTTCAATAACTATTTGCAAGCCAAAAACATTCCTTACTAATATGGACCTATAATAAGTATTCACTTAGTGGTAGATAGTATTAGCCTTATTCTAAATGTCATATCTCATTTAGGTATACTATTATCCTCATTCTTTATGTCCGATAATTAAAATTTTTATAATACTTGCAGCTTTCTTCTCTGAGTTCTCCACATCCCTCTAAAGTTGTAGAGCCTGGAACTGGGTACTATTTCTAGAAAAAGATGTATCTCTGCTTTCACAGAATGTCACAAAGGGAAGATCTGGTCACTGATTTTTTTCGTACACTATTCTTATTTATGCTTAATCACACCTGCTTGGTTTTTTTGGGTTTTTTTTAATTTTTTTAATATGAAATTTATTGTCAAATTGGTTTCCATACAACACCCAGTGCTCATCCCAACAGGGGCCCTCCTCAATGCCCATTATCCACCTTCCCCTCCCTCCCACCCCCCATCAACCTACTTGTTTTGTTTAACAACTAAGTCACTTACTTTGTTTACTATATTCTAATCTCTGGATTATTTTCCTTTGCAAGTTTATTGTATTAATTTTTTAAAAAAATAAGTATTACAATATTCATTATAACTGGTATAACTGGTGGGATAATACTGATATATATATATACATATATATATATGTGTATATATATATATATGTATGTATATATCAAAAGAGTGAAAAATCAGCCATCAAAAAGAGTGAAATCTTGCCATTTGCAATGACATGGATGAAGCTAGAGTGTATTATACTAAGCAAATAAGTCAGTCAGAGAAAGACAAATACCATATGATTTCACTCACATGTAGAATTTAAGAAACAAAACAGAGGAACATATGGGAGGAAAAGAGAGACAGAGAGAGAGAAGCAAACCATACGAGATTCTTAACTACAGAGAATAAACTGAGGGTTGATGGAGGAGGGTGGATGGATAGAAGATGGGCTAAATGGGTGATAGGTATTAAGGAGGGGACTGGTGGTGAGCACTGGTTGTTACATGTAAGTGATGAATCACTAAACTCTACACCTAAAACCAATTTTACCATATATGTTAACTAACTATAATTTAAATAAAAACTTGGGAAAAAAGAATAAAAAAAGTAAAACTTTTTGGAGATGTTATGACTATGTACTTTTACAAGCTTAAGAAATCTACCCATCATGAGAACTAATAAATAAATTTAACAAGGTCACAGCATATAAGGTTAGTATTTTTAAAAATTAGTGAATGCACATATATCAGGAACAACAATTGGAAAATGAGGTTAATACCAACCATGCTTGTTAAATTTCTTCAACTTATAGTTTCATAATTTCTAATCCTTTTTGCTATGCTTTTTTTGATCTCTTTGGACATCATAAACATACTCACTTTAAAGCCTTTATCAGACTCTTACAAACTCGATTTACATGTAACACATTTCTATTTCAATTATAAATTTTTGTTGATTTCGGATGTCTGCCTTAAATTGTTTTTTCATATGTTTTTGATTTTAGCTTTTAAGTTTATGTAAAAATTTTAATTTTGTGTACTTCTCTCTCTTTACTCCCCTCTCATTTAATATATTTGTAATTACATCCATCTAACCCCTCAGTTCCCAATTCAGATCCAGATCATGCTACAGTGACTTGGGGTCCTTGCCATATAATGATAAAGGGGATATTGATTAAGCTATGACTTATGGCAGCAAGAGGTAGCAAATGCTATATCTTCCTGTCATTAGATTCCCATAATCAGCTCTTGTGAAATTTCACAGTTCTTTACATATTCTTTATATTTTTAAAATATTAGTGTTTATTAATTTCACATGTGCAAAATAATCTTCTTCCAATTTATTCATTCTCTTACTATTGAACTTTGAGAGTTTCTTATATGTTCTGAATACAAGTCCTTTAGCACCACACAGTTTTGGAAATATTTCACCAAATCTCTCCCTTGCCTTTCCTCTCTTTACAGTGTCTTTAGGAGAGCTAAAGTTTTTAACTGGATGAATTCCAATTTATATTATGGACTGTGTAGTTGTGTCATATCTAAAAAATATTTGGCTAAGCAGCAGTTATAAAAAAAATTAAATTAAATAAAAAAACAAAGCATAAGAGACGCTTAAAAACTGAGAACAAACTGAGGGTTGATGGGGGGTGGGAGGGAGGGGAGGGTAGGTGAAGGGTATTGAAGAGGGCATCTTTTGGGATGAGCACTGGGTGTTGTATGGAAACCGATTTGACAATAAATTTCATATATTAAAAAATAATAATAATAATTAAATAGCAGTTATAAAAAAATAAAATAAAATAAAATAAAATAAAATAAAATAAAATAAAATAAAATAAAATAAAATAAAATAAAAATATTTGGCTAAACAGAGCTCACAAAAAATTCCCCATTTTCTTGTAAAAATGTAATAATTTTAAGCTTTACACTTAAGTCTTTGATCCATTTTGAGTTAATTTTTGTATATGGAATATTGTTCAAGGTTCTTTTTTGGTGTTTTTTCTCTCCCTGCCCAACACCCACTTATTCAATTCCTCCAGCACCATTTTTTAAGACTTTTTCCTTTGAATTGTCTCTACTCCTTCATTGAAAGTCAACTGCCGTATATATTTAGGTCTATTTCTAGACTCTCTATTCTGTTCCGTTGGTGTATGTGTCTATCCTGAATATCACAATGTGTTGAATACTATAGCTTTAGTGTAAATCCTCCAAATCTATTCCTCTTTTCCGCCATTCTAGTTTCTTCTCTTTTCCATATAAATGTTAGAATCAGCTTGTTAATTTCTACAAAAATCCTGTGGAATTTTGTTTGGAATTGCATTGAATCTATAGATCAGGTTGGGGAGGACTGGTATCTTCACAATATTCATTGTCTTAATTAATGAACACAGTATATCTGTTTCTTTAGGTCTTCTCTGGTTTCTCTCACTGGCATATTGTATTGTTCATATAGCATACAGATCTCATGAATATTTTTGTTAGATTTTTACCTACAAATTTCATATTTTTGGTATTACTGTAAGTGGTACATTGTTAGTTCTTTTTCCAATTGTTCATTATATTTAGATATAAAAATAGTTTTTATATATTTTATCCAACAATCATGTTAAACTTACTTATTAGTTCTGGTAGGGTTTTTTTGTTTTGTTTTGTTTTGTTTGTAGATCCTTTGAGATTTTCTACATAAACAATCATTTCATCTGAGAATAAAGAGAGATTATTTTTTCCTCCCCAACCCATATGCCTTTTATTTCTTTTTCTTAATTGTAAGAGAAGTCTTCCTACTCTTGGACATGATATAGAATCTCCATATTATTCAGTGTTTTCTAATGTCATTTGGGGTAAAGATTGAATACTTGTACAACAAATTCTTTTTTCTGGAGCACGGAACTATTTTACATTTCCCAGACTCCCTTGCACATAGGAGTGACAAATGTAATGGAATCACAGTTGAAAGAATGGGAGAGAAAGTAATGCACACCATTTCTACTCCTTGCCCACAGGAGTTGCTAGCTCTAGCACTAGCAACTTCTGCATGATCCTGTATGTCTGTTTATTATAGCAACCTTGGAAGCTACATGTTAAATATGGCAGAGCCAAAATAACGGAAGGAGCCTGAGCACCTAAATCTGTACTTAATGGAAAGCCACCCACTAATCCAAAACACCTGTTATGGATTATCCTCAGAAAGAAGGAAACATCTACTGTGGTAAACCACTGACAAGTGAAGTTTATCTGTTAAACCAGCATGACTCTAACTAATACATTATTCCATAAAGTTTTGTAATATTATCCTCAAAGATTCTTGCAATCTTCTGTTAGAGGTATTCTTAGGTACTTACATTTTTTTGCTATTATAATTGGTCTTTTATTGCATTTTCTAATGCTTTGCTTCTAAGGCTATAAATATACAATTATTTTCTAATTATATATCCAGAAATATTGATAAATTCTCTTATTAATTCCAATAACATATCTGTAGATTAATTTTGCTTTTCAAAGTAGATAATCATATAATCCACAATGATCCTTTCACTTAGTTCTTTCCCTGCCTATTCCACATAAATCAGAACCTGAATTACAATTTGTATAAAAGAGGTAATAGACAACAGCCATGCCTTTTTTGTGATTATAAAATGAATGCTTTCACTGTTGCAAAATTGAATTTGATCTATAAAGTAGGGTTGTGGTAGTATCCTATCTCGTATTAAGAAAATCCTTTTCTATTCCAATTTTGTTAAGATGATTTTTTATCATAAATGGATTTAGAATTTTTTCATGCAGTTTTTGCCATTTTTTGAGATGCTCATGAGGTACTTCTCCTTCAGTCTTTTGGGGTATTGAACTATTGGACCACAAACTGCTCATTGTCACCCTGTATTAATTCTTCCCTTTTCCTTTAGGTAACAGGACCACCTTCAATTTTAGCAGGGTACCTTTTTGTTCAACTAGGCCAAAAAGGTGAGAAGATTCTCTTGATTTAAAAAATTCAGGTCCCTTAAGCTCAGGATTCCTCTCCTATACTTCAAATTACTATACTTGTCCCCCATCATGTCATCCTGTTAGAATTTGGACTTGGAATGTCACCACATGGAAATGGTGATACCTTAGCTTCTGCTCTTGCTGAGAGTAATAAGCTGTCCTTTATCTCTGATCTAGGTGTTTCATATATTCTGCCAATATCCGTAATACTGTGACAGGCTAACTTGTTCACTTGCAAGCAGAGTTAAATATCAGACCCTTCATAATTTCTGACAATCTTCTAAGAGATTTTATTATTAGATGCCCATGCATTATTTAGATGTTTTTAAATTTCCAAATGTATTCTTTTTTCTAGTTATATTTTTCTTATTGATTTCTAACTAATTATATTGGAATGAGAAATGAAATACTCCTTTGAAATTTGTTTAAATTGTTCTCTGGGGTAGTATATGCTCAATTTTGAAATACATTCCATTTATACTTGAAAAGAAAAAATATTATCTGATTGTTGGGTAGAACATAGGTTCATTGGATTATACTTATTGTGTTCTTCAAATTTTTTCTATATCATTACTACATTTAGTGCGCTTGATAAATTACTGAAAGAGAGGTTTTAAAATCTTTTGTAAATTTCTCCTTTAAGTGCTGTGTATTTTGCATTCATACATATTGAAGTCATGCTACTAGAGATTTAAGATAGTAATATCTTATTAGTGTCTTATTCTGTGTTTTATTACACAGTTACTCTCTTGATCTCTAATCACTTTTATTGCTTTATTTTATCTATCAATATACTTATATTACCTTTCTTTCTGATAGTATTTACCTAGTATATTTTTTAAATTCTCTGTTTTTCTCCAACCTGTGTCCTTATGGTTTTTTTTTAAGTTCATTTTATTTTATTTTTAAGTTTTTTATTTTAATTTATGTTAATGTATAATTCATATACAGTGTTCTATTAGTTTCAAGTGTACAATATAGTGATTCACCAACTGAGTATACATTACTCAGTATTCATCAGAAGTTTACCCTTACAACCTCATCACCTATTTCATCTATTCCCCCACCCACCTCCCCTCTAGTAACCATCACTTTGTTATCTATAGTCAAGAGAATATATTTCTTGGTTTGTCTCGCCCTCTTTTTTTTTTCCTTCGCTCATTTGTTTTGTTTCTTAAATTCCACATATAAGTGAAATCACGTTATTTGTCTTTCTCTGGCTGACTTCTTTCGTTCAGTATTATACTCTCTATCTCCACCCATGTTGTTGCAAATGGCAAGATTTCATTCTTTTTATGTCTGAAAACATTCCACTGTATGTATGTATGTGTGTGTATATATATATACCACCTCTTCTTTATCCATTCATCTATTGATGGACACTTGGGCTGCTTCCATAATTTGACTATGGTAAATAATGCTGCAATATACATAGATGTGCATGTATCCCTCTGAATTACTGTTCTGTATTTTGAGAGGATAAATACCTAATAGTGCGATTACTGGATCTTAGGGTAGTTCTATTTTTAACTTTTTAAGGAAACTCCATAATGTTTTCCACATCATCTGCATCAGTTTGCCTTCCCATCAATATAGTACACGAAGATTCCTTTTTCTCCACATCCTCACCAATACCTATTGTTTCCTGTGTTGTTGATTTTAGCCATTCAGACAAGTATGAGGTAATATCTCATTGTAGTTTAGATTTGCATTTCCCTGGTGATGAGTGATGTTGAGCATCTTTTCATGTATCTGTTGGCTATCTGGATGTCTTCATTGGAGAAATGTCTTCTGCCCTTTTTTTTATTGGATTATTAATTTTTTGGATGTTGAGTTTCATAACTTCTTTACAAATTTTGGATACTAACCCTTTACATGTCATTTGCAAATATCTTCTCCCACCCAGTAGGTTGCCTTTAGTTTCATTGATTGTTTCCTTTGCTGTACAGAAGCTTTTTATTTTGATGTAGTCACAATAGTTTATATTTGCTTTTATTTCCCTTACTTCAGGAGACATATCTAGAAAAAAGTTGCTATGGCCTATGCCAGAGAAATTACTGTGCTCTCTTCTAGAATTTTCATGGTTTTAGGTCCCACATTTAGGTTTTTAATACATTTTGAGGTTTTTTGTATGTATGGTGTCAGAAAGTGGTCCTGTTTCATTCTTTTGCATGCAGCTGTCCAGTCTTCCCAATACCATTTGTTGAAGAGACTGTCTTTTTCCCATTGGATATTCTTCTCTAGTTGACCATATAATTGTGGGTTTATTTCTGGGTTTTCTTTCCTATTCCATTGATCTATGTGTCTATTTTATGCCAATACTATACTATTTTGATTGTTACAGCTTTGTAATATAACTTGAAATCTGGAATTGTCATGCCTCCAGTTTTGTTTTTCTTTTTCAAGATTTCTTTGGCTATTCAGGGTCTTTTGTGATTCCATACAAATTTTAGGATTGTTTGTTCTACCTCTGAAAAATGCTGAAAAATGTTGTTGGTATTTTGATAGGGATTGCATTGAATGTGTAGATTACCTTGAATAGTATAGATATTTTAACAATATTTATTCTTCCAATCCATGAGCATGGAATGTCTTTCCATTTCTTTGTGTTATCTTCAATTTCTTTCAACAGTGTTTTATAGTTTTCAGAGTACAGGTCTTTCTTTTGGTTAGGTTTATTCCTAGGTATCTTTTTATTTTTGGTGCAGTTGTAAACTGGATTCTTTTCTTAATTTCTCCTTCTGCTGCTTCATTGTTGGTATATAGAAATACATCATATTTCTGTACATTGATTGTGCATCCTATGACTACTGAATTTGTTTATCTGTTCCAGTAGTTTTTTGGTGGAGTCTATAGGGTTTTCTATATATAGTATCATGTCATCTGCAAATAGTGACAGTTTTACTTCTGCCTTATCAATTCGGGTCTTTTATTTCTTTTTGTTGTCTGACTGTTGTGACTAGAACTTCCAGTACTATGTTGAATAAAAGTGGTGAGAGTGGACATCCTTGTCTTATACTTGCTCTTAGGGGAAAAGCTATCAGTTTTTCACCATTAAGGATGATGTTAGCTGTAGGTTTCCCAGAAGTCTTTATTATGTTGAGGCATATTCCCTCTAAACCTACTTTGTTGAGGGTTGTTACCATGTATGAATATTGTACTTTGTCAAATGCTTTTTTGTGTGTTTATTGAAATGATGATATGCTTCTTATCCTTCTTCTTATTGATGAGATGAATCACATTGATTGATTTGTGAATATTGAAACAAACTTGCAATCCAGAAATAAATCCCACTTGATTATGGTGAATGATTTTTTAGTGTATTGTTAGATTAGGTTTGCTACTATTTTGTTGAGGATTTTTGCATCTACGTTCATCAGAGATATTGGCCTGTAGTTCCCTTTTTTAAATTTTTTTAATTTTTTTATTATATGAAATTTATTGTCAAATTAGTTTCCATACAACACCCAGTGCTCATCCCAAAAGATGCCCTCTTCAATGCCCATCACCTACCCTCCCCTCCCTCCCACCCCCCATCAACCCTCAGTTTGTTCTCAGTTTTTAAGAGTCTCTTATACTTTGGCTCTCTCTCCCACTCCCACTCTAACCTCTTTTTTTTTCTTTTTTTTTCCTTCCCCTCCCCCATGGGTTTCTGTTAAGTTTCTCAGGATCCACATAAGAGTGAAAACATATGGTATCTGTCTTTCTTTGTATGGCTTATTTCACTTAGCATAACACTCTCCAGTTCCATCCACGTTGCTACAAAGGGCCAGATTTCATTCTTTCTCATTGCCACGTAGTACTCCATTGTGTATATAAACCACAATTTCCTTATCTATTCATCAGCTGATGGACATTTAGGCTTTTCCCACAATCTGGCTATTGTTGAGAGTGCTGCTATAAACATTGGGGTACAAGTGCCCCTATGTATCAGTACTCCTGTATCCTTTGGGTAAATTCCTAGCAGTGCTACTGCTGGGTCATAGGGTAGGTCTATTTTTAATTTTTGAGGAAACTCCACACTGTTTTCCAGAGTGGCTGCACCAATTTGCATTCCCACCAACAGTGCAAGAGGGTTCCCGTTTCTCTACATCCTTGCCAGCATCTATAGTCTCCTGATTTGTTCATTTTGGCCACTCTGACTGGCGTGAGGTGATATCTGAGTGTGGTTTTGATTTGTACTTCCCTGATGAGGAGCGATGTTCATCTTTTCATTCTTCTGCATGTTGCTGTCCAGTTCTCCCAGCACCATTTGTTAAAGAGACCGTCTTTTTTCCATTGGATATTCTTTCCTGCTTTGCCAAAGATTAGTTGGCCATGCTTTTGTGGGTCTAGTTCTGGGGTTTCTGTAGTTCTCTTTTGTAGTGGTGTCTTTATCTGGTTTTGCAATCAGGGTGATACTGTCTTAATACAATAAATAAGGAAGTTTTCTTTCCCTGTGTCCTTGTGTTTCACAAATGCTTTTACAAGTACAACATATATAGCTGATATTTTATTTTTAATCTAGTAGAATAATATTTGCTTTTAAGTGATGAGTTTAATATATTTATATTTAATGTGATTGCTAATATATATGTTTATTGGTACAATCATTATTTTGTGTTTTCTTTTTATCCTGCTTTTTCTGTTTTCTGCTTTTTTCTCTCATTTTTTTTTTTTCTTATTTTAGATTCACTGAGTTACTGTCTATTTTTTCTCATTCCATTCTCCCTCCTCTATTAGTTTGGAAGTCTGTATCAACTAGGATCAGGACTAGCTGCTTAAGCTTTCTGATATAAAACAACACAAATACAAATAACAGTGGCTAAAACAAGATAGGAATTTATTTTTCTTTTATTTAAAAGATGTCCAGAAATAGTTCAGGGCTGGTATAGGTGCTTCAATATCATAAAGAACCCACATCCCTTCTATATTTCTGCACAATCATCCTAGGCCATGCTTGCAGACTTAAAACCACCCTCTTCGTCCAAGATTGTCTAACATGGTTGCTGTAGATGCAGTTGTCACATCTATATTGCATTCAGCAGAAGAAAAAAAGAAGACACAAAGGCCCATCTCCCACCTAAGAAAATGGCTTTTGAAGAATCTTTGAAAATTCCACACTGCACTTCTGCTTAAATATCTGAACTGAGTCACATAACTAGACCTAACATGAGAAGCCAGGAAATGTCTTCTGACTGCAAACACTAACAACGTAAATGAAACAGGTTCTGTAACTAAGGCACAATGCACATTTGCCTCTTCCATGAAGTTATACATTCTATTCTATCCATTTTGTGATTAACATATAAATCTTTAAAAATTAATATATTTTATTCTTTCCCCAAACAATACATAGACTTTAAGCTCTTTAACTCTGATCAATACCTTCTAACTTTGAAGCTATTTGTCTAATATTCTGATTCTATATAGTTTCTAAACCCTATATGATTTTTGTTGTTTATCCTTAGTACTTATTTAAGTTGATCGCATTTTAACCAATTTACTGCTAAGCATTATATATCATATACATTATTCACTATTCTTTCTTGCTTTGCAGACCTTTCATCTTGAATCACTTTCTCTCCGCCTGACATGAATCCCTTAAAAATTTCTTTTAGTATGGGTCTGCTAGTTACAAACTTGCTTATTTTCATTTGCCTTGCTCTAAAAACTATTTCACTGGGTGCACAAATTCATACTTATAATCATTGTTGAAAATATTCTATCTCTTATCTTTCTCTGTTCCTGATAACAAAACAGCTGTTAGTCTAACTGTTATTCTGAAAGGTAATCTTCCTCCATGTTGCCCTTAAGATTTGTTTTGTTTTGTTTTGTTCTGTCTTTTGTGCTCTCAAGTTTCACTACAGCTATGAATTCTAATAAATAGGGGCGCCTGGGTGGCTCAGTCGGTTAAGCATCTGACTTCGGCTCAGGTCATGATCTCGCCGTCTGTGGATTCGAGCCCCGCCATCGGGCTCTGTGCTGACAGCTCAGAGCCTGGAGCCTGTTTCAGATTCTGTGTCTCCCTCTTTCTCTGACCCTCCCCTGTTCATGCTCTCTCTCTCTCTCTCTCTCTCTCTGTCTCAAAAATAAATAAATGTTAGAAAAAAAATTTTTTTAAGAATTCTAATAAATAAAGTAGATGGCATGTAAGAACAGATGGGCAATGCAAGCAGAGAGATAAAAATCCTAAGAAAGAACTAAAAAGAAATGCTAGAGATCGAAACACTGTAACAAAAATAATGTCTTTCAAACACTTACTAGTAGACTGGACACATGTCAGGAAAGAACCTCTGAGCTTGCAGATATACCAACAGAAACATTGCAAAGTGAAAAACAAAGAATGCAAAGAATGAAGAAAAAAGTGGGGTTGGGGTGAGGGGACTGCAGAACAACTACAAAAGGTGTGACATACACATAATGAAATACAAGAAGAGGAAAAAGAGAAAGAAACAAAAGAAATATTTGAAACAATAATGACTGAGAATTTCCACAAATTAATGTCAGTTACTGAACCAAAAACTCAGGAATCTCAGGGAACACCAAGCATCATAAGTGAAAAAAAAAAAAAAAATACACTTGCACATATAATCTTAAAGCTACAAAAAAAACCCCACCAAAGATAAAGAAAAAATCCTAAAAGAAGCCAGAGGGGTGAAAAGACCACCTTGCCAATAGAGGAAGAAAGATACGAATTATATCTAACTTCTCCTCAGAAACCATGCAAGCAAGAAGAGAATGGAATGAAGTATTTGAAGCACTGAAAGAAAAAACAACCAGTCCTGAATTCTGTATTCTGAGAAATTTTCCTTCAAAGTAAAGGAAAAATAAAGACTTTCTTGTACAAACAGAAATTGAGGAAATTTGTTGCCAATAGACAAGCATTGAAAGATATGTTAAAAGAAGTTATTTAGAGAGAAGGAAAATAATATAGGTTAGAAGCTTGGATTTGTGTAAAAAAGAGGAAGAGCATCAAAGAAGGAATAAGTGAAAATACAATTAAAAATGTTATTTTTCTTTTTCTTAATCTAACAAATAACAGTCCCTTCAAAATAATAGCAACAATATATTTGATTTTGTATGCTTAGGTATATATCATACATAGATATGTTTATATATGCATCATATACATATATATACATATATGCTTATATGTAAGTGAAATACATGACAGCAATGATACAAGGAATGATATGGAGGAATTATAACTATTTTGTTATTATAAGGTACTCATACTATCAATGAAGTGGTAGAGTTGATGTGATTTGAAAGTTGACTTGGATTAGTTGTAGGTGTATATTACAAAATCTAGGACAACCACTAAAAAATGTTTTTATTTTATTATTATTTTTTAATGTTTATTTTTGAGAGAGAGAGGAGAAAGAGAGCATGAGCGCAAGCAGGAGAGGGGCAGAGAGAGAGGGAGACAGAACCTAAAGCAGGCTCCAGGCTCTGAACTGTCAGCACAGAGCCCAACATGGGGCCCAAACTCATGGACGGTAAGATCATGACCTGAGCTCAAGTTGAAAGCTTAACCAACTGAGCCACCCAAGAACCCCCTAAAATTACATACTTCCTTTTTTAAAAGGAAGTATAACCGATATACTACAAAAAGAAAAAAACAGAATCAAAGAAAATACTCAATTAAAACCATAAAATTTAGAAAAAGAATGGAAAGCAAAAATAGGAATAAAGAAGATAAGCAACAAATAGAAAACAGTCACAAATATGGTAGATATTAATCCAACTGTATCAGTAATCACTTTGAACATTGATAATCTCAATGCACCAATTAAAAGACAGAGATTGTCAAAATAGATCAAAAAAACAAAACCCAACTAAATGTTCTATACAAGAAACCCTTTTTAACTATGAAAACACATATAGATGAATGGTAACTGTATGGTTCAAAATCTTTGGTATGCAGCAAAAGAGGGAAGTTTATAGTGATACAGGCCAACCTCAAACAACAGAAAAAATCTCCAATAAATAATCTAAACTTACACTAAAAGAAACAAACAAATGAAAAGAACAAACAAAGCCCAAGGTTAGTAGAAGGAAAGAAATTAATAAAAATCAGAGTGGAAATAAATGAAATAAAGACTACCAAAAAATAGAAAAGATCAATAGAACTAAAACCTGGTTCTTTGAAAAGATAAACAAAATTGATAAATCTTTAGTCAGACTCATCAAGAAAAAAAGAGAGAAGACTCAAATAAACAAAATCAGAAATTAAAAAGGGGAAACAACAACCAAGACCACAGAAATACAAAAGGATTATAAGAAACAACTATAAAAAATTATATGTGAACAAATTGCACTACCTAGAAGAAATGAATAAGTTCCTAGAAACAGACTGTTAGAAGGTGGAGTAGGGAGAGAGCACTTTGAAACCAAAACACACCCCAAGCCACTCCATACCATTTACACAGAGTTTTACTCAGGGTAAATTGCTGACAAGGGAGATCAGGCAAGCAATGATCCAGACAGCTAGAAAGGTATTTTCCACTCCATTCTCTGCCATGTCCAGACCTCTACCCACAGCTTTTATAGAACAAGGGGCATTGTGGTGAAGTCAAAGGGTAGTTACCTAATGTGGCACCATCTGTACACCAGAGGATCCCTACCAGTTAGCTAAAGTGGGGCTTTGTGTGCACCTGTCATCTTTACTAGTTATTTAAAATGGGGACTTCTGTGAGCCAGTCATCTCTACTAGTTATCTAAAATGACCACTTTAGGGAAGATCAGAGCAAACCTTCCGACATTCTGGTTAGGGCATATATTAACCTCCAAGGGGCCTAGAATACATAGTCCCAGGGGCGGTAATTGCACAGGCATGAAATAAGATGGAGGGCCAAAGATGGAGTACAGTACTGTCAGAACTCCTATACATACAATCTTCCAAAATTGAATCAAGAAGAAAAAGAAAATCTGAACAGAACAATTAGTAATAATAAAATTGAATCAGTAATCAAAAAACTCCCTACAAACAAAAGTCCAGGACCAAATGTCTTCACTGGTGAATTCTAGTAAACATTCAAAGAGTTAATAATACATATCCTTCTCAAACTATTCCAAAAAATATAAGTGGAAGGAATGCTTCCAGATTCATTTTACAAGGCCAGCATTACTCTACCAAAACCAGAAGAAGACATTACAAAAAAAAAAAGAAAATTACAGGCCAATATCCCTGATGAACACAGATGTAAAAATCCTCAACACAATATCAGCAAACCAAATCCAACAATACATTTAAAAGATCATTCACCATGATCAAGTGGGATTTATTTCAAGGATGCAAGAATATGCAGCTCAGTATCCACAAATTAATCAAAACGATATACCATATTAACAAAATGAAGAAAAAAATCATATGCTCATTCCAATAGATGCAGAAAAAGCATTTGGCAAATTCAACATCCATTCATGACAAAATACACTCAACAAAGTGGGTTTAAAGGAAACATATATCAAAAATAATAAAAGTCATATATGACAGACCGGCAACTAACATCATACTCAATGATGAAAGGCAGAAAGCTTTTTCTCTGAGATCAAGAACAAGACAAGGATGTCCACTCTCACCACTTTTATTCAACATAGTATTGGAGGTCCTAATCACAACAATCAGACAATAAATAGAAATAAAAGGCATCTAAATCGGTAAGGAAGAAGTAAACTGTCACTATTTGTAGATGACATGATACTATATATAGAAAACCCTAAAGAGTCCACCAAAAAAAAAAACTATTAGAACTAATAAATGAATTCATTAAAGTCACAGGATACAAAATATACACTATACACTAAAATGAACTAGTAGAAAAAGAAATTAATAAAATGATCCCATTTACAATTCCACCAAAATGAAATACCTAGGAATGTATTTAACCAAGAAGGTGAAACACCTATACTCTGAAAACTATAAGGCATTGATAAAAGAAATTGAAGATGAAATAAATAAATGGAAAGGTATTCTATGCTCATGGACTGGAAGAATTAATATTGTTAAAATGTCCATACAACCCAAAGCAATCTACAGATTCAGTGCAGTCCCTATCAAGTTAATAGTATTTTCACAGAACTAGAACAAATAATTTTTAAATTTGTATGAAACCACAAAGAACCCACATCACCAAAGTAATCTTGATAAAGTAGTACAAAGCTGGAGGTATTGCAATCCCAGATATAAAACTGAACTACAAAGCTATAATAATCAAAACAACATTGTACTGTCACAAAAACAGTCACATAGATCTATGGGACAGAATAGAGAGCCCAGAAATAACCCCATGCTTATATGGTCAATTAACCTATGACTAAGGAGGCAAGAATATGCAATGGGTAAAAGAGAGCCTCCTAAATAAATGATGTTGGAAAAATTGGACAGCTTCATGCAAAAGAATGAAACCACTGTCTTAAACCATACATAAAAGTAAACTCAAGCCAGTGTAAAGACCTAAATGTAAGACATGATGCCATAAAACTCCTACAAGAAAACAGGCAGTAAACTCTTGGACATTAGCCTTAATATTTTTCTGGATCTCTCTTCTCAGGCAAGGGAGAAAAAAGCAGAAATAAATAATTGGAACTATATCAAACTAAAAAGGTTTTGCAGAGTGAAGGAAACCATCAACAAAAACATCACTACTGAATGGGAGAAGATATTTGTAAATAATATATCTCATAGAGGGTTAATATCCAAAATATATAGAGAATTCATACAACCCCAAACCCAAAACAAACAATCTGATTAAAAAATGGGCAGAGGACCTAAATAGACATTTTTCCAAAGAAGATGTACAGAAGGCCAACAGACACATGAAAAGACGCTCAATATCACTACTCATCACAGACATACAAATGAAAATCACAATGAGATATCTCACACCAATCAGAATGGCTATTATCAAAAAGACAAGAAATAATAAATGTTGGTGAGGACATGGGGAAAAGGGAACCCTCGTCCTCTAATGGTGGGAATATAAATTGGTGCAGCTGCTATTAAAAACAGTATGGAAGTTCCTCGAAAAAATCAAAATAGAAATACCATGAGATCTATAACTGCACTTGTGGGCATTTACCCAAAGAAAATAAAAACACTCAAAAAGATATATATACCCTTATGTTTATTGCAGCATTATTTACAATAGCCAAGATAAGGAAGCAACTTAAGTGCCCATTGATAGATGGATAAGGAAGATGTGGTGTATACATATGCAATGGAATATTACTCAACCATAAAAGAGAATGAAATTTTGCCATTCGCAACAACATTGATGGACCTAGAGTATGTTATGCTAAGTAATATAAGTTGGAGAAAGACAGATACCATATGATTTCACTTATATGTGGAATCTAAAAAACAAAACAAGTCAACAAACAGAAACAGATACATATATTCAAAGAACAAAGTGGTGATTGCCACATGGGAGAGGCATAGGGGCATGGACAAAAATAGGTAAAGGGGATTAGGGGGTACAAAATTCCACTTATAATAAAAATAAATCATGAGGATAAAAAGTTCAACTTAGGGAATATAGTCAATAATACTGTTATAACTTTGTATGGTGACAGGTGTAACTACACATATAACGGTGAGCATTTTGTAATGGATATAATTGTCATATCACTATACCTAAAACTAATATTGTAGGTCAACTATACTTCAATTAAAAATTAAAACATTAAAAATTAAAAATAATTTGAAAAAATAGCTGCTATAAAAAGTTATTCATGTGTCACAAAAGGATAGCATATATCAGCTCTCTTTGAACAAAATAATCAAATTATATATGAATGTATATTATGTGTACTTTCTACCACCATGGTAGAATGGGGTGAAGGGAAAACCAGAATAAGTTAAAGTGCCACAAGATTCTCCTACCAAGATCCAGGTGTTTTTTCTTGATTGAACATTCCCATGGTCACTATAAGCTCTTGATTAGTTGCCAGAGTTTTAAAAAACTTGAGTTCTACATTTTTGCCAGTATATCACTGCTTTTCTGGAAATATGTACTCTGAGAGTTCCCTGCTCTGCCATTTTTGCTATTACTCAGTACTGACTGGTATTTATTATTAAATCAGCTTTGCATTCCTGGAAGGGAAACTCACTTGGTCATGATAAGTTACCTTTTTATATATGGCTAGATTTGCTTTGTTAAACTGTTTAAAATTTGTGATTCTAGGTTTACGAGGAGTGTTGATCTGTGATTTTCTTTCCCATAATGCTATGGTGTGGTTTTGATGTCAAAGTAATGGTAGCCTCATAGAATGAGTTGGGAAATATTCCTCCCTCTTCAATTTTCTGGAAGAGTTTGCATAGAATTGGTATTATTTCTACCTCACTTCTTGATAAAATTCACCAATAAAGCAATCCAACCCTGGAGTTTTCCTTTGTGAGGTTTTGAACTACAAATTCACTTGCTTTAATAGATATACAAATACTAAGGTCATTCATTTCTACTTAAGTGAACTTTGGTAGTTTGCATCTTTTTAAAAAAATTCTCCCACTTTTCTGAACTGTCCAATATATAGGCATAAAGTTGTTTATAAATTATTGTATTTTCCTTTTAATATCTTCAGAATATTTACTGATGTCATTTGGGTCTTTGTTTTTTCTTTTTTTTTTTCCTTATCACTTTGAGTAAATATCAATTTTATTAATTTTCTCAAAGTACCAATTTTGGTTTCATTGATTTTTCCTCATTGCTTTTCTGTTTTTATTGATTTTTTACAAATGTTTATTTATTTTGAGAGAGAGAGAGAGAGAGAGAGAGAGCAAGCAGGGAAGGGGCAGAGAGAGAAGGGAGAGAAAGAATCTCATGCAGGCTACACGCTGTCAGCACAGAGCCCGACACAGAGCTTGAACCCACAAACCGCGCAATTATGACCTGAGCCAAAACCAAGACTTGGTCACTTAACCGACAGAGCCATGCACATGACCCTTACTTCATTTATCTTTGCTCTGATCTTCATTATTTTCCGTTTAATGCTAACTTTGGATTCATTTTACTCTTTTTTTTTTTCTATTTCTTAAGGTGAAAGCTAAAGTCATTTATTTTAGACCTAACTTCTTATTAGAAAAACTTTTAGTCTTCCAAATTTCCCTCTGAGTACTAAATGAGCAGCACCCCACAAATTTTGACATGTTCCATTTTATTTTTATTCCATTCAAATTGCACTTCTGGTTTCTTTTTGACCTATGTTTTTTTTTAAAAAAGTGTGTTATTTAGGGGTGCCTGGTTGGCTCAGTCAGTTGAGCATCTGACTTCGGCTCAGGTCATGATCTCACAGCTTGGGAGTTCGAGCCCCACATCAGGCTCTGTGTTGACAGCTCAGAGCCTGGAGCCTGCTTCAGATTCTGTGTCTCCCTCTCTCTCTCTGCCCCTGCCCCGCTCACACTCTGTCTCTCTCTCTCTCTCTCCCCAAAAAAATAAACATTAAAAAAAATTTTTAAGTGTGTTATTTAGCTTTCAAATTTTTGACATTTTGCAGATATCTGTTACTAGTTTCTAATTTAATTCCAATGTAAGTAGGGAACATATTTGCATGATTTGAATCATTTTATTTCTTTATTCATTTTATTTTTTTGTTTTTGGTTTTTGGTTTTTTTTTTTTTTTTGGACGATTTTTGGTTATTTATTTATTTATTTTAATTTACATCCAAGTTAGTTAGCATATAGTGCAATAAGGATTTCAGGAATAGAATTCAGTGATTCGTCCCCTACATATAATACCCAGTGCTCACCCCAAGTGTCTTCCTTAATGTCCCTTGTTCATTTAGCCTATCCCTCCACTGACAACCACTCCAGCAACCCTCAGTTTGTTCTCTCTATATAAGTCTTATGTTTTGTCCCCTTCCTGTTTTTATATTTTTGCTTCCCTTCCTTTCTGTTCATTTGTTTTGTACCTTAAATTCCACAAATGAGTGAAGTCATATGATATTTGACTTTATCTGACTAATTTCACTTAGCATAATACACTCTACTTCCATCCATGTTGTAGCAAATGGCAAGATTTCATTCTTTCTGATTGCCAAGTAATACTGTATTGTATATATATACCACATCTTTTTTATCCATTCATTCATCAATGCACACTTGGGCTCTTTTCATACTTTGGCTATTGTTGATAGTGCTGCTATAAACATTGGGGTGCATGTGGCCCTTTCAAACAGCACACCCGTATCCTTTGGATAAATACCTAGTAGTATAATTGTTGGATCATAGAGTAGCTCTAGTTTTAATTTTTTCAGGAACTTCCATACTGTTTTCCAGAGTGGCTGCACCAGTTTGCATTCCTACCAGCAGTGCAAAAGTGTTCCTCTTTCTCCACATCCTCGCTAGCATCTGTCATTGCCAGAGTTGTTAATTGTAGCCATTCTGACTAGTGTCAGATGATATCTCATTGTGGTTTTGATTTGTATTTCCCTGATGATGAGTAATGTTGACCATTTTTTCATGTGTCTGTTAGCCATCTGGATGTCTTCTTTAGAAAAGTGTCTATTCATGTCTTTTGTCCATTCCGTCACAGGATTATTTGATTTTTGGGTGTTGATTTGATAAGTTCCTTATAGGTTTTGGATATCTTTATCTGATATGTCATTTGCAAATATCTTCTCCCATTCTGTTGGTTGGCTTTGAGTTTTGCTGATTGTTTCCTTTGCCATGCAGAAGCTTTTTATCTTGATGAGGTTCCAATAGTTCATTTTTGCTTTTGTTTCCCTTACCTCTGGAGACGTGTTGAGTAAGAAGTTGCTGCAGCTGAGGTCAAAGAGGCTTTTGCCTGCTTTCTCCTCAAAGATTTTGATGGCTTCCTATCTTACATTTAGGTCTTTCATCCATTTTGAGTTTATTTTTGTGTATGGTGTAAGAAAGTGGTCCAGGTTCATTCTTCCGCATGTCACTGTCCAGTTTTCCCAACACCATTTGATGAAGAGACTGTCTTTATTCCATTGGATATTCTTTCCTGCTTTGTCAGAGATTAGTTAGCCACACATTTGTGGGTCCATTTCTGGTTTCTCTATTCTGTTCCATTGATCTAAGTGTCTGTTTTTGTGCCCGTACCATACTGTCTTGATTATTACAGCTTTGTAGTACATCTTGAAGTCCAGAATTGTGATGCCTCCAGCTTTGGTTTTCTTTTTCAGGATTGCTTTGGCTATCAGGGTCTTTCATGGTTCCATACAAATTTTAGGACTGTTTGTTCCAGCTCTGTGAAGAATGCTGGTGTTATTTTGATAGGGATGCTGTAGGTAGTACTGGCATTTTAGCAGTATTTGTTCTTCCAATCCATGAGCATGGAAAATTTTTCCTGTGTGTGTGTGTGTGTGTGTGTGTGTATGTGTGTGTGTGTATGTCTTCTTCAATTCTTTCATACACTTTCTATAGTTTTCAGTATATAGGTTTTCACTTCTTTGGTTAGGTTTATTCCCAGGTATTTTATGGTTTTTGGTGCAATTGTAAATGGGATCAAATTCCTTGATTTCCCTCTCTGCTGCTTTATTATTGGAATATAGAAATGCAACCCGTTTCTGTGCATTGATTTTATATCCTGTGACTTTGCTGAATTCATGAATCAGCTTTAGCAGTTTTTTGGTGGAATCTTTTGGGTTTTCCATATAGAGTATCATGTTGTCTGCAAACAGTGAAAGTTTGCCTTCCTCCTTGACAATTTGGATGCCTTTTATTTCTTTGTGCTGTCTGATTGCTGAAGCTAGGACTTCCAATACTATGTTTAATAACAGTGGTGAGAGTGGACATCCTTGTCGTGCTCCTGACCTTAGGGGGAAAGCTCTCAGTTTATCCCCATCGAGGATGGTATTAGCAGTATGACTTTCATATATGGCTTTTATGATCTTGAAGTATGATCCTTCTTTCCCCACTTTCTTGAGGGTTGTTATCAAGAAAGGATGCTGTATTTTGTCAAATGCTTTCTCTGCATCTATTGAGAGGATCATGTGGTTCATGTCCTTTCTTTTATTGACGTGATGAATCACATTGTTTTGTGGATGTTGAACCAGCCCTGCACCCCAGGTATAAATCCCACTTGGTTGTGGTGAATAACTTTGTTAATGTATTGTTGGATCCAATTGGCTAATATCTTGTTGAGGATTATTGTATCCATATTCATCAGGGAAATTTTTAGTGAGGTCTTTGGTTTTGGGATCAAGGTAATGCGGGGTGATTAAAATGAGTTTGGAAGTTTTCCTTCCATTTCTATTTTTGGAACAGCTTCAAAAGAATAGGTGTTAACTCTTCTTTCAGTGTTTGATAGAATTCCCCTAGAAAGCCATCTGGCTCTGAACTCTGATTTTTTGAGAGATTTTTGATTACTAATTCCATTTCTTTACTGGTTATTTCTTTGCTGGTTATTATTCAAATTATCTATTTTTTCCTGTTTCAGTTTTGGTAGTTTGTGTTTCCAGGAATTTGTCCATTTCTTCCAGATTGCCCAATTTATTGGCATATAATTGCTCATAATATTCTCTTATTATTGTTTGTATTTCTGCTGTGCTAGTTGTGATCTCTCCTCTTACATTTTTTATTTTATTTATTAGGGTCCTTTCTTTTTTCTTTTTGATCAAACTGGCTAGGGGTTTATCAATTTTGTTAATTCTTTCAAAGAAGAAGCTCCTGGTTTCATTCATCTGTTCTACTGTTTGGTTTTTTTTTTTTTTTAATTATTTCAATAGCATTGATTTCCACTCTAATCTTTATTATTTTCTGTCCTCTGCTAGTTTTGGTTTTCATTTGCTGTTCTTTATCCAGCACTTTAAGGTGTAAGGTTAGGTTGTGTATCTGAGACCTTTCTTCCTTCTTTAGGAAGGCCCGTATTGATTGTTTTATACTTCCCTCTTATGACCACTTTTGCTGCATCCCAGAGGTCATTTGGGCTGTAGTGTTATCATTTTCACTGGCTTCCATGTACTTTTTAATTTATTCTTTAATTTCTCGGTTAACCCATTCATTCTTTAGTAGGATGTTCTTTAATCTCCAAGTATTCGTTGTATTTCCATATTTTTTCTCGTGGTTGATTTAGCATTTCATAGCATTGTGGTCTGAAATATGCACGATATGATCTCGATCTTTTTGAACTTATTGAGGGATGATTTGTGACCCAGTATGTGATCTATTCTGGAGAATGTTCCGTGTGCACTCAAGAAGAATGTGTATTCTGCTGCTTTAGGATGAAATGTTCTGAATATATCTGTTAAGTCCATCCAGTCCGATGTGTCATTCAAAGCCATTGTTTCCTTGTTGATTTTCTGTTTAGATGATCTGTCCACTGCTGCAAGTGGGATGCTTAAGTCCCCTACTATGATGGTATTATTATCAATGAGTTTCTGTATGTTTGTGATTAATTGATTTATATATCTGGGCTCCTCCACATTGGGGGCATAAATGTTTACAATTGTTAGATCTTGGTGGATAGATCCCTTAATTATGATATAATGCCCTTCTTCATCTCTTGTTACAGGCTTTATTTTAAAATCTAGTTTGTCTGATATAAGTATGGCTACTCTGGCATGCGTGAGCATGTGTATGTGCATGCACGGGAGAGGTGGAAGTGACGTCACCCAGCTTCCCACTCTCTAGCATGAGAACTCTGTCCTTTACCCCACCATCAAGCACTCCTCCTTTGTCTCTGGCTCCCTTCCACTCCCTGCTTCTACACTGTCCACATCCAAGCCATCAGCCTGCTAGGCAGCACCTCCCTCCCAAATTTTATCTCAGACGGTGCTGTGTTTCCAAACCCTTTACTTCTGAGGGCCCTGCAGCTTGGACCTGCTCTGACCCTCTGGGGGAGCATCTCACTGAGCAACAGCCAGATACCAGCTTGCCCGCAGCAACATTTCTGTGATCACACTGCTATAGAGGCTCAGAGGTTGTGACTGGATGCTGGCTTGCCCCAGAATATGTTCATGCACTCTTGTAGTGGCAGCATTTCAGGGATTATGGTAAATCACAACATACAATCTGCATCAGGTTTCACCACACTCTGGTGTTTTTGTTCCAATACCAACAATTGTGTTCTCTGGAGTCTGCTGGGACTTTGCCTGTGGGGAGGCCATACAGCACCAATACCAAATGCCCTCCCAACAGGGTATAGCGGAACCACTTCTCTCTGTATGGCCTGAGGACCATTCAGATCTCACCACTAGCTCCTGGGGATTCTCTCTTCCCACCAGAGCACTGCTAGGTATTGGGCTGCAGAATTTCCGATCCTGCTCTGCCCTGTTATAGAGTCTTAATGATATTGAAACCCTCTCTTTTCTCTTTTCTCCCTTTTTTTGTTCAGGCAATTGTGGGTGTTTCCACTCTTTCTCTCCAGCTACTTTCAGGGGGAGTGTTCCCTGTACTCTCCCCACTTCTCTATCCTCTCTCCACAAACACCACTCCCTACCTTCTGCAACTTCTCTCTCCCCCAGTTCACCTCTCTGTGCTGTGTACCTGCTGAGTTCTGTGGCTGAAGTTATGCAGATTGCTTTGCTAATCCTCAGATCAATTTTCTAGGTGTGCAAAATGGTTTGATGCTGATCTAGCTGCATTTCAGGGACAGGAGGAGCAGAGAACTTCCATGCTGCTCTGCCGTCTTGGCCCCACCTTGTTGTTTCTAACCATTTTAAATGTAAGACTTATTTTCTGGCCCAGAATATGGTCTATCTTGGTAAATACTCCCTGTGCACTTGAAAACAATGTGTATTCTCCTATTGTTTGGTATAGTGTTCTATAAATGTCAAGTAGGCCAAGTTGGTTGACAGCATTATTCAATCTTTTATATCCTTTCTGATTTCCTATATACTTGTTCTATCAATTATTGAGAAAACACTGTTGAAATCTCCACCTCTAATCTTGGATTTTTATAGCTACTTTCAGTTTTACCCATTTTTTTCTTAATGTATTTTGAAGCTGTTACCAGGTACCATAGCTGTACCATAGCTGTTACCTATGCATAAACAGGATTGTTAAGTCTTCTTGATGTATTGACAGTCTTTATTCCTAAAATATTCTTTCCTCTGAAACCTACTTTGTCTGGTATTAAAGTAGCAATTCTAACTTTCTTTTGACTCACGTTAGCATTGTTTATTTTTCCAAACCTTTTACTTTTAACTTATTAAAATGGGTTTCTTATAGGCAACATATAGTTGTATCTTGCCTTTTTATCCAATCTGACAAGCTCTGCCTTTTAATTGCAATGCTTAGGCCATTTACATTTAATGAGATTACTGATATGATAAGGTTAAATCTACCATCTTGCTATTTGTTGTCTCATTTAGCCTTTGTTTCTTTTTCCTATTTCCTAATTTATTTTGAATAAAATTCTTTAATGAATCCATTTAATCTATAATATTGGCTTATTAGCTAAAGATTCTTTATTATATTATTTTGCTGGTTGTTTTAGAGTTATAGTGTACATTTTAACTTATCATGAGACCAGTTCCAAGTATATCTCATTTTGCCTGTAGCAAAGCACCTTACAACAGTTTACTTCATCCCACCTTCATGTTATTGTTGTCTTATATTTTACTTCTGCATGCTATAAATCCCACAATACATCATTCTTATTTTTGCTTTTACCTTTTAAAGATATTTCAATAATAGAAATAAAACATTTTATAACTAACTCACACAGTAACTATTTCTGTTGTTCTTCATTCCTTTATTTATATTTATATTTCCATCTGTTACCATTTTCCTTTTGCCTAAAGAAAATTCCTTCAATATTTCTTATAGTATATGCCTGCTAGTCATGAATTTTCAGCTTCTATGCATAGGAAAAGTCTCTTACACCTTTATTTTTGAAGGAAATTTTTGCTGAGAATAGAATTATATGTTGACAGTATTATCCTTCCAGTACTTTAAAGTTGCTGATCCATCACCTTTTCATGTACATCATGTCCAATGTGAAATCTGCTGTCATTTAATCTTCATATCTCTATAAAAAATATCTTTTTTCCTCTGGTTTTCTTTTCCTTATCATTGAAATTAATAAATTTTGATTATAATGTGTTTCATGTGCTTGGGGCTTATAGTTTTCAACAAATTTGAAAAAAATATTGGCCATTATGTATTCAAATATTTTTCCTTCCCTTCTCCTCTTCTCTTTCAGGAACTCCAATTATACATATATTAGACTACTTGAAGTTGTTCCACAGCTAACTCATTCTCCATTTTCCCCCTCTTTTTTTTCTCAGTTTCATTTTAGAAAGTCTCTATCACTGTCATCAAATTCATTAATCTTTTCTTTGGCAATGAATACTATGATTTCATCACACCCTGTGTATATATACGTTCCTTAATGTCAGACATCATAGTTTTCTTAGTAGTTGGATTTGTGTCTTTTTAAAAATATTTTCCATGTCTCTGCTCAATTTTTCCTCTATCTTCTTAACATATGGAATACCATGATATTAACTCTTTAATGTTCTGTTCTACTAATTCATTCATCAATGTCATTTTGGGGCCGGTTTCCATTGATTGATTTTTCTCCTTTTATTAGGTTGTATTTTCCTGCTGTTTTGCATCCCTGTTAAGTTTTTAGTGAATGCCAGATACTGTAAATTTTACCTTGATAAGTACTGGACACTTCTGTATTCCTATAAATATCCTTGAGCTTTGTTCTAAGAAATAGTTAAGTGACTTGAAAATAGTTTGAACAGTTGGTCTTGCTTTTAAGCTTCACTAGGTAAAAGCAATATATAGTCCAAGGCTAATTTTGCCCTACTGTTGAGGCAAACCTCTTCTGAGCTTACTGCCTGATATCCTGTGAATTATGAGATTTTCACCCTGGCTTCTGAAAATTGGAATTACTTTCATCCCTATTTGATCACTGAATATTGTTCCTTCTAACACTTTAGTGGTTCTTTCTTCCATAAGTGTTTTTATCTTTTTGTGCTTAGAAAATACACCATTCTTCAGTCTGTAGCTTATGATATAAACTGAAAATTCCCAATCTCCAGGGTTCTTATCCTATTAAGGCTTGAAATCCTGTTCTCCAGGTTTTTATGGTTTATCAGCTTTATAGGGCTTGTTTTGAAATTCAAAGCAAAGAATTTGTCTCTTTATTTTGGGTTCTTTTCTGACTTCCTTCCTTTCACCGAGGCAAAGAAAATCTCAGCCTTAGAGTCTAGTTTTTATAGCATAAGGGCTGCAAGATAAAACAGAACTTGGAAAATTTTCCAAGAAGGAAAACTTTCTATAATATTTCAAAATACTATCCCATTACACATGTTTTGGTGATAATGCTTCCTCTTCCCTGCCATCTTCTTCTTTCCCTTCTCCTTCTCCTTCTCATTAATGGTTTACTTTTTTGGATTTTCACGTGATACAAGGAAACACTGTCTTCAGAGTCTAAAAGAATTACTGCTGGCAACTTCCAAAATGGGTTACTTGTGACAAGTTACTTAAAACCCTCCATTACAGATTTGTGAAATTTTCATGATGCTATGAGGATTAAATTGGTTATTACGTGCATAGTGCCTGCCACCATATATGATATATAATAGCATCTTAATAAGTGTTAGCTTTCAATAAGGAAATATTTTTGCAGTGTCAAAAAAAATTTTAAGTGAAAGTGACTTAAATAATAGGCTAACGGTTTTATTTGGCTGATGTGCATCAAGTAACACCTGAAGATCAGGTGACTCCTTGTTTGAAGCAGGGCCAGAATATTGGAAAGTATGGGTTCTTGTAGTTTTGGCTTAGGAACCAGAGCTTTTTGTCTGATTTACTGTTTTTATTTTAACTGACAAGATTGGGGATCATTCCTGTTTTCATGTCCCAGCTTGGGAAAAGCTGGTGCAATCTTAATAGCCATCAGAACAGTATTGTCACAGAACTGGTTTTGCAAGCTATGTAATTTATTAGCTGGTCAAAGTTCATAGGGCAGGGAAGGTAGATAGCAAAAAGAAAGAAAAAGAGGCAAAGCCAGAAAGCAAGGGAGAAACTGAAGATGCATGGTCATGTGTGTCTTAGACCTTTTACAAAGGGAAGACCTTTTGTTAAATGATGTTAGATATTTCTTATTGCGTTAATGAGAATTCATTCATAATCAAGAAAGAGGCAACTAAAACACAACATCAAAGAAAAAGATCACTTTATTCTTGATCTGAGCCTTTTAAAATAACTTTATGTTTACAAAAGTAATTACTTTAAAAAACAAAACAGATGTGTAAATAGGTGATGGGGATTAAGGAGTGCACTTTTGATGAGCACTGAGTGTTATATGGAAGTGGTGAATCACTATATGGTACACCTGAAACTAATATTACACTTTACGCTAACTAGTTGGAATTTAAATAAAAACTTTTAAACAAAAAAAAACACTTAAGTATAAAGAAAAAACAAAACAAAACACCATCACCCAAGACAACCACTATTAATGTTTTGGATTACATCTTTCTACTTTTTCTATGCATTTGTAAGCCAGATACATCTGCTACTCCCCTTTTAGCTGGCTCTGGAGTCCTAGAGAATATTTCCCCATTTACTTCTCTCTTTAAATTCTCTCTCTCAAAATACAAAAAAAAGGGGGCTAGGAAGAAGTAAAGGAAAAAAAAGGCTTTAGTAAGCAATTAAACTTCACTGAAGACTTTTTAGCAGTTTTTCTCCACAGTCAACACATTTAGAATCTGCCTTACATATTTTTATTCTCCCAAACTCCTCCTCAGGGCAGCCTGCCCCAACCTCTTAGGTATTTATGCTCTAATCTTTATTATTTCCCTTCTGCTGGCTTTGGGTTATATTTTATTTATTTTCTAGCTCCTTTAGGTATAAGGTCAGGTTGGGTATTTGAGCTTTTTCTTGCTTCTTGCGATAAATTTGAATTGTAATTTATTTTCCTCTTAGGACTGTCTTTGCTGCATCCCAAGGGGTTTGGACTGTCATATTTCCATTTCCATTTGCTTCCATGTATTTTTAAATTTCTTTTTAAATTTCCTGGTTAGCTCATTCATTCTTTAGTAGGATGTTTTTAACCTCCATATATTTAAGGGCTTTCAAAATTTTTTCTTCTGTTTCATTTCAAGTTTCATAGCATTGTGATCTGAAAATATGCATGATATGATCTCAATCATTTTTACTTGTTGAGGGCTATTTTGTGATCCAAAATGTCACATGGAGAATGTTCCATGTGGACTCAGGAAGAATGTATATTCCACTGCTTTAGGATGAAATGTTCTGAATATATCTGTTAAGTCCATCTGGTCCAATGTATCATTCACAGCCATTATTTCCTTGATGATTTTCTGCCTAGATGATCTGTCCATTGTTATAAGTGGAGTATTAAAGTCTCCTACAATTACGGTATTGTCAATAAGTTTGCTCATGTTTGTGATTAGTTGATTTATATATTTGGGTGTTTCCACATTGGTGGCATAAATATTACAACTTTTAGCTCTTCTTGATGGATACACCCCTTAATTATCATATAATGCCCTTCTTCATCTCTTGTTACAGTCTTTGTTTTAAAATCTAGTTTGTCTGATATAAGTTCCAGCTTTCTTTTGACATCATTAGCATGATAGATGGTTCTCCATCCCCTCACTTTCAATCTACAGGTGTTTTGGGGTCTAAAATGAGTCTCTTATAAGCAGCATGTAGATGGTCCTTGTTTTTTATCCATTCTGATACCCTATTTCTTTTGATTGGTGCACTTAGTCCATTTACATTCAAAGTGATTATTGAAATATCTGAATTTAGTGCCATTTTGTCTATAGATTTCATGTTTATGGTGATATCTCTGGTCCTTGTAGTCTTGGCTGCTTTCCATTCACCCAGTCCCCCTTAGGATCTCTTGCAGGGCTGGTTTAGTGGTCATGAACTCCTTTAGTTTTTGTTTGCCTGGGAAAGCCATTATCTCTCCTTCTATTCTGAATAAAAGCTTTGCTGGATAAAGGATTCTTGGCTGCATATTCTTCCTATTCAGCACATTGAATATTTCCTGCCATTCCCTTCTGGCCTACCAAGTTTCAGTGGACAGGTCTGCTACTGCCCTAAGTGTCTACGCTTGTAGGTTAGGATTTTTTATCCCTAGGTGCTTTGAGAATTCTCTCTTTATCTCTATATTTTGCCAGTTTCACTATGATATGTCATGGTGTTGACCTGTTTTTGTTGATTTTGAAGGGAGTTGTCTGTGCCTTTTGGACTTAGATTCCTGTTTCCTTCCCCAGATTAGGAAAGCTCTCAGTTATAATTTATTCAAATAAACTTCTGCCCCTTTATCTCATTTTTCTTCTTCTGGGACTCCTATGATATGGATATTGTTTCATTTCATGGAATCACTTAGTTCTCTAATTCTACCCTCATGATCTAGTAATTTCCTTTCCCTCTTTTTTTCAAGTTCATTATTTTCCATAATTTTATCTTCTATTTCACCTATTCTCTCTTCTGCTTCTTCCATCCTTGCTGTCACTGTATCTAGTTTATTTTGCATCTCAGTTGTAGCATATTTTAAATTCATCCTGACTAGTTCTTAGGTCTTTGATCTCTGTAGTAAGGGTTTCTCTGGATCTTCTATGCTTTTTTCAAGCCCAGCTATTAGTCTTATGACTTCTATTCTAAATTCTTGTTTGGATAAGTTATTTATATCTGTTTTGAGAAATTCTCTCGCTGTGATTTCTTCTTGACTTTTCTTTTGGGGAGAATTCCTCCATCTTGTCATTTTGGCTAAGTTTCTGTCTTTTGTGTGTTTTAATAGCTTGTTATATGGCCTGCACCTGAGAGTACTACTATATTAAAAAGGGATCATACACTGTCCAGGGACTGGCACTCCAGGCACTGTTTCTGGTGTATGTTTTGTGCACTCACTCTGTTGTTGCATTTTGGCTGCTGTATCCCACTGGTCAGTCCTCTGCAGAGCTCCTCCTTGCTTGCAGTGGACCTTCAACTAGGTGTGCTTTGATTTGTTAAAATAACCCGGAAAAAAAGGTGGGGAGCCTTGATCCTGACAAGCTGTCTCCCTCCAAATGTGGCGTTCCTTCTGCCACTCCATAGATTAATCTCCTGGGTGTTCCAAATGTTCTGACCTTAATACAGCTGTGTCTGAGGGATGAGGAAAATCCCAGTCCCCCTACTTCTCTGCCATCCTAACTCTCCCTCTATACTTTTTGAATCTAGAAATGAAGACAAAATTCCATCCAACACAAAAATAAGCAAAATTTACATTAATTCTTAAAACTTAGTAATCTCATAAGCATCCTAAATAGAGAAGTTAAGCCAAAACTAGAATGTAAATTTAATACAGTATAATAAAATGCAGAAAAAATACATCTGAAGAGTATATGAAAATCTGAAACAATATTTTCAACCCCAAAATAAATAACTATGCATTTGAATTCCATTTTAATTTACCTATTGAATAAGTAAGAGTTTCAGAAAGAGACAGGAAATACTGGACCACCATTATTTTCCAAAGGCAAGAGATAAACTTAACTCTCCAAGTAGCTTGTCGTTCCAAAGTTCTAAGAACCAGATGATGTCTGAATTTTATTTGGGAAACACTGTGTGCTCTGAGGTAATATTTAGAAAGAAAATAGAATCCAACAACAGCTACACATTTAGTTTTACTTACTAGTTTTCTGTTTGTTGTTTTAATGTTTAAGAAAGAAACATTTTGGAGTGCGCCACTGATTATGGATAGAAATATATGTCATTTACCTATTTAAAATCTAAATGTAACACTAACCACAAATACTAGTTAGAAAAATAGTAATTACTAGATCTTTCCTTTCACCCTTTAGTTCTGGTCTCAGTTCTGCCACTAATTAGGTCACTATATATGTAACCTTGAATGAGGCATCTAACCTCTGTTAGCTTGGATTTCCTAATATGTAAAATGACAATGCTGGACTGGATAATTTAAAACAACCTTCTAGCTATAAATTTGATAATCTAATAACTGTACTCCATGCATTTGTCATTCACTGAACATCAATTATGTTCTAGGCATCAGGCTAAATTTTGACTATTAAAACCAATTCTATCATTTATTGAACACTTATATAACTGACACTGTGGTAAACATTTTGCATATATTTTCTTACTTAATCTCCACAATAGTCTTAGGAAGTAGATGCTATTATAACCTATTTTATAGCCAAAAATTGTTATCTAGAGGGCTTAAATAATAGCTGGTTAGTATAAGAGTCAAGATTCAAACCCAGGGATCTCTAATTCCTAAGCCCATATTTAACCAGAATATTATGCTGCCACCAAGGAGCTAATGGTCCAATATTTCTCAAAATGTAGTCCTCAAATCACCTGCATCAGAATTACTTGGGGTACTTATTTAGAATGCAGATATTCAGACTTTACTCAAGTAATACTGGTTTCTAATGAAACCAGTATCTATGGAGTGGGGTCTATATTTTTTTATTTTATTTTATTTTATTTTATTTTATTTTATTTTATTTTATTTTATTTTATTTTATTTTCCCCTTTTTTAATTGAAGTATAACTAACATGCAGTGTTATATTAGTTTCAGGTATAGAATGCAAATTAGTCTAGCCACTCTAGAAAATAGTATGGAGGTTCCTCAAAAAATTAAAAATAGAATTACCATATGATCTAGTAATTCCACTACTGGGAATTTAGCCAAAGACAACAAAAACACTAATTTGAAAAGATATATGTACCCCTATCTTTATCATAGTATTATATACAATAGCCAAGATATGGAAGCAACCCAAATGTTCCTCAACAGATGAATGGAGTCTATATTTTAAATGCGTGATTCTGATCAGATGGTTTCTATGCATAGTAATTCTCAAGCCTACTATACCTTCATAATTTGTCTACATTGATTAATAGTTAATGAATGACCACTATATACAAGTCACACCATACTAGGTGCTGTGTTAGGTAAATTTTTGCATGAGACTTTTGTGTCAGACTGCAAGCAAGTGACTTGACAATAAGATGCAAATACCTATAGTGCAGAACATTTGTGGAATCTTTGAGATCTTGCTTTAACTGTTATAATTTTTGCTCTGTGTTTGCTTTTATATTGTTTTATTTATGCATGTATTATCTTTGTTAAACAATGTGAATCCTTTGGAGGCTTCTGTTCATCTTCTATTTTCATTTGTTCTTCTGAAAAATATTTATTAAGTACCTACTTAGTGCCAAATATTATGTGAACACTGGAACTATACTGGTAAGCAAAATTCAGACTCAGTTCCTTCATGGAGCTTTTGGTCTAGCATGAAGAAATCCATTAATGAAATAATCAGAAAAATGTAAACACAAATAATCAGACAAATGTAATAAATGTAAATTGCTACCATTATGCATGGTATAAAGAAAAATTATAGTCTGCTTTAAAAAAAAATTACAAAAGGGGTGCCTAGGTTGCTCAGTCAAGTTGAGCATCCAACTTCGGCTCAGGTCATGATCTCACAGTTCGTTTGTTCGAACCCGGCCTCAGGCTCTGTGATGACAGCTCAGAGCCTGGAGCCTGCTCCAGATTCCGTGTGTGTGTGTGTGTGTGTGTGTGTGTGTGTGTGTGTGTGTCTTAAAATAAATAAACATTTTTTTTAATCTAAAATAAATAAATAAATATTTTTTTAAAAACTTACAAAAAAAGAAATGTGATCTGATCAGAGAAGTCTGACATCCCTAAGGAAGCAACTTTTGAATTAAGATCTGAAAGATATGTAAACATTAATTAGGTGAAAAGGGAGGAAAAAGAAGGAGGTATCTAGGAAAAGGGTAGAGCATGTGAAAGGGCACTTGTAGAAGATGGATACATGGCAAGAACAAAGGATTGATGAACAAGGAAAATTTAGAGTGGAGAGAATGAATTGATGCTTAAGAAGTCACCAGAGGTCAAATGGTATAGGGCATTATAAGCCATATGAAGAATTTTGTCCTTATCATGAAACAATGGCAAAGCAATGAAGGGATATATGGTTATTCTCCATTTGTTCTGCCCCACTCCCAGACCCATTCTCCACACATAGCCCTGGGAGGCTAAAACCACAGACTGCATCACCTGAGCAAACTGTTAAGTGGCTTCTGTTTGTATTTAGCCAAGGGGAAGCACCTGCAGGAGACTAGCAGGAACAAAGAAGAATATTTCTTCTATACTCTCATCCTACTTTGGGGTCTCAGGTCTAGTAGTTGTTGCATAGCCAAACAATGGCTCCTGCCCAGTAGGCCCTCCCCTAGGACTCTGGGCTCTAATAGCACTGTTCCATCCTTTTGTGCCCTCAGGCCTGAGGATGGTAATGGCTTCCTCCTGTTGGTCTCTGGGTTCCTCAGCATTTCTTATTGTTTTACTTAACCCTCCCCACACCTTTGAAGGTAGTCCTTTCATTAAAGCCTTTTCCTCAGAGTGGAATTGTTTCCTGCTGGGACCATAACAAGTGAAGTATTCAATCCCTAGGGCCTAGTAAAAAGATATGTACAAAGTGACACTCAATAAATATCTTGCAACCAAATGACCAGACTAACTTATTCCAGTCATAGGACACTCCATGGAATTTTCTTTGCGTCTTATTTCCACTGATTACTTTATTCTTAGTAGTTGATCTTCTTAATTGCTAAAAAATTCTTAACAGACTAAAACAATTACCACTCATACACAGGTTCTATCCATCCAAAGGAATTAGAGGGAACAAGGCCTTTGTAGTTAGACATAACAAACATGGACTTGGATAAGAAGAGACCCGGATTTAGTTCTTTGCTCTGCCACTTAATAGTCATAAGCCCTGAGGCATATTTTATGAACTCTCTGAATCTCGGTTTCCTATGTAAAATGGGAATGTTAATACTTACCTTGAAGGATTCTTGTGAATAGTAAATAAAGTGAGGGCTGGTAAAAGGAAGGCGCTTAATAAGTGATAGTTAATTGGGACACCTGGGTGGCTCAGTTGGTTAAGTGTCTGACTTTGGCTCAGGTCATGATCTCTGGGTTCATGAGTCTAAGCCCCATATCGGCCTCTCTGCTGTCAGTGCAAATCCCACTCCAGATTCTCTGTCCCCAACTCTCTCTCTCTCTCTGCCCCTCCCCCATTCACACTCTCTCTCAAAATAAATAGACACTTCAAAATCTAATAAAAAAAAATAAGTGGTAGCTAGTATTACTATTACATCTATTTAATCTAGGATGAAAAGACACTTTTTTAAAAGTATATTTACTTATTTTGAGAGGAAGAAGGAGTGTGAGTAGGGAGGGCAGAGAGAGAGAGGTAGAGAGAGAATCCCAAGCAGGCTCTGTACTATCAGCACAGAGCCTGACCTCACAAACTGTGAGATCATGACCTGAGCTGAAATCAAGAGTCAGATGCTTAACTGACTGAGTCACCCAGATGTCCTGGAAAAGACACATACTTAAAATTGATGTATATTCATGGTTTTTAAAAACAGTACAGAAAAATATAAAGTATAAATAAAAAGTAAAAGCCCCATTTCTTTCCTTCACCTCACAATTCTATTTCTGAGCACTGCTGTTAACAATTGGGTATGTATCTTTATAGACATTTTCTACACTTTAAACACTGCATTTGAAGAATGAAGATGAAATCACACATGCTAGGAAGGGGAAGAATCAGCACTCCTCCTTTTCTTTCTGACTGAGATATTCAGAGGTGTGTGCATCACAACAATCCCAAAAAATTCAGATACCACCCTAATATCAATGCCATCCAAAAAAAAAAATTACAATTTTGAAAATAGAGTGAGCAGATTGTTATTTCTATTTCTTTGGCTATCACTTGGGCTAATTTAGGACAGGATGGAAAATACTTCTGATTCTTAATACAAACATTTCAGAGAACTGAAAAGAGGAAATGAAAAGTACCAGGACAATAAGGAAAACACTGTTAAGAATGGTTATGATCATTCTACTCAGAACCTAAAAACTCAACTATCCTTTATCGGCCTATAAAAGTAAGTAATTTCCAATCACTCGCTACAAAAAAAGTAAAGCATCACTTTACTTGAGCCAATATGTTTACATGAGCCAACATGTTTAAGAAAATGTTTTTCAAAGTGTAGTCTGAAGACCATTTGCATCATAATCATTCAGCATGCTTATAAAAAACACACACCTATAAATCAGAATCTCTGGAAGGCCCAGGATCTCCCCCTTTAACATATGCCCTAGGAAATCCTTAAGCAATCTAAAAGGTTGAAAATGATTTTTTAATACCACACACACAGATACTCCTTTGAATGTTTAGAGCAGAAAGAAAATTCCTCTCCATTCTCCCCACCATTTTAATTCCTCCCTCTTCCATAGGACCCAAACTAATCGATCATCATATTTTATAGTTTCTTTCTAGTGGGTTATAAATCAGTCCTTTCATTTCCACTCCTACTTCCTTAGGCCAAGCTCTTGTCGTCTCAAACCTGGACTACCTTTTCCCTTAAAAATCTTTCTGCCTCCAATGCATTCTGTACACTGGATTAATGCTTGTAAAACTCCATTTTCACCCTATCTTTCTTTTGTACAAAAGCATCGAAATGATTACAAAAGAAAGTTCATAATGCTTAAACTGACAAAGTCTCCCACAATGTGACTCTATGCTAAATTTCCAGTCTTTTTCTCATTGTTCTTCCATACTAACCTTCCTTATTAGCTAAACTAGATTTATTGGCTTCCTGTGTGTGGCTAAGTCTGCTAGATGATCACCAAATATCTTCTCCTTCCTGAGCACAGTTAGACTACATTTCCTAGTCTTCTTCGTTGTTTGGAAAATATAACTGACCACATAACTGAATCCTGGAAAGTAAACAGAAGTGATAAATCCCATTTATAGGATAAAACTTTAATTACCAGCTCTACTCATCCATACTTTCTCCTTCTGCCTGTTCTAAGGGACAGCTGAGCCCCCAAAGAGCCTGGTTTCCTGAATCACTATATGAAAGAGAGCCAATCACCAACCAGGACCAACCAGACCAGGACTTAGACTGTTATATGAGAAATAAATGTGCTTGAGACATTTGGAATTTTTAGAAATAAAGGTAATGATTCACAGGGGTGCCTGGGTGGCTCAGTTGGCTAAGCATCTGACTTTTGATTTCAGTTTAGGTCATGACCTCATCGTTGTTGAGATGGAGCCCCACATTGGTGTCAAGTGGGCATGGAGGCTGCTTGAGATTCTTACTCTCCCTCTCTCTCTGCCCCTCCCCTCTCCCTCTCTCTCTCTCTCTAAAAAAAAAAAAAAGTAATGATTCATCACTCCCTAGAAAGGAAGAATCTACAAAATACAATGATTAATTAGCTAAGGGTAGTAAGGAAGAGGGAGGATTCAGAGTTCGTAGAGAGAAAAGGAAGCAAAGGGGGCAGAACTCTTTTTGCTCTAGACTTCATTAAGAATGTATGAGTGTATGTGCTATTTGTTAGACTAATCTAACAGACTAATCTACACTCAATGCAGTATCTAACATACTTTGTTGATTCTTACATATGATCTTTGGCTCTTTTCTGTTGGAAAGTTCTTTCTAATATACTCAATCTCTGCTCAAGTCCCTTTTCTTAACTTCTTCAACCACTCAAGTTCGTAGATCCCTCCTTCCCAGATTATCTTGCATTTTTAAACTTTTCATGTAAAAATATATTTTCTCCATTCCTATTACAAACTCCTTAATGTAGGAATTGTTCTTCATAAATCTGAATATTTCCCAGAGTTTTTATATCCAGCTGGACATTAGTGTTTAATAAATATATGTTGAATAGACCTGAATGAGTCACATTGGGAAAAAATAACAGAAAAATTTTCCAAGGAGAAGCTGCCCTAAATCATCATTAGAAGGTAGAAGTATATATAAATTTAAAAATACAGTAAAATAGGGGCACCTGGGTGGCTCAGTCAGTTGAGCATCTGATTCTCCATTTCAGCTCAAGTCATGATCCCAAGGTCATGGGATCGAGCCCCGCATTAGCTCCACGCTGAACATGGAACCTGCTTGGGATTCTTTCTCTCTCTCCCCTGGACCCTCTCCTCTACACACATTCTCAGACCCTCTCTAAAATAAATAAATAAATATATATATATATATGTATATATATATAAAAACACATACATAAATATATATTACATATATGCTTCCAAAAAAGAATTTCTCAGTCCTAACTAATCCACAGCTTTCCTTTAGTCTATGAGAATGCAAGGGATTTCCCCCAGACTAATAAATATTGGAGGTTCTCTGGACAAGAAGAATTAGCACCAAGTCCAAAAATAATCCATTTGACTCAAGCAGGTATCAACCTACATGCCTATGATAGAGTGATACCTGGTAAGATGGGGTGCCTGGGTGCCTTGGTTGGTTAAGTGTCCATGTTCGGTTCAGGTCGTGATCTTGATTCTCGAGTTTGAGCCTTGTGTCAGGATCTGTGTTGACAGCTCAGAGCGTAAGCCTGTTTCAGATTCTGTGTGTGTATGTGTGTGTGTGTGTGTGTGTGTGTGTGTGTGTGTGTGTCTTTCTCTCTGCCCCTCCCCTGCTTGTGCTCTGTCTCTCTCTCAAAAATAAACAAACATTTTAAAAATTAAAAAAAAAAAAAGAATGATACCTGGTAAGAAATCTGAATTATAGGTTATACCTATAATGCTCCTGTGACCACTACAGAAATCAAGACCAATTGACTAAGCACCTAGATCAGTGGTATACAATAGAACTTTCTGCCTTGATGGAAATGTTCTATATCTGTCTGGCCACTAGCTACATGTGACTATTGAAATTTGAAAACATGGGTAAGTAAGACTAAAAACGAAATTTTGAGTGTGGTTTAATGTCTGTTAATTTAAATCCAAATTTAAATAGCCACATGTGGTTAGTGGCAACCATACTGGATATCACATACCTAGATGTTTTTCTTTCCTTTAAATACACTTGTATGACTTGATAAACTTGCTTGTGAATTTTCTAATTTTGCATACTACTATTCACTTTTACTTACTTACTTAATAGCCTGTAGCCTTTAGTGTTGAAGTTTACTTTTAAACATCAAAAACAAACCAACTAAAATTGAAAACTGGTGAGTTACTTCCCTATTATAGATAAGGACTAAAACTAGGTCCTCTATTTTTTTTTAATTTTTTAATATTTATTTATTTTAGAGAGAGAGACACAGAGTGCAAGTGGGGGAGGGTTAGAAAGAGGGAGACACAGAATCTGAAGCAGGCTCCAGGCTCTGAGCTGTCAGCACAGAGCCCAATGCGAGGCTCAAATTCAGGAATAAGCCTACGTCAGATGCTCAACTGACTGAGCCACCCAGGCACCCTAGGTCCCCACTGTAACTCTAGTGCTCTTTAAACTATCTCACACTGCGTATAACCGCCTACATTATAAATCCTATAAGCCTACGTCAGATGCTCAACTGACTGAGCCACCCAGGCACCCTAGGTCCCCACTGTAACTCTAGTGCTCTTTAAACTATTTCACACTGCGTATAACCGCCTACATTATAAATCCTAAACAGACAATACATTTTCAATGTGATATATACCTTTTTTTGCTATTAATGAATTTATCCTGATTTTAACAAAGATCTTATGGCCTGAAACCCCCAGAAATCTGGCTCAGAAAAACAAAGTAATGTATTAACATTCAATAACATGAGAATGAAGTTCTACCTGACATAGGATCAAAAGCTCATGTTTGGTAAAAGAAAGATACTAGTTGAAAGTTTTCTAAACACACTTCATTATCTGATTTCTGGAGTTGGTCTAAATGTAAATATTGAAATTATTTTATTATTTCAAGGTATTTTTGAAACCTGAAGGAAATATTTTATTAATAATTTGAGAAAATTCAAAAATGATTTACAAATAAAAGTCCAAATTGATGGAATACCTCACTGTATTTTTTATTATAAAATACCAATTATGTACACTAACATTCATGCAATTTTGCTAGTCACTATATATACTTAAAACAAACTCCCAAATCCTTCTTTTTTTTTTAATGTTTATTTATTTTTGAGAGAGAGAGACAGAGCACAAGCAGGGGAGGAGCAAAGAGAGGGGAACACAGAATCTGAAGCAGGTCCCAAGCTCTGAGCTGTCAGTACAGCCTGACCCTGGGCTCAAACCCACAAACCATGAGATCATGACCTGAGCCTAAGTTGGACACTTAAGTGACTGGGCCCCCCAGGCGCCCCCTGAATCCTTCTAAGACTTTATGGTCTAAAGGAAAGTTTCCATGTATTTTTAAAATTTTTTAAAATGTTTTTATTTTTGAGACAGAGAGAGACAGAGCATGAGCAGGGGAGGAGCAGAGAGAAGGAGACACAGAATCTGAAGTAGGCTCCAGGCTCTGAGCTGTCAGCACAGAGCCCGATGCGGGGCTAGAACTCACAGACCGTGAGATCATGACCTGAGCTGAAGTCGGACACTTAACCGACGGAGCCACCCAGGCACCCCTCCATGTATTTTTTTAAATGCTACATTGGTCACTATGCTGGTCTTTATTAGAAGAGGTAACTTCTCTGAATTGTTTTAACCCTTCTATGAAATAAAAGCATGTGTCTGTGTGCCCGCAAGAAATAAGGACAATGCTTGGGGAAAACACAGTGACTATGTAAATTGTTAAATCAGTTTACTATATATGATTTCCTGAGTCAGACTACTGGAAGGCACTTTTACAAACATCAGAACCTTCCTCTTACAGACCTTTTTCCAGTCCTAGGACACTGGCTAGATCTGAAGTACAGTAACTTTTTTTCCATTAGTATCCTTTATTCTCTCTGGGCATGGAAAATTTGGAAGATTCTCCATTCCAAGCCCACTGGCTAGCCTTCTTGTTTTCCTGCGTCCCCAATCTTCTAAAGGTGTTTGATGTCCCAGACACCTTCAGAAAGCCTGTGTTGTACTGTAATATTTTATGAACAAGGAAAAAAAATCCTGAATATTGTATTTTACATCTCAACTGAAATAGTTCATGTCAAAGAAACTACCTATGCAGTAAACATGTATATATTTATATTTATATTTATATTTACATAATTCTTCCCCACACACTTCTTTAAGGGATAGTTTTCCCTTGAACATTTAGCAAATAAGTAAGTAATAAATAAATAAGTAAGTAATAAATAAATAAATAAATAAAATAAATAAATAAATAAAACAAGTGGCATCAAATTTGAATTTGCTTTCCTCTAGCATTAAAAATGTACATTATATGTTTGTACTTTAATAAGTTACATAGTGTGTACATAGAATGTGTTTTTACTACAGGATCAAATCATACTAATCAGTATGATACAATACAAGGAAAATATACAGTTCACAAATATGGATTAATGACCATGAGGGTATCACAAAATATTTCATATGCTAATGGTAAATGATCAAATTACACTTGTAAATTGGTGAATGTAACATTCTCAGAACACCTGGTAATGAAAACATTTTATTATTTTTATGAATGTATAATGTCTCATGACTGCCAGAAACATTCTTTTAAATTTTCATTTGATTAAAAAATGGCTGGTGAATATTTTTTATGAAAAAGACTATTCAAGATAGAAAGAGACCTCAGTGCCAACTTCCAGCCCAGAGGAATTTTTAATTACAAAGACTTATTTAAATTACAAAGACCTTTTTCACTTTTGAGTTTCTCAAAGTGTTTCATAATAACATAAACTAGAAATATAATCTGGAAAGTAGAGGGGAATGCTAATGGAAAGCTTGAGTGCTATGAAATAAACTTGATATATCTTTGACTTTTATTTCTCTCTGCATCAAAAACAAACTAACTTTAAAAATTTGTGTTTATTTGTTTATTTCATCTTTTTTACAACATGCTCAAACCTGATACCTTATACTTTAAAATTTTGCCCATGCAACATCATTTATGAGTTACAACACAGAAAAATTTATATTTCTTTCAACAGTATCACTCTGTAATACACCTTGCAAATTGTTTTAATACACCTATAATTCTTCTTTTTCTTTTTTTTTTCAAATTTTTTTTAAACGTTTATTTTTATTTTTGAGACAGAGAGAGACAGAGCATGAATGGGGGAGGGTCAGAGAGAGGGAGACACAGAATCTGAAACAGGCTCCAGGCTCTGAGCTGTCAGCACAGAGCCCGACGCGGGGCTCGAACTCACAGACTGTGAAATCATGGCCTGAGCAAAGTCGGCCACTTAATCAACTGAGCCACCCAGGCGCCCCTACACCTATAATTCTTCTGTTTTTCTCTCACCAGCAGGTACTCAATAAACACTTATCGAATGAAGGAATAAAGCTAGTGAAGTACCCTAACTTCTCTTACCAATTATACAATTTCTAACTTAACCTCTCACCTTTGAATAGTACCTTTTGTCAACCTAACAAATCTAATCTGCTATTGAAGGCACTGTCAATTACACTCAAAATGGGTTACATAAAGATCAAATTCCTTTTAGAATTGAATGATAGAGAAAAGTTTGCATTATTTGAAAAAAAGTATGCACTCTTTTTATTGGATAGCAATACTCTGATGTTCACTTATTCTGAATTGCCAAGAAGCCTGAAACTAAATGTTGTACACAATTCGACTAAAACGATCTCCTCCACTTCATTACTTGAAAATAATTTACTTTGTTTCAGGAATTATAATAAATTTTCTTTCTGGAAGTATGTGGAAACCTACTATTTGCAAAGTACTGTAATAAATAAGACATGGTCCCTTCTCTCACAATTACATTTCTTTATTAATTACAAGGAAAAAAATACAAAAGATCAAATAGGTAAAATGATAATAAGCTTAGCAACCTTTTAAAAAAAACATTTATTAAACATCTTTGTATCAAGTACTTTGGTAGATTTTTACATACACCACCCAAATAACCCTGCAAAACAGGTATTATTACGCTTATGTTAATGTGAAGAATCTGAGACTCTTAGCACAGGACCTGTCATATAGTAGGTATTAAATAAATAATTTATTGAATGAATAAAAGCCTAGTGAGGTTCTCTAATTACACAGCTAAGAGAAATAGGGTAGAACATTATATTTACCTTGAGTTTCCTACAAAATATCCAAATTCTCAGTTTACAGGTTAAATCTAGTTTGGATTCTCCCAAAGTTAAAAGTGGGCTTTAAAAAACATAGTTCAAGGGGTGGCTGAGTGGCTCAGTCAGTTAAGTGTCCAACTTCAGCTCAGGTCATGATCTCACAGTTCGTGAGTTTGAGCCTACATTGGGCTCTGTGCTGGCAATGTGGAGACTGCTTGGGATTCTCTCTCTCTCCCTCTTGCTCTCTGCCCCTCCCCCACGTTCTCTCTCTCCCTCTCTCTCTCTCTCTCTCTCTCTCTGTCTCTCTCAATAAATAAATAAACTTAAAAAAAATAAAACATAGTTCAGGACTCAACTCTTCTGGATATTTAAACTAGAGTACAAAATTATAGAGAATTTTTGTGAAGGTAACGAAGATTTAAAAAATTTTCCAGCAAGAATATTCAAATACTCTCCTGGCAATTTTTAGAAACATTACTTAATAGCAAAAAATCTATTTGACATGAAGCAACCTTAAAGAAACCAGAGATCATTTAGACTTCCATCCCTTCTGCTCAGATTCATAAAGAAATAGGCAGTTGCTTATATTGTGTGATAAAAACATTCCCTTCTACCTCTTTGAGAAAAAGTCAAACTTTCTAAGCAGATGTCTAAATTCCATCAGTAATAACGTGTTAAACACGTTAAAAATAAAAGATCTTGAAAGTAGGAACAGCCTGATACGCCTAACCTCTTAGAGTAAATGAGTTGATCAGATCTCAGAGTAACTAATAGGAAAGGACTGAGTATCTGAAGGGATAGGGTGGCTCAAAGAAGAAAAAGAACCCAAAAAGAAATCATGAGTGCCTGAACTGAAAACAAAGGAATAGGTAGTCATTAACATTACTTTCTCTCACTTGCCCCCTATTCCTTCCATCCCCTTCCTTCATCTAGTTAATGCCCTTACACTTCTTTTCCTTTTTCCCTCAACCTCCTGTACTGTGACACATACATTTATTGTTTTCTATTTGTGCTTTAGTTTTGAGTTCTCATGTCCACGCTCTCATTCACCCACACAGAGGACTGTCTCTAAAGGGAACTTTATCTATACATTTTTCACTCTTCCTTTAAGCACCTGGTGTCTTCTTATTGCCAGTCCTAATAATTTCTCTCCCCATTCCCAGAAATTTCCTATTCAAAAGAAGGGAAAATCCAGCTTAAGCACCCCCAAATTGTTCCATTTATCTGCCACCTGATAACCCATGGTTTCTTCATTACCTCTTCCCTATCCTCAAAATCTCCTCTAATCCCCTCTTCCTCAATCCTTCAGCCCATACCTTTCCAGAATCCTCACTGAATGCTTTAAAAACATTTCTAACAGTTTTATGGAGACATAATTCACATAGCACACAATTCACCCATTTAGATTGCTAAAGTCAGTGGAGTTAAATATATTCAGAGTTGTGCAGCCATCACCACAATCAGTTTTAGAACAGCTGTATCACCCCCCCAAAAAAGAAACCCCATACCTAACAGCAATCACTCCCCATTTCCTTCTACCTTACCTCATGCCCTACACAACCACTAATCTATTTTTTTTATTTTTTTTAATATTTATTTATTTCTGAGACAGAGAGAGAGACAGAGCATGAGTGGGGGAGGGGCAGAGAGAGAGGGACACAGAATCCGAAGCAGGCTCCAGGCTCTGAGCTGTCAGCACAGAGCCCGACGCGGGGCTCTAACTCACAGACCACGAGATCATGACCTGAGCCAAAGTTGGAAGCTCAACCGACTGAGCCACCCAGGCGCCCCACCACTGATCTCTTTTAATCTCTACGGATTTTCCTATTCTGAACATTAATATAAGTGGAATCATACAATATGTAGTCTTTTATGACTAGCTTGAACTCTCAAGAAATTTGCTTATACTTTTCTTTTGTTTCTTGTTTTTTCTTCCTTGTTATTAATGTACATAATTTATCTTTCTGCTATACTTAAGCTCCTTGAAGGCAAAAGTGTGTTGGGAACACCCTCAGTGCTAACACAGTTCTTTACACAGAGTAGGTGCTTGATAAAAATGTATCCAAAATGAATGAGTTGGATGAGGTTATTTTTTTCACTGTAACTTCTCTTTTACTTTTTCCTTTTTTGACTTGTTGATCTTACTCCTCTCATATGACTTCTCATTGTGAACCACTTTCTAAATGAAAATTTTGAATATTTCCTCTGCTCTTCAATAACTAGATTTTATTTTATTTTCTCCATTTGGATTCTCTGTCTTATGCTGTTTCTTTCTTTGGCTTTCTCATTCCCCTAACTCCACTTACCTTAACCACACTATACTCATAGTAAATAAATATGAAAATAAACAAGGGTGCCCACTATACTGGCTCCCTTCATTCATTCATTCTATGAATACTTATTAGGCACATGCTATACAACAGGAACATCCATCTGGGTAGTGGGAATATATTATTAATAAGATAATTTCTGGAGCTTTTATTGGGAAGATATATAATAAAGTACACAATAAAATCACAATAAATAAAATAATTATAGACTGTAATTAGTCATTGGAAGGAAATAAACAGGTTGCAATATTAGAGAATTAGGGGAAGGGAAGATCCCAGAATCCCAAATAACCTACATTCTACATGTATCCTTATATTTCTCCCATTAGAAAAGATTAAAAAAAAAAAAAGAGAGAGAGAGAGAGAGAGAAATCTTATTGCTTGGGTAGTAAGGAATTCATTAAAAGTCTGACTTTAATCCAAATAATATCTGCAATTTAACACATTGAAAAAGGAAATAACATCTAGATAATATTACATTGCTTAAAAGTACAACCCTGTGATCTAAACTGATCCTTGATTTTTTTTCCTTAAGTTTATTATTTTTTTTTAACGTTTATTCTATTTTTTTGAGACAGAGAGAGACAGAGCATGAACAGGGGAGGGTCAGAGAGAGAGGGAGACACAGAATCCGAAACAGGCTCCAGGCTGTGAGCTGTCGGCACAGAGCCCGATGCGGGGCTCCAACTCACAGACTGGGAGATAACGACCTGAGCCGGAGTCGGATGCTCAACCGACTAAGCCACCCAGGCGCCCCAAGTTTATTTACTTATTTTGAGACAGAGAGAAAGAGGAAGAGAGAGTGGGAGAGAGAGAGAATCACAAGCAATTTCTGCATTGTCAGTGAAGAGCCTGAAGCGGGGCTCAAACCCATGAAACGTGAGATCATGACGTGAGCTGAAACCAAGAGTCTGATGCTCAACCAACCGAGTCAACCAGGCACCCTCAGACTCTGATTTCTCTAAGTTTCAGAGATGGTGTGTACTTTGATTTTTCTAAAATTATAAAAATTAAATTGTTTTAAATTAAACCAGTAAGATACAGCATTTTTACCTTTGTTGTTAAATTATTTAGCTGTTTTAAAAGACTTTTTATATTTTTTCAATTTATAGCATACCATCAGAAAACGTTTTTTTTTTTCTACCACATCCTAGGTGACATTGTAAATTATTCTAGGCAAAACTGTTCCTTTCTGTACATTAACTCTTTGTCAAGTTCACTGCCATTCCTCTCAACATGTTACTGTTTTACTTTTGCTTTTAGACTTTTTTACCTTCGGAGAGACAAAATACACATTGGTGAACAAATGTTTCTTTCCATTAATACTATTATCACTTTAAATAAGCAAAATGGTTCAGTAGAAGGTGGTTCTTTAGGGCAGTGGTCTACTTCCTGTTTATATCCCAGTTCTTTACTGCTTCCCAGTACTCCAAAATAAATGACAAATGAAACCCTTCATATGGAACTTCAGCTTAAATGCCCATAAATTAAACAAAGCCAGTGTTTTATTGAAAATAAGTCACTTTTTCCACTTTTTTTCAGCCCTAGGAAATAAGATATAGTTCATTTTAAATGTAAAACTTTGTACACTATGCAAATCATGTCTGTATGTCTAAGAAAAATAACAAACTTAATGAGGAATGTTAAAAAAAATCGGAACCCATTAGTTTAAAGATACATAGGAGCAGCCAAAGATGACAAACACGCATAAAATTCAAAACATAGTGGGAAAGGGAATAGGCACTGAAACACATAAATCAGTGTTTTGAATTCTTTTTCTCTGTGGGTATAATTGTACCTTAGTTTCTTATAATGATTTATTGAGGTAAATATTCTGTATGGTTTAACAGCTACAGCTTCAAAGTGTCAGGCACAGGCTCTCCTTTATTCATGAGGCAGCTGAGTATTGGGATGTGAATTCACTTCTGTATTCGGGGACTTGGCAAAGTTTGTTTTTAAGGTCCTTATAAAGAATTCATGTAGATGTAGTCTATTCAAATGTGAAAAACACTGTGCTATAATGAGTGAAATAGAAAACCTTTACAGTAATTCTGGAGAAAAAAGTAAATAAATTGAAATAAGCCACACAGAATTACTTTCAGAAAAGCAAAGAGTGCCCCTGAGTTCATCTCAGCCATTTTTTCAGGTTTAGGGATGACTACAAACCCCATCATTGGACGGGCTACTAAGGTGGATACTGAATCTAATATCAATACAAAAAGAAAATGATCAGAGAGAAGTAGAATTAAGTCTCAGTTTGTAATACTCACGCAAAGAAGTCTTTTGGGTTGATTTTCAATCTGCATATGTTATTGCTCTGGGACCAAGCTATATACAACACCAACCAGTAACAACAGTTGTAAAATATATTATTAAAACTAGCATATAGCAACTTTATAGTTTAGAGGGGGAAACGAGTAACTTACCAAATACATTTCCTTTAAAGCATCATGCCAATAGAAGTTACACATAGATACTTATGGCACAGAGCCCTGTCTTGGAACTCATTGATCTTATGCTTATCTATGCCAAGACTTTCAGCAGGAAATTCAGATTTTTGCCAAGAAATACATGCGCCTTAGATGTATGAGCTCAGCATGAAATGGAAATCCAACCTGCCTGGACAGTGGTTCTCTGGTGCATCCATACTCCTACCCATCTGTCAGAGTGACTTTATGATTCCCCATAACATGGTTTGCCAGTCTGGGGGTATAGGTGCCAATTAAAAATGTTTAAAAAAAACATAGTTTAAAAGTATAACTACATTTTTTATAATCAGATTCTCTTATTTCCAGTTAATGTAAATTAGGTTTTCAAATTTTACTCAATTGAGAGTATTTCACATTATTAGAGAGATGCCACTAATAATAGCTTTTGCTTTTTCACTATTTTTCCTTTAAAATTAAAAATAACTTAAAAATTCTGTCTGCTAAAAGCTACTCATTAAATTATAAACATATTAGCTATCTCCACAGAACCTAACATAATCATGCATGGAGTAGATGATCAGTAAGTACATCAGATAGCAACTAATTAATTTAAAATGGTTCTGAAAAAGTTTTATCACTTTTCAAATGACACCCCTTTTTCCAAAATATTTTTTCACCCAAAACCACACTAAGTAAATATACTATATGATACATATATATTTTTTTAATGTTTATTTACTTTTGAGAGAGACAGAACATGAGCAGGGGAGGGGCAGAGAGAGAGAGGGAGACACAGAATCTGAAGCAGGCTCCAGGCTCTGAGCTGTCAGCACAGAGGTGGGGATTGAACTCATGAACCATGAGATCATGACCCAAGCCCAAGTCCGATGCTTAACTGACTGAGCTACCCAGGTGCCCCTATAAGATATGATATTTTGATGTTACACTTTCAGGCAAAAACACTCACCAACTTATTCAACATAACAACTCATTGTCAGAGAATAATATGTGGGAAAATTTACATTGTAAACCATGTTTAGATGACCCAAATGTTCTTCACTGCCAATAAAGAATGAAAATTGGGCACCTGGGTGGCTCAGTTGGTTAAGCATCTGACTTTGGCTCAGGTCATGACCTCACAGTTCGTGAGTTCGAGCCCCACATGGGGCTCTGTGCTGACAGCTCAGAGCCTGGAGCCCGCTTTAGATTCTGTGTCTCCCTCTCTCTCTGCCCTCCCCTTCTCATGCTCTGTCTCTGTCTCTCTCTCACAAAAATGAATAAACATTAAGTAAATTTTGTTTCTTTAAAAAAAGAATGAAGAGGTAGCATCTTGTACAACTCTAAGAGTATGCTATAATTTTATATTAAGTTTATGTGAAGGCATGATAATCATGAACCCCTCAAAGGCTGAAAAAAGTGATGGGGAAAATGGTGCAGAAAGAATAACATATCTTCCAAAGAATGAATACTTCACACTCCTCCTCCACCAACCACTAGCCATTATCAATTCTTTTCTTCCTTTGGCAAGTACAATAAACTTTTATTACTTTATAGTTTATGTATAATCTATCCATCTATGTACTTTCAAATGTTATCTGTTACTTACACAAATTTGTTTTCATTGTTCCTTAAATGATATATTTTTCTTTTTTTTAATGTCATTTATTTTGAGAGAGTGAGTGCATGCATGCACAAGTAAGCGAGGGGCAGAGAGAGAGAGAGAGAGAGAGAGAGAGAGAGAGAGAGAGAATCCCAAGCAGGCTCCAAACTGTCAGCACGGCTTGATCTTATCAACTGTAAGATCATTAGCTGAGCCAAAATCAACAGTCAGATGGATGCTAAACCAACTGAGCCACCCAGATGCCCTTTAAATGATATATTTTTCTATCTGTGAAAGTATTTGGGTATGTTGGGTTGGAATGAAATATATCATGATTTTTACCATCAAATTCATGGTAATATTTTTTATTTTATAGATTTTTACTAAGCGACAGAATTTTCTTAAACAAATTAACATCTTTAAGCAAGGAACAGGTGTACTTTATTCAAAGTTTCAAAGCATATCACAGACCTAGAGAAGAAAGGAATTAATATCAACTGAGTATCCCAAGTTTATCAGATGCTGATCCAGATAAATACGTGTTGGTTCATCAATCCTTACAATAACTACATGATAGAAGTATTGCTATTCTCTTTTCTGAAGATGAGAATACAGAGACTCGATGTGAAGTGGAGTGGTCAAGTTCACACTACCAGTAAGTAACAGAGTCAGAATTAAAATCAAATGTTACAAAACCCAATGGTCATTTCTCTGTGCTCATCTTAACTTCATTTCGCATAAGCATTGAACAAACTCAACAACACCCTCTTTGAAACACTGACCTCTCTTGGCTTCCAAATATGACACTCTCTTGGTTTATGCCATCCCCACTACTACTACCTCTTAGTCTCCACTCTTTAATCCACCTCTTCTACCTGATTTGTAATTTCTAGGATTCCTCACACTCAGGCCAGAGCCCTTTGAGATTTGTCTCTTTTTCCTGGATCATTTCAGACATTCCCTTGGATTTAAATGCCACTAACCTTATGCTCATGACTCCCAAACATGTATCTATAGCCTTGACTTATATGAATTTCAGGTTTGAATATCTAATTGTCTAGTTTCTTTACATCATCACCTAAACATCTCAAAGACATTGTAAACTTAATGTGCCCAAAAAAGAAATCATGATACCTACCTGCCCAAATCTGCCCATCTTTCCCCACTGAATAAATAGAAATTCTGTCCAAAGGTTGTTCAAACCAGAAACCAAAGAGCCTTCTTTTATTCCTTCCTTTGCATCATCCTCAATATCTAATTCATCAGTAAATCCAGTTGTTTCTTCCCGTAAAATATATCTTAAATTCCTCCACATCTCTCCATCTCCACCACTACCACTTTAACCCAGGTCTTCATTATTTCTCACCTGGACTAGGCAACAGGTTCACCTCTACTCTTACACCTACTCTAATCAATTCCCCAAAATGTAAACAGAGAAGCTTTCTTAAAATAAAACATCAAATCAATCCCTCCTCTGCTAAAGGGCCTACAATGGTTTACCATTGCACTTAGGATAAAATCCAAACTCCATTATCATGATCTACAAAACTCTGCCTTTCTTTCCAATCTCATTTTATGCCACTCTCCCCTCATTTCACTACAGTCTAATTCACACTAGTCTTCCTTCAGCACCCAGAGCACACTAAGCTCTTTCCAGCTTCAAGTCTTTTTCAGATGCCGTTCCCTTTACCTGAAATACTTCCCATTATCTAGCTAGCGATCCTGAGTCACTACCTCAACGAGACAGTCCTAAACCACACTGTCAAGAGTCCCTTGTTAGTTTTCTTATGGAAGTTATTATATTTTGTAATTGTTTAATGTATTTGTCTTTTTGTTGTCTATCAAAATAGAATGTAAGCTTCATAAAGGTAGAGACTAATTAGTTAGCTTATTTATATATTTTTTTAACTTATTTATATTTTCAGTGTCTGGTACAAAATAGCTCTCAATAAATATTTGCTGAATGAACAAAAACAGGGTGTGTCTAATTTCAAAACCAATGCTCTTTTCATTATATCATGCTATCACCTTAAAGGATCTTAGAAATCATCTAGTCCATGCAGAAAAAGAGAATCTCTTTTGCACTGCTGGTGGGAATGCAAACTGGCACAGTTACTCTGGAAAACAGTATGGAGGTTCCTCAAAAAATTAAAAATAGAACTACCCTACAACCCAGCAATTGCACTACTAGGCATTTATCCAAGGGATCCAGGTATGCTGTTTCAAAGGGACACATGTACCCCAATGTTTACAGCAGCACTATCGACAATAGCCAAAGTATGGAAAGAGCCCAAATGTCCATCAGCAGATGAATGGATAAATAAGATGTGGTATAATATACAATGGAGTATTACTCGGCAATCAAAAAAAATGAAATCTTGCCATTTGCAATACGTGGATGGAACTGGAGGGTATTAGTCCATCAGAGAAAGACAAATATCACATGACTTCACTCATATGACAAATTTAAGATACAAAACAGATGAACATAAGGGAAGGGAAGCAAAAATAATACAAAAACAGGGAGAAGGACAAGACATAAAAGACTTTTAAATATAGAGAACAAACAGAGGGTTCCTGGAGGGGTCATGGGAGAGGGTATAGTCTACATGGGTAAGGGGCATTAATCTACTCCTGAAATCATTGATGCATCATATGCTAACTAACTTGGATGTAAATTAAACAATAAATAAATTTAAAAAAAATCATCTAGTCCAAACCTTTCATTCAGCAAATAAAAACAAAGATTCAGAAAGACAAGTGATTTGCCCAAGGACACACAGTAATAAGTGACATAGCCATAATAAACCCAGGCTTTCTGACTTCTGATTCAGGGTTTTTCTTACATATCACATTGCCTTATGATGATAGCCCCACTCAAAAATACACCTAACAACTTTTCCACAAAGTGGCCAAAAATACCAGTAAAAACTTCTGCAATCATTTACAACACAAAGCATTTGGTTGTCAAAATCTTTTACATAATTATTCCTATTTTTAAATAAAACATTTGAAAATATAGATAAATAGTTCTCCATTTTATATTACATAAATCATTTACTTCACAATATAAACAAAAAATTGTTTCATACAGATAATACATTTAGAATGAACTTTCCTAGGGAAATCACTTTTGTTCCTAAAAATTCACTGTTTTCTCAATAGCCAATAATTCTCTAAAATTCATATAAAATGTAAAACTCACATAATTTTGAAACTAAACAAGAAACAAGCAAAATATCCATAGTTAATAATAACCACAGATGAAAGAAGAAATAATCAAACCCAGGAATCCTACACTCCCTACTTCCAGAATCTAATCACTGGTCTGCAAAGAACTTAGCTATGTATCTATTTACTCAATCCATGAATCAATACAAAACTGCCTCCAGCTCCTTCTATCCCTCCAGAACCCAAATCAGATAACTACAAAACCATCTCAAACTGCTCTTATCGCCCAGTGACTGATGGAGGAATCTTTGACCCAACTTTTCTTTGCCAACAATTTACTTCTCCATTAAGCACAGGTATCCACATCCACTATTCAATCTACTTGTGTATGTGTTTTTTTAATTTCCATAATAAAAAGTTAGGAAAAAAACTGCCATTGGCCATTTAATCCTTAAAAATAACTATGTCTCCATCTACCTCCTCATCTTCTAAAGAATTCTACATAATTTTTCAAAAGCATTAGAAATAATAAATATAAATTTTTTTATTTGTAGCATTATAACAGTAATTACTGCAAAGGACAAATATTTCAGCTGTATCAATAGTTCAAATAGGTTTATATGGGCTATCCTAGTGAATGAGACATTTATACAGCATTGTTCTATGGAAAAAAATGTGGAACTTTTGCTTTATTTCCAACTTCCCTAAAGTTACTATGCTAAACTTTCAAAGTTTGTCTTAGTTTGTTCAGGCTGCTATAACAAAAATACCATAGACTGGGTGGCTTAAACAACAAACATTTATTTCTCATAGTTCTGGAGGCTAAGAAGTCCAAGATCAAGGCCCTGACAGATTCAGTGTCTGGTGAGAACCACTCATTCCCTAGTTCATTGACAGCTGTCTTTTTGCTGTGTCCTCACATAGTGGAAAGGGGCAAACGAGCTCTTCTGTTCTCTTTTAAAAGGACAATTAATCATTTCCCAAAGGCCCACCTCCAAATACCATCACTTTAGAGATTAAGTTTCAATATATGAATTTCAGGGACGTAAACATTCAGTCTATAGCAAAGTCTTTTTCACATAATCAGTCATGTTCATTGTTTTTCCCTCACAAAAATTTCACAGTTAACATATATATCTTTGTTATTTACCTGCCAATTGTTCTGAATGTTGTGTCATTTAATTTTCAGTGGGTCTTTTTGGTACACCAGATGTGTCTCCTGCTGCTGCTCATTAATATGCAAATTACCTCAGAATATACTGGACTTCTATGGGTTTCAAGGCTCTAATTTTTATCATTTAGAATCTGGCAAAATAGTCCTGTTGGAAAAGTTTCAGAAAATGAATTTCAGCAGTAGAGTTCAAAGCTCTTTCTTACTTCAAAAACTCAAAATCCTATATTTCAAATACAGACGAACAACTCACTATTATTATGCATTACAGTGAAATACTGCTAGAAGTATAAGTAAATCATGTCCAGTTGGTATAGCATGGAGCACACACCCATTCTATCATGGAAAGTGCCAAATCTGTGTTGTCCAATAGAGTAGCCAATAGCAACCTGTGGTTTATGGGGCACTGGTAATGTGATTAGCCCCATCTGAGATGTGCTGTAATACAAACACACACTGGACTTTTGAATACTTAGTGTAAATAAATGATGGGGTGCCCATTGTTTATTTATCATTATGTATCAACCATTAATGGTGGCTCAGTTAAACATCCAATTCTTGATTTCAGTTCAGGTCATGATCTCAGGGTTGTGAGATCGAGTCCCATATCGGGCTCCACACTGAGTGTGAAGCCTGCTTGGGAATCTCTCTCTCCCTCTCTCTCTGCCTGTCCCCCACTCACCATGCATGCACATGTACTCTCTCTCTCTTTTAAAATAAAAAAATAAAAATAAATAAAATAAAATTAAAAAATAAACATTTAAATAAATAAATAATATAAAATATCTCAATTTTTATATTGGTTACATGTTGAAATGATACTATTCTGATATACTAGGTTATACAAAATACATTAACATTAATTTCACCCATTTCTTTTTACTTTTTACTTCTTTTTAGTATGATTACTAGAAAATCTTAAATTATATGCATGACTCACATTTGTGACTCACTTTATATTTCTATAGGTCAGCACTCCAATGTAATTAATAGAGTTCTACTATATCTAAACTATTTATTCCTCCTCCTCTTACAAAAGACTAAAGGGGCACCTGGGTGGCTCATTAGGTTAAGCACCCAACTTCAGCGTCCAACTTTAGCTCAGGTCATGATCTCATGGTTTGTGAGTTCAAGTCCCATGTCAGGCCCTGTGCTGACAGCTCAGAGCCTGGAGCATGCTTCAGATTCTGTGTCTCCCTCTCTCTGCCCCTTCCCACTCACATTCTGTCTCTATTTCTGTCTCTCTTTCTCAGAAGTAAACATTAAAAAAAATTTTTTTTAAAAAGACTAAATTGTCCTCATGATGATGATGATGATGATACCTTAAATTCTACCAAGTAGTCTCAAATATATGACCTCATTTGATTCTCTTGATCTTCTAATTTGATTTAGTACCTCTCTCCACATCAATCAAACCATCATCATCTAGAATCCTTGCATTTTTGCAATACCTTGCTTAGGAAAGATCTATTTTCCAGAACTGAATTAAAAAACAGAACAAAAATATCATGGCACTGGTAGATAAAGCCGTTGAGGACATCTAACTTACTACAGTTAAGTTAGTGTTTGGTGTTTGTCTTTCCCCAGAGAAACAGCTTTTGATTAATGTGTTGTGGTGGATAGCCCACAGCAAGCAAGGTTCTTAAATGAAAATATATACTTTCAAGTAAGAATTAGCAAAAAAAAAAAAAAAAGGGACAGAAACAACATCAGAATAGATAATAAATACTAATCCCCTCTGCTCAAAGCAGAAAGTACTACATTATTCAAGAATGTTATAACAGCTAAAGGAGTTTATTATTAGAACACTGCTTAGTTTAGCCAAGGTAGCAAAAAAGAAAATTAAAACAACAGTTCAATGATTTTGAAGTTTTACTTTTTCCAGCCACTCTCAGTTCTCTGAGGGGAAAAAAAAAATTAGCAAAAAATCAACTGCTTTTCCCTGTATCAAATAGGTAGTGAGAAATTCTAGAGTCCTAGTCACCAAAGAGTAGGGCTATGACATTTTCAAAAATAAGCATTAATAAGTTTAATCAGTGTCCACATACCAATTTTCTCCTGGGAAAATTCAAATGCTTCATATTAGAGATCAATTCATTCTGATAATCATAAAGGAACTGTTAAAATTCTATAGTCTGAGCAAGTGGAAATATAAATTGGTACACATACTTTGGAAAACCTTTCCATGTTATTTTCCACTTACTCCTAAGCATATACCCAACAGTAATGCATGCACATTTATATCAAAAAACTTACATAAAATTTTACATGGTATTGTTCATTATAGCCCAGAGTGGAAACCCATACACCCATCAACAGGTGAATTCATACAGTGTAATACTACACCGAAATAAAATGAACCAACCACTACTACATAATGACAGTGATGACAGTGATGATTCTCACAAATATAACACTGTGTAAGAAAAGCTAGATGTAAAAGAATACATACTGTCTGGTTCTATTTAAAAAAAAGCTTATGTTAGAAACAAGATAGGAGACCCCAAATGGAGTCACTTATGCTAAGCCCCCCATCACCAAACCAAGGCTTAATTACAGTTTTGACCTCTCTCAGAAATGGAATCTTAAATCATTTAAACAAGAATCACCTGATCTAAGTATTAGGGAAGTAATCTACCTGATAGACCCCTCACAATCCATTTTTTGCTAGTAAAACTTCCTTGTTCCTGCTCCCTTCTGCCTGTAAAAATCTCTCCTTTTGCACAGCTCCTCCAAGCTCCATTTTATCTGCTAGACTGGATACCGTCTGAATGAAATTGATTTTCACTCAAATAAAGTCTTACAATTTTTAATATGCCTCGATTTATATTTTAACACTAAAACAGGGGTGGTTAATGCATGTTCTTAGAAGTCAAGATAGCTATCTTTGGGGAAAAAAGAGAAGGTAGTCAGGTGGGAAGACTTAAGGGGCATCAAATATATTTTATTTCTTGACCTGGGCAGGGTTACATAGATATACTTATTTTGTGACAATGAACTATACAGTTATGCTTTGTGCATTTTTCTACATGCCTATTAAATTTCAGTTAAAAGTAGGTGAAGGAGATTAATAGGTACAAACTTCCAATGATAACATAGATAAGTCACAGGGATAAAATGTACAGCATAAGGAATATAGTCAATAATATTGTAATAACTATGTGGTGGCAGATGGTGATTACACTTGTGGTATTTTGTAATATATAGAATTGTTGAATCGCTATGTTGTACACCTGAAACTAATATAATATTATACATCAAAAAATTGCCAAATGTAGAAGCAGCAGTAGCTATTATAATATTAATAAATAAACAAATTGGGTTCAAAAAATAAAGTAAAATTCCATGGTCAAAAAAAAATTCTGTGGTCATACTAAAATTTTGTTTTATATTACTAATTAAATTAAGATTTCATTTGGTATTTAGAAATATGTGTTAAATTGAGATTTGTTTTTTAAAGAAAATTTTATCTTTAACCTAACTTTCACATTTTTTAAATTCACAGAATTACAGAGCTTCAGAGATGGAAGAAACAGAACAAACTAGTTTGGCTCTGAAAGAGCTTGGGTGACTTGGCAATGATTAAATCAAAAGCAGTGATGGGACTAAAATTCAGAACTTCCATATTACATTGCAGGACATTTAAAAGTTTATTTATTTATTTTGAGAGAGAGAAAGCACACAAGCAGGGAAGAAGCAGAGAGACAGGAAGAGAGAGAGAATCCCAAGCAGGCTCTACACTATCAGCAGAGTCTGTATCACACGAACCATGAGACCCTGACCCGAGCCGAAATTAAGAGTCAGATGCTTAACTGACTGAGCCACCCAAATGCCCCTACACTGCAGGACTTTTAAAACTTTTTAATTTAAGAAGAGTTAGACTCCAATACAGAGATTTGGAATCCCTCTACAATCTTGATGGTTTATAACACTAAAAGGACAAAATCTACAAGTTACTGAATGTCAGTCCTTTATTTTTCCATTTCATTTTTAATAATAAATAAATCATAAAATGAGGGGGAAAAGGCATATCTAGCCTTTTGGTGAGGAACTTTATAAGAATTGGCAATCCATGTCCTTTGAACATTTTTTTAAAAACTTAACTCTTTATGATGACAGATATAAAACATTTGTGTTCAGCCAAATACCATGTTAAAAACAGAATAGTCTCAGTGCATATTGCTTCTTTCTCTTTTACTTTTTCTAACATGTTTGTAAACAAGTGTAAGAGCAATAAAATCAAGAGGTGTTGATTCCTAATGGAAATGCACCTACATGTAAGCTGCTAGCAATTCAGAAGGTCCAAGGATATATATAACAACTTACTCTCTTTGTTTCCTTCAGACTTCGAAATATGGCAATTCTTCTTGGTTCAATTTTTTTTTTTAAAGAAGCTGTTCTCCTGGCTCAGAAACTTAAAATAGGCTATGGGGTAATATCTTTTATATCTGGTTTTTTCCTGTTTAATTTCTTTTTTTTTTTAACTATTTGTTTTCCAGGAGGGGGAGGAAAGAGTTCTATGAAAAGCTTTCATAACAGGTTCAAAAGTATAAAAGCCATTTCAAGCTCCAGACATTTGTAGCCTTTATTTCTTTAGTCCTTGAAAGGGCTTTTTAAATGTTAACAGCTAGGATAAGACTGCTTTCCTATACTGATATTCCAGGCTTCTTTTCCTTTGTAATCTTGTGTTCTTCCCCACCTCATTCCCCAATAACCTCCATGCCAGCTTCTTTTTAAAAACAAAATAAACAAAAACAAAAACAAAAAAATATTTCATCATGATGTATATACAAGCAGACTTCTAAGATCCCAAACAGCAGCTACCTCTTGTAATGTAGAGTATTCAAACATTTTTGCTTCAATTTCTTTTATACTTGGTGATTTCATATGCCTATTTAACATGATTCCATGTTAAAAATAATGACATGTCTCCACAAAGTAATTAGAGTTAAATAGCTAACAAGAACCTTTGTTAGCTCCCTTTCCTTTGAACTGCTGAAATACAATCTTCAGAAACCAAGTGTCAAAAAAGGTGTTCATTCATACACTCTTAAGTTAAAACAAAAAAAGGCTTAAATCAATATAGATATAGTATTATCCTATTCAAGAAAAAAATTACATAAATAGAAAAAATAAGTCTGAAACACTGTATTCCAAGGCTTAATAATGATCATTACTTCTGGATTGTGAGACCATAAAATTTTTTATTTTTTAACTTTCTTCTTGCTTATAAATATATTTTAATTCATCTTATAGGTACATGCATTGTTTGTGATAAGGGAAAATATTACCCTTAGTTTAAAAAAATAAGTTTTGCTTTATTGCTTTTCAGCATATACAGGTACTTCTTAAAAATTCATATATATTTATATTTAACTATATGTGCATTATAGAGGTAGATAAAGATTCTAAAGTATAATTTCCAAAATAGTAAAATCATGATTCTCATGTAAATTCAAAAAGAACATGAATCAAAATGTTAAGTGTCAGATTTCATTTCCTTATTAATTAATGAGGAAATCATGAAAAAGTGAAAACCAATTCATAATAGAATTTGACTTACAGAGATTTATATGTTCTACTGAACAAAATCCATTTGCATTGGCAAAAATAGGAATCATGTGCATTGTTATAGGCATAAAACACCTGCAACGTTTTCAGTTTTCTATAATTTAACTTTTATCCCTACAGAGTTGTAAAATAGCCTACTCAATCAAAGATGATCTAAAGTGCGCACTCATTTAGGATCAGATAAACCCTTCAGGGTCCCTAGACATTCAGCATTCTCTTGAAAGGAAACTCGGTAATCACTTTTGTCCATGCCCAAGTCTGACAAATTTTTCAAATATATTTTACTAATCAGTAAACTAAATCAAAACTGTTACAATTAAAATATAAATTCCTTGAAGGCATAAAGAATACAGTCTCTTTCTTACTTATGCCCTGGAAATGTTTAGTAAAGTGTTCTGTACTTAATATGTATACAATCAAAGTATATCACAAAATATTTGAGGTAATACTTTAAGCTTTAGAAACTTCAGACCAGTTTAAATGATGGCACATTAATAAATTATAAAAACATGAAATACTGACACACAAAATAGGAAAAAGTGTAAGAAATTGTGAGTAATTTATAGGTATGCAATATAAAATCACAATTGCAAACACAAATTCCATAAAAAGAACAAGCTGTCAAACCAAACATGTCCAATTCGTGAGTTTTTCCATGAGTAACTTTCAAAGTTGAGAAAATTTCAAGGGAAAAAATCTTAAAACTGAGAAAATTCCATCTACTAAACTAAATTTCCCTCTCAACTAAGAAATGATTGCCATGATCTATAATTTTCTAGAACTAAATCAAAATCATAGAAGCATAGTTTGATGAAGAAACTGAGACCCAAAAAAATTTGTGACTCTCCAAGTTCACACAATTACTTAGCTATTCCAAAATACTCGTTAACATAGAAATCATAATTCACAGTAGTCCTACATTACATAAAACTAAATCATAAACACAAAAGTATTTTAAGAATTACTAGAGGGGCACCTGGGTGGCTCCGTCAGTTAAGCGTCCGACTTTGACGCAGGTTATGATCTCACAGTCCGTGAGTTTGAGCCCTGCGTTGGGCTCTGTGCTGACAACTCAAAGCCTGGAGCCTGCTTCGGATTCTGTGTCTCCCTCTCTCTCTGACCCTCCCCCGTTCATGCTCTGTCTCTCTCTGTCTCAAAAATAAAATAAAAAAAAAAAACATTAAAAAAAAAGAATTACTAGACACAGCACATTGAGGAAACCCTTCATTTTGTAGGTTATCTATTGTCTTGAAAGAAAAGAATTCTCTCTTGGAACTAAGCATCCCAAATTTGGAAGAAATGGATTATTCTCAAGTTTTCACTCAATAAACATCATGTATACCATGTGAATTAACTTTATGTGTAGCAATATCACACAGAAATTAAAAGTATAAATACTAGACCTAGACCAGGTATCAGCTCCACTAATTTCAGATGTGTGATCTTGAGCAAGTTACTTAACTTTTGTATAATCAATTTCCTTGAGCAAGTTAATCTATATACACCTCAATTTCCTCATCTGTAAAATGATAAAATAGTAGGACACACCTGCATGAAGATTATATAAATTAACATATATAAAACAAGGAAGAAACTGGGCCCAAAGTAAGCATTACCATCATGATTGCCAAATCAATGGTTCTAAAAATGTGGTTTGGGGACACCTGGATGATTCAGTCAGTTGAGCATCCAACTCTTGATTTCGGCTCAGGTCATGATCCCAGGGGTCATGGGATGGCACCTCACATCTGACTCCATGCTGACCATGGAGCCTACTTAAAATTCTCATTCTCTCTCTCTCTCTCTCTCTCTCTCTCTCTCTCTCTCTCCCTCTCCCTCTGTCTCTTCTGCCCCTCTTCCCCACTCACGCACTCTCTCTCTAAAACAAAAAAAAATAATAAATTTTAAAAATAAACAAAATAAAAATGTTTGCAGACCAACAGTAGCACTGGAAACTTGTTACAAATGTAAGTTTTCTCACCTATCACAGTCCTACTGAATTAGAAGCTCTGGGGTAGAACCCAATAATACAGACTCACCAAAAGTCTTCCAGGTGGTTCCATTGCACACAAAAGTTTGAGAAGCACTGATGTGAATCAGTAAGATTTTTATCCCTTTCTCTCTGGACTTATATAAAGCCTTTAGTATATATAACCATAAGTATACTTGATACTTTACACACTTCATCTTTTGTCACAAAATTACTCAAAGATTTGGTTTCAAAACTGAAAGCAACTTTACATCCAGTAGGATAGTTACAGCCAAAAAGACAGATGACAGGTGTTGGCCAGAGTACGGAGGAATTGGCCTCTTCATACATAGCTTCATACATAGCTATTGAGAGCATAAAATGGTGCATCCACTTTGGAGAACAGTCTGACGATTACTCAAAAAGTTAACCATAATCACATGACCACAGCATATATCCATGAGAACTGAAAACATGTTTCCATAGAAACTTATACATAAATGTTCAGAGCAGCATTGTTCATAATAGCCAAAATGTGGAAACCCAAACGTCCATGAAATGGTGAATGCATAAACAAAATGTGGTATAGCCATACAATAGAATCTTATTCAACCATAAAAAGGAGTAACATATTGATATGTGCTATATAACATGAATGAATCTTGAAAACATTATGATGTGAAAGAAAGCAGTCACAAAAGACCATGTGTTTGGGCACCTGGGTGGCTCAGCAGTTGAGCATCCAACTTCAGCTCAGGTTATGATCTCATAGTTTATAAGTTTGAGCTTTAGGGTCTCACTGCTATCAGTGCAGAGCCAGCTTCGGATCCTCTGTACCTCTCTCTCTTTGCCCCTCCCACCACTCATACACTCTCTGTCTCTCAAAAATGAATAAACATTAAAAAAAAAAAGGCCATGTGTTGAATGATCCTGTTTACATGAAATGGCTAGAATAAGCAACTCTATAAAGACAGAAAGTAGATTAGTAGTTGCCCAGGGCTGGGTCAGTGGAAGGAAAAATAGAGTGACTGCTGATGGATACAGGGTTTCTTTTTGGGGTGATAAAAATGCTATAAAATTGCATTTTGGTGGTAATGATTGTACAACTCTGAGACTATATTAAGAAACATCTGGGGTATCTGGCTGACTCAGTAAAGCATGACTCTTGATCTCAGCATATAAGCCCCACACTGGACATGGAGCCTACTTTAAAAAAAAAAAAAAAACTACACATTTAATTGGGTTCTTTAAATAGGTGAATTATGTGGTTTGTGAATTATATTTCAATAAAGCTGTTACTTAAAAAGCCTAAAGGCATATGCCAAAATATTATTGATAGAAATATACATAATATAAAAACTGATGTAATAACAATAATCTGCACCTAAACCCTAAATGATACTATCCTGGAATTAAGGGAGGGATGAACACGGCAAAAGGAGAGATGCTAAATTGTTCACACATATAGGGAGTCATAAGACAATGAGATATTATTGTTTTACTCTTGACTAGAGTAAAAACTAAAATATAACAATTAACAGTATTAAATACAATAGTACTAAATAGTATTAAAAACAAAATGTATATCCCCCAAATTACTAGAAAAAATAAATTAAAAGGAATTACACCTAATTGTTCTTACTTCATTACAATTAACTGTGACTACTTCATCACTATGACACTATGAGTGATCTTTATTTCTTCTTTATACTTTCTTTTCCACATTTTTACAATGGATTTATCTTTGTGTGAGTCTGCTTATCTTTGTGACTCTTTTTTTAAATCCAATTTATTCATTTATGGTTAACCTTTTAATAGGTTAATATAGTCAGACAATTTAAAATTCAAAAGATACAAAAAGTATGGTGAAAAGTCTCCCTGCCACCATTACACCTCAGCTCCCCAGCCACCAGCACTCCAAACATGGAGTCTACAAATACTATCCATTTCTTGGGTATCTTTGTGGAAATATTTTATGCATATATATTGACTCTTTTCTGCCTTTTTAATACAAATGCAGTAAAACATATACTGTTTTCCACTTTGCTTTTTTTATCCCACAATATATCTTGGAGATTATCTCTTATCAGTACTTACAAAGTTTCCTTTTTTTTTTCCACTGTTTTGTTTTTTATTTATTTTTATTTTTTTCATCATAAGTGTACTCTTTTTTTTTAATTTTTTAAAATGTTTTTATTTATTTCGAAGGAGAGAGCGAGACAGAGCATGAGTGGGGGAGAAGCAGAAGAGAGGGAGACACAGAATTCGAAATAGGCTCCAGGCTCTGACCTGTCAGCACAGAGCCTGATGTGGGGCTCAAACTCACAAACTGTGAGATCATGACCTGAGCCGAAGCCAGACGCTCAACCAGCTGAGCCACCCAGGTGCCCCGATAAGTGTACTCTTTAATCCCCATCAACTATTTCACCCATCCTCCCACCCACCTCTCCTCTGGTAACCATCAGTTTGTTCTCTATAGTTAAGAGCCTGTTTCTTAAGGTTTGTCTCTTGGTTTTTTTCTTTCCTCGCTTATTTTATGTCTTAAGTTCCACATATGAGTGACATCATATAGTTATTTGTCTCTCTCTGGTTGACTTGTTTAACTTAGCATTATACTCTCCAGCTCTATCCAAGTTATTGCAAATGGTAAGATTTCATTCTTTTTTATGGCTGAGTAACATTCTATTGTATGCATAAATACACCATATCTTCTTTATCCATCATCAATCGATGGACATTTGGGGTTGTTTCCATAGTTTAGCTATTGTAAATTATGCTACAATAAACATAAGGGTGCATGTATATCTTTAATTTAGTGTAGCATTTTGGATTTTTTGGGTAAATTCCCAGTTGTGTATTTCTGGGATCTTAGGGTAGTTCTATTTTTAATTTTTGAGAGTTTCCTCTTTCCTTTTCATAGTTACATGGTGATCTACTCTATGGATTTACCATAATTATTTAGCTAGTCTCATACTGACAGATTACTTTTATATTTGGCAAGAACAACAAAGTAATTTGAGAATAAGCTAGAATGTTCTCAAATTTTCTCCAAAACAAAAAACAAATAAAAAAAGTGGGTATCACCATTAATTTAAAGTCACAAATTCTCTTTGATAACAACTATTGGAACATTGCTGCTTTTTGTATATAAAGGTCTTATGACCACGGGGCACCTGGGTAGCTCAGTCGGTTAAGCATCTGACTTCAGCTCAGGTAATGATCTCAAAGTTCATGGGTTCTAGCCCCACAGTGGGATCTGTGCTGACAGCTCAGAGACTGGAGCCTGCGCTGGATTCCTTGTCTCTCTTTCTCTGCCCCTCCCCATCTCTCTCTCTCTCAGAAATAAACATTTAAAAAAATAAAAAAATTTTTAAAAGATGACCAAATTAGAGATACATATCAACAATTTTATGGAAGCAATTTTATAAGCAAATACATTTGCATTTGCTGTTTCATTCTCTATTTTTTAAGTTTCTAGGTATGTGTAAAATAATCAAGCCAATATTTATGTCAAGTCAAATTATAGTAGCAATGTGGTAAATGTACATGTCCCATGAACAGAATGGGAATTCATCTCATCATCAACAACCATCATCAATCACAAATATTTATTTTTTTATAACTTGTCTTCAGTATTCTACATTAGGCTCTATGGTTCCCTCCATTTATATGATGCCTTTCTTCTTTTTATTAATTAATTAATTTATTAATTTAAGAGAGAGAGAGAGCACGTGTGCGAATGAGGCAGGGGGCAAAGGGAGAAGAAGAGAGAATTTTAAGCAGGCTCCACACCCAGCACAGAGCCAGACAAAGGGCTCAATCTCAAGACCATGAGATCGTGACTTAAGCCAAAATCAAGAATCAGATGCTCAACCGACTGGGCCATCCAGGTGCCCTTATATGATGCCTTTAAAATCAGCTTTAAGATAAGTTTCCTCTCTGAGTCTCCCAATTGAACAATGAATTCTTCAAGTATTTTTCCTTTGGCTTCAATGATACTTAACTCTCCCTGTCACACATCTATCTTTTACTCTTTTAATCTCAGGCTTTTCCTAATTATACCCTTAAATGTTCTCCCCCGCCCCTTTTCCAAGGACCTCTTTTCTACATGATCACTGAGTGAGCTTAGTCACTCTCCTAGTCTACCCATCATCTCTAGATTGGTGATTTCCAAATGTATGACTTCTCCTAACTTTGAAGCCCATATTTCTAACTGCCTACTAGACAGTTCCAGTTGGTATCCCACTAATACCTTAAATTTAACATGTCTAAAATAAAAAAAACTCATCATCTTACCACATAAACCTGCTCCTCTCTGACCACATCCATTCATATACTAATACAACAAAAATTTGAGTCATGGTTTATACACAAATCATGATGTGAAGCTTAAATTCTCCTCAAAAGGTTCTTAGGTAGTATATAATAGTCAGAAAGACTTATATCTTTGTTCATAGCTCTATTATAGCACATATAGTTTTATTCTAACTAGCGATGGCAGACTAACAACATAAATAAAAGGCAGAACCAGAAAATGAGATGGAGGGGCACCCAGGTGGCTCAGTCCATTAAGCCTCAGACTCTTGGTTTTGATTCAGGTTGTAATCTCATGGTTGTAGGACTGAGCCCATCCATGCTGATAGTGCGGAGCCTGCTTGAGATTCTCTCTCCCTTGCTCTCCACCCATCCCCTGCTCTCTCTCTCTGTCAAAAAAAAAAATTAACTTTAAAAATTTTAAGAAAAATAAATGTAAAAAAAGAAAGAAAATAAGACGGAGTGGATGATTGAAGTCAGAATACAGACCCTCAATTATAAGCCAATTATAACAACTTTACCAACTTAATTCTGTACAAAATGGCACTTTCTGAGCAGGAGAGTCTCTACATTCCATTTTCAGATGATGAGCCTGGTTATGGTGTGTAAAATGGATTTAACTGGGAACTATTAGAGCATGGGAAAGGTTACTATAAATCAATGAAACAGAGGATTTGAACCTGAACACACATAGTGAGAGATTCAAACCCAAGGCTTTGATCAGCCTAGATTTAATTAGCCTATAGAGTTTTGTTGAGAATATGATACTTCTGTGCTTATCAGATTTCAGTTTCATAGAACACTAACCACTCCTGAATACATTCCCCACCCTTCTTCCACAGTGTTTTAGGGTCTGGCTCAAAAACTTTCAGGGAAGAATTTCCCCATTTCCCTCAGCTAAAATGAACTGCTTCTATAGCATTAAAAAAAAATTCTTTTTTTTCATTTTACAGAGCGAGTGAGCAGAGGAGAGGGACAGAAAGAGAGGGAGAGAGAGAATCCCAAACAGACTCCATCTGCTGAGCCACACGCGTGGCTGGAACCCATGACCCTACAATCATGACTGAGGTGAAATCAAGAGTCAGACACTTGACTGACTGAGCCACCCACGCACCACCTATAGCATTTTGTCTGTGACTTACTGGTGCCACTTAATCATTCCTCCCCGACCAAGCTGTAAACTCCTTGAGGTAAGGGATTATACATTATTTACTCCGGGTTTCTTCAAATTTAGCACAATGCCTGACACATACTAAGCACACTATGTAAATGTTGATTTATATTGGCACAGTGCAAAGTGCATGGGTTTTTGGAGTTAGACAGACTTAAGGACTAAATCCTCCATTAGCCATCCACTCATTAGCTAACTATCTGATCATGGGCAAACACTTAACTTTCCTTAAGTTTCATCCTTTATAAAATAAAAATCCTTGGAAATTGTTGTGAAGCTTTGAGAAGCACCTAGCAACATGTAAGATGCATAATGGATACTCAATAAATAGTAGTTATAACAATGGCTGCAGGAATTTTTTTTAGTCTCAGATAACACAGTAGCAAGTTTTTTGTACAGAACATATTTATCAGAACTTTAATGTATTCTTTAGGTTTGTTAACCATGTTCAGTTATGACTGCTTTGGGTTGAGGGAATATTAATGTACACACTCAACATTTATGAATGCCAACTACATGCTAAAGCATTGGGTATATAAAAAATGAAAAAGGCATGGTCAGGAAAGTATTTTAAAGTGCTATTAGTAACAGGGCATCCATCCTCTCCTTGTCTCCACTACCCAATAAAGAACATTTCTAGGCTTCTAGGACTTATATGAGGTACCACTCTGTTACATTATATAACTTCATACTTCCTGTATTAATTCAAAAAAACTTATTAACTACTCTTTGGCATGCACTGTGACAGAAGATACAGAAACAAAAAATTAAGATGGAACAGTCACAATTCTGAAGAATGTATTTCAGAGTTATACCTGGGACAGAGTATCTTCTTGTCTTTACAAAATAAGGAGTAAGGTTATTACTGAGTTTTTGTGCCATATATGAATTCTATTACACTACTATTTCATCCTTACCCATATAGCCTTCAGTATACGAAACAGTAAAATCTGATAAAATGATCCAGTCTTTTTTATTTCCTATGTTACTCTTTGGCTTGTGATCTTGATTTATGACAACGTGAAGATTTAGTCATCCAGGTGCCAACAATTCTGGTGAAGAAATAAAAGACAGGTTGCTAGCTCATTAAACTCTTCTGGACTTTCCCCAATTTAAGTTAGAAGTATTTAGTAACTACTAGCCTTATTGATAGTCCTTTCTTACTTCTGAATTCTTTTAGCAGTTCCAAAATACCTATTCGGCCTCCCCATTTGTTTATTTATAAAGCTAAGTTATAAATTGTATGTGTTTATAGTCTGTCAAACCCTTTGGATGTAAACTGTAGTCCATCCTACAAAATTCTGTAAATTAACTGTAATTTCATTGTAAGTATATTCACAAAATCTTTGTAGAATCAGTTAATATATATTTTAATTCATAGTAAACAACAAATAACTACTTCGCCAAAATACTTGTTCTCCTCATGGGTTTACTCTTCCCCTCCTTGATTTATGTTTTATTACCACAGATCTAATTGATTAAGGTGCCCTTGCTTGGTTATAAAATATGAGTGAGGTTTTTTTTCACATAACCCTAATTAGCATTGTTATTTCTTTGCTTCCAAAATAAAGGAGCAAAATTTGGATATATGACTGCATAAATTAATTCTCTTCCACTGGTCACAGTTCTGTAAATGGTACAGGGATCATATGAAATCTAGAAAGGTAAAACCATTTCTACACAGGCAGTCAAGCTAGAGTAATTGCTAAATTCAGAAGCTAATTGGCAGTTTCACAGGCTGCTCTCATCACCAAAGTGCACACTAAAGCTATACTATCATATGATTTACTGATTTTTGCTTAAAAAAAAATATATATATATATTGTTCAAGGTCAGAAAGCTTCAGAGTAAGTAAGGACAAGGATCCTGACAGAATGTTAGGGTTGAAGGTAGCCAGATTCAGGCCTGGTCAAACATTCAGATACCTTAATACTGCATGAATGAATCTTCAGTATCTGAATAAAATCTTTAGATACAGCACTTTCTGAGTAGACTAGTGGCCGCTGGGGTGGCAGGGGGCGGACCTTTTGGGGTCTTGGAACTAGACAGAGGTAATAGTTGCACAACACTGCGAATGTACCAAAGGCCACTTAATTGTACACCTTAAAGTGGTTAATTTTGTTGTGAATTTCACCTCAACACACCAAAAAAGCTTTTTTGAGGAACATAAAAGATACAGGGCTTTCTGGCTGAGACGGACTCCACTTGGTGAAGGCCTCAAAGGTACAATGCCTAATTACCAGCAGGGAGGGTCACTTCACACAGAGATGTGTGTACAGCTTAGAGAATTCCCTCAGGTGGACCCAAGTTTCAATAATAGCCAATTAACCAGCACCACACTGAACTCATTTCAGTGAGAATGAGATAGCGGCAAAAATATTCATCAGAATCTTCTAGAAAGCCGCACCGCCGATCACCTAGAAATCCCTTAAGAGCAATAGAGAACGCCCGGATGGAAACAGTAGAAGCCATTTTTTTTTAAGGGTTTCGTAGCGGGTGGAGGGTATCTGTGAGGATTCAATAATCTCCAAACATTACATTTAAACTTCGGTGCTTAACTATGACAGACGCTCTGTCAGTAGGGCAGCATCTCATAGTGAAAACCCTCTTTCTGTGGCGACGAAGCCGCTAAGGCTCTTTCTGTGGCAACGAAGCTTTAAACGAACGCTCACCGCCATACCCATCCGCGGGAAAGCTCCCTCCACCAGCCCATGAAGGCGGAGCTTCAGAGGGCACTCCCGCCACACAGCGCGATCTGCGCCGCTGAGCTTCCTGGGAGTTGTAGTTTTAGTTGCCCCATCCATCCCGTACGTTCTAGTCGGTATGGATTGAGCCGGAAAACTACAACTGCCAGAGTGCTCCGTAGTGGCGAGTAGCCGCGGCGGTGACGACTGTGGCGGAGAAGGCCTGGAGGGGCTCTGCGTTCTGGAGTGGCGCTGCTTGGGCCCGTGGCAGGTTGCAGGCTGCTGGTGCTGGGGCTGAAGAGAACGGCGAGTGGGTTCGGCGTTGCCCGTCGGGGTCTCCGCAACGATGAGTGCTGCCAGGGAGTCCCATCCGCACGGGGTGAAGCGTTCAGCCTCCCCAGACGACGATGTAAATAACAATGGCGGAGTGAATGAGGGTTGAGGCCTACTAAAGGCTGGGGTAGGCCGGGAAGGGTGGATTAAGCAAGAGGAAGCGTCTGAGGTGGCCCGAAGGGGGAGGGCCGAGGGGGAGGAACCAGAAGAATGACTGGGAAATGTCTCCCTTCCTTAATTGAGTGTCGGAAGGTTTAAGAGGTCTACACCCTAAGAGCCAGAGACCTGCGTAGGAAGGGGGTTCGAGAAAGGAATTCCTAAGAGGGTCGAGTAGCTTATTTGGGGGCTGATGAAGCTTCTTTGTCGGGCCTTTCTAGTTAGGATAGGGATGGCAGGATCCTCCCTGTTTGAGGTTTAAAATGATCCTGTGACAATGTCAAGATGTGGTGCACGTTTGGACAGATTTTCCGGCCGTTATTACTTTTGCAATGTACTATAAAGAGTAAACGGAAAACAGTATTGAACCGAATATTGTACCAGGGGAGTAATTTCGTACTGACGCATGGTAGCGAGGTCTAAGATGTTGAGACCTAGAAGCCCATTTTGATTTCAGCCACCTTTCTCCCCCACCCCCCAACCCAAAGCTTGTCAGCTTAAATAGCAAACCATTCCTTAAAGTAATCCGTTAAATATTTACTGCTATGCCAGGTGTTGGGAATTCAAAAATGAAGGACGGTGCTTGTCCCTAAGTCTTTTTGTATATTTGTCCTGGCTCTTAGCGCAGTGTCATGGAGACTGCAGTAAACGGAAAACTAGGTCCTTCATACAATGAATAAACGCCTTGGGAACGTTGATTGAGAAATTTTGGGGCGCGGGGGGCATCGAAATGCCATTTTTAAGGATAAAAGGACGACATCTAGTTTTCTTTCAGTTATTGTTTAAAGCACTATTAATTTCTGAACATGTAGAGTTCTTTATTTCTATAGTGCAGTTCAGTGCCTTTCATAATACCTTCCTTGGTGAACCATTAAAAAGCTCATTAAAGACTACGGTTGTATATAAGTTGTAGCAAATGAGACGATGTTAAGACCCACCCCACTTTGGATGGGTGGTGGTTGGTGTTAAGACTAGAATACCAAGGTCCTTAAATTAAATTTAGCTCTGCAGAAAGATTAGTAATCAGTAAAGATTTGGAGGTGAATAATTACATAATGAGAGATTTTTTCATGTGCCATGTTCTTACCTGCTTCTGGCTTTAGATCTTGTTAATATGGCAATCCAGTACTTGTCAGGCATTTGTCTAAAGGCATTTGAGTAACCTGGGTGCCATTTTAAAAGCTATTACAGTGTTTTCCTCGTGGTATTTAACTGTGGCACCTGTTTTGCTAGACTCAGAAACAAACAATCTTTTAGCTTAACAGAAAACTCTTGATGTTAGGTAATTTAACAAAGTTAAAGGGATTAAGTAATTAACTCTAACAGCTTCTGTCTGATGGGATCAGTTTAAACTAGATGACCTTTAAGATCTTTTCCAATTTTATAAACATTGTCAGTTGAAGGAGATGGTTATAGTTGCAATTCAGGATTAGGCCCTGCAACTTTAACAGACTCTAAAAATGATTATGTTGCTAATTTTATGTTAAAGTGCAATAGAGTAACTTGTCTTTTGATAGTGTTTTTTTAAGTCAGTTTCAGGTGAGTATTTTACTGGTAATTGGGAGTTATCTTTAAGTACTTCTTTTAAAAATATTTTAAATGCTGTATACAGAATTTTAAAAATATACTTTTGAAATACATACCTAAATTGTAGAAAATCAATTATAATTAAAGTTGTAGTTGGTCATCAATTTCTAATGAGCATCCATTGCATGTAAGAGATAAAGTTGTTTTTTTTTTTTTTTGCCTACTGACCTCACATATTAAATGAGGGTAACACATTTTGAGAGATATTAAAAGTAGGTATTAAACATGGAATCCAGCTCTAGGAAAATGCTGACAGTGTTAGAAGTAAATTCTAAGAGTTACTAGCATATGTATTCAGGAGGAGGTAAATTGACTGTAATTCTGTACTAAAAGGTTTTAAGGGTAAAGAATTTAAAAATGGCCTCATTGGTTTGAAGAAATGAAAGCTATGTAGGAAGTAGGAGGAGAGAGGAAGTTAATTGTAGTAACTCATGGAGACCCTCTAAGAATCTATCAGGCACCCATGAGCTTTTGAGAACGCAGCATTCGGGCAAGGTACTTGGTGTTGTATGCTAATGTCTTTGGAAGGAAGAACCAGGACTTGATTGGAAAAAACATTAGGATCAGATATTGTAAAGGATAGGATTACTTATGTAAAGACATTGAAGATACTTGCTCTTTTAATAGAAATGGTTCAGAAAAGTTTTGGCTTTTAGACAGTTTTGTTTTTACCTTGATTCCATAACTTTTATAACTGTAGTTCAAAAAGTACTTCCACGTATTCTGTCCCATTTGATCATGTACGATATGATGTGGAAAGAGCAAAAAACTTAAGGCAAGAGGATCAGAGTAAGCAACTTAAGTTTTTAAGTCCCTTTGCCTCAGTGTTCTTATTTATTAAATGGATTCTTGAGAGAATGGAAGTGAACAGTCGTTTGTAAGTTGTAAAACACTATGCAGTTCTTGGGTTTTGTTATTAAGATAGTCTTTTAAAGAAGTTTCTTAATGTAGATAAGGAATGAAAACTAAGAAATTAAATGTCAGGTCCAGGCTCACAGAGAGCAAGTGATGTAGTGAGAATCAGAACTTAAG